>NC_045541.1:71945813-72262480 GCF_009769535.1 Thamnophis elegans | reverse complement strand
AAAGGTCTTGTCTATAGCTGTGGAAGTTCCATGGGTCAGGTTGAGAAACTGAAATGCCAAGATCTTTTCCACAAATCATATATGAGCTACTAACTTTGGAAAGGAGAACTCACAAATTTATGGAAGACTGGATGGTTACCAGTCAGGATTGCTGTATACTATGTTCAGTTTTAGAATCAGCAATCCCAAATGTTTAGCAGTTGCTAAAAGCAAAAATGAAGAGGGCTCTGCAATCAGGTCCTATTTGCTTTGGGTTTCCCAAAGGTGCCAGTAGACCTTTCTGGGAGTAATCAGCATTCGAGACTTGATTCATCACAGAATGTTTTAAATATTTTTTTTATTCTTAAGGGATAGCTATAAAAACCAAGCAGGTATGTTTTCTCAGTTGGCTCTGCCTGCCTGCTAGTGCAAAACCATGGTTGCCCGATCGTCTTTACTTGCTTGGTTAAATATTTATTTATTTACATCTTGGCTTACTTACTTGAATTGAATTGAATTCATCAATTTTCAAGCAATTGAAAAGACACTCTGATCTTGTGAGTCTTCTCCCTGCCATATGCATAGATGGGTAGAAGAAAGGACTCATTGCATCCTGCCTTTCCTACCTGCCTGCATGCCTTATTTTGTAACAGTCAGAATCTTCAGAACATAGAATGCTTCAACTATGAGTTGTTTTTGGAATCAGCCCCTTATTCAACACAACCAAGTAGCCATGGCGTGTTTTGGAAAAGACTCGTTTATTTCAACTGGGGAAGGGATGTTTGCTTGCTGGGATCGGAAGCGAATTCCTTTTTGGTGGAGGCAATTAAACTTCTTTCCATGGGAAAGCCATGCACATGGCTTTCTCCCTATTCAGTGGAACAAAGATATGGGATTTAAAATGCATATCACTTGTTTAGAAGAGCTTAACTTTCATGTTGTAGATAGTAATAGAGTTATAGGACTATGTCCAGTCGAGCTGACTAAAGTATTCTTGCCCTTCTTCTGGACCTGTTGGAAGCAACTGATTTGTCATAAAGAGAAGCAGGATATTTTGCTGAGGCCCCACCCTCTCTGTCATTGACATACTGCTTGAGTATGAATGCAGATCACAGACCATGTGAGGCTGCTTCCCCAAGAAGAGGGAACTGAACTTCACCTCCAATAGGGCATGTGAGCCCCCGTATGTTCAAATATTTACAGACTAATAAGTGATGTTCCCTTTGATTACCTTATTGGGATACTAGTACTGTAATCTACTGAGGGAGGATACATTGTCTCCTGATGATGCTCTCTCTGTCATACCCTTTCTGCATGGAACAGGAGGCAGAGCTGCCTATTGCTGGAGCATAAGTCACATTCTGCTTCCTTCCCTCATCATCTGCCTAAAGAATAGGACCTACACTAGAAGAACTTTCTGGTTTTTGTAAGGGGATATCTACTTCCTTCTTTGTGCCTGTTATCTGTGTGTATATGTTTTCCACTTCCTAGTTTTCTTCAATAGACTTCTGTTTCATGGTTTTCTGTCACCGCAGGTGGATTCCATCTTGTTTGCAGAATTTCAGGCTTGGAAGGAGTCTCCAACATTGGATAAATCATGTCCTTTTCTCAAGAGGATTTACCATGAAGATGTAGGCCCTTGCCTGGACTTCACCAAGCATGAAGTCAGTTTAAAGATGAGTTGTTCAGAGTTTTCTGAGAGGTGAAGGTGCTCCTTCCTTGTTGACATGAAAACCTTGTGTTTGTTTTCTTTGTTGCAGCTTTCAGAGCTGGTTCAGGCAGCTGTGGAGCAGAACACCCTTACCATTGAACCAGTGGCTACCCAGGCATTGCCAGTAGTGAAGGTGGCAGCCATTGAATGCGGCGGACCAAAGTAAGATCATAACAGGTGTCCAGCTGCCTTGGTTTTACTCCCCCTCTTCTTCCACAGATGCACCATTAGTTTCTAACATGCTACATTGCCAATTGCTTTTCTGAAACATGGTCTTCTCTTTGGTTGTTCATGGAATTTGTTTTATTGCACTGTTGTGTATCCTTCCTTTCGATTTTTACTGCTTGGCCCACAAGAACCAGAAGAGAAAGGAAAGGAGGAAAGGGAGAATCGGATTACCTGAATGTACAAAAGTATAAATACTATTAGCAACAATTAGCAGTTCTAATGGACTTTAATGTAGCTAGAAAGGCACTACAAACTGGTGAGAATCGTTTCATGCTGGTGCAAAGTAAGAACTTGACTGAAGGGATGCTTATTTTCCAGGCATGGAAATTAGACATTAAGGGAGCCTGAGAGATATGATTAATTCTTGCCGATAGTTATTCTCAGGCACCATTTTTTTGAGAGAGAGGGGTGGGAAAGGGAGAGGGAGGGAGAGAATGATAATGATTTGATCTCTATGTCTACTATTTGTATTCAACTCTGGGCAAAGGATTTAAACTGCCTGAAGTTGCCCAATTGCTTTCTCCCATTAGACTGCATGGCTGCTAAGATGGCTGCTAAGGTGGTTCATCTATGCAAACCCCCCCCCCCCCATTGACATCAGTGCAAGATGGCCCACAAGAAGGGGCACTTGGTTACTTTTTAGACCCAAGTGGTATGGATCAGTCTGCTGGGCTCGGAATAACTTGTCTTTGAGACAGATATTCTCTCTGCCCCATTTAAACTTTAGCAATAGTACAGTCCAGAATTCTGCTACTCTTGAGTTTGTTCTTGTTGGTAAGTATAGGATGTGCACTGATGATGTCGCCTAGTTAAGGTAATGAGATGTCTGCAAGAAAACAAGCAAGCTCAGAGAACTCTAAAGACCCCCCCATATAGGATTGTAGCCTAAATAATTTAGATGTTAATCTTCTCTCAGTTTGAGCTGTGCTTTCTACAGGCACACTGCCATTAGTCCAAGAAGAATGAATGTTGCCATTTCTAGCCTAATACTAGTTTCAACTTCTTATTTCTTCTCACAGTGGGTTCCGGTCCCAAATTATAACGTAAGTTATTTTTTTTAAGCCAGTGAAAAGGTATTTACTCCATTATTAATAAGCTACTAACTCAAGTTGTTACTAACAGCTTTGTAATTGGTGCTGTCCAATACATTTTAAGCACTCAGGATGCTGACTGCGTACAATATAGGTAATCTTCAATTACAACTGTCTTTGGAATGGTTCATCTTTATTCCTGCACTGCTGGGTATATAACCTCAGATGAATATTTTTGTCTACTAACTGTCAACTTTCTCCTATAATATTAACTTTACTTGGTTTTCTGTGTTGGTGGTTACCTCCCAAATCCTATAGCTAGACTTTTTCAAATGTCAAATTTTAATGCAAGAAATTTTGAATAGCTTACAGGTGGCTTAATAGTAATAGTTTCTTTTCTTTTCTCTTTTTAAATTAAATTACTTATAAACCTACAGAAGGAAGAAAGACAAAATGTAACAAATTCAAATATTATACAATGCTAATCCTGATATTGACAATTGATTCCCTTTACTGTAGAATAGGAAGAGGTGATCGAATGGAGGCAGAATATTTGTAAATGCATCTTTATGATTTTTCCATTTCTTAATATTTTTATTTCTAGTAAGACAAAATTCCAAACTTTCTGCAACCTCTATAGCGGCAATATGTTTTGAGACTGAATGCCCCAAATGGACTTTTCAAACAGGCTACAAATAGCAACATTTGAATCCAGAAAAAATGATTCAACCAAAGCACTGATTAGCTCCCCACACCCCCACTGAAAAACAAGAAGCAGGATGGCTGCTATGAAGACAAGCAGGCTGGGGAATTCTGGGAGTTAAAAACACTGGTTTAGATCGTTCACAGTTTTAGCTGATGGAATAGGAGGATCTCCTGCCAGGATATAACAATCCCGAATGGGACGTCGACAAATTTGCCATCCATTCTAAGAAGTGCAAATGGTACTGAATTGAGTTGAGTTGAGTTGAACTTCTATGCTAATAATTATGCTTAGATTTATAGCCTTAATATCTTTTAGGATAAATTCTTAGCATAAAGAATAACTAAAAATAACTAACATATTGTGAAACCCTTTAATACCAGTAAGATGCAAAAATGAAGGTCTTTTTTTGGGTTTGAATGGTGGTGTCCAGCATAATGTTTTGTTCCCTTTAGTCAAGGCCTCTAGATGACATCCTGCTTGATTCTTTCTACTCTCACCTCCCTTTTATAGAAAATGCGCTTTGAGTGGCCTGTCTCGAGCCTGCAAGCATCGCATCAAACTGGGAGATTCTGGGAATTATTACTACATTTCCCCTTCCTGCAGGGCCAGGGTAAGTTCTTATTAGTAGTGTGCCTAGCAGAAAATAATACAATCTTTATCTGGACAGTATAGTGTAAATACATATAGAAAAATTGTGTTCAACTTGCTTGCATTTGTTTTGCCTTGCTCCATGCCTTTTTTTAGGTATCTTGCATCTGACGCCAATAGAGTAATTATCATCTTAAAGGCAGAAGAGTTTACAATTGTCTGTGCTATTCATATAGTATTTTTTGCACTATAAGATGCACCTTCCCCCCCCAAAAAAGTGGGTGGAAATATCTATGCGTCTTATAGAGCGAATGTTGTTGAAGCCTCACCATTTGCTGCCCCCCCCCCCTCTTGGCTGTTTTCAGCCTCCGTGTGCCCCATTTTTGGCCTCTGCATGTTTTGTTGTTGCCTCGTTCCAGGTGGCGGGGATTGCTGCTGCCTATCATCGCCAATTGCCACCGCCAATCACTAATGCTGCCACCAATCACCGCTGCAAAGTAGCGTCTTCAAGGCTGTCACCTCTGCCTGACAAGAAACAAAGATGGGCGGCGGTGATCCCCACAGCCTGGAACAGCTGATCAGTGGTATTCTAAGAGGCTGATCCAACTGCCAATCAGTTGCTCATGCTAAATCAGGCTGCGAGAAGCTGACCAGGCTGTTTGCTGTTTGCTGCAAGGATGCTAGTCAGACAAATACCGATGATGCTGGGAGGCAGAGGCAGATTTTTTTCTTGTTTTCCTCCCCAAAAGCTAGGTGTATCTTATGGTCCAGAGCATCTTATAGTGCAAAAAATACAGTATATGTTTCCTGGAAATATTTCCAAATGTGCTTATAAAAGGTATAATGTTTGTGTAATGCTTGTTATAGGGACACGGTGGCTCAGTGGCTAAGACGATGAGGTTGTCAATGAGAAAGTTGGCAGTACAGCGGTTCAAATCTCTAGCACCGCGTAACAGAGTGAGCTCCCGTTACTTGTCCCAGCTTCTGCCAATCTAACAGTTCAAAAGCATGTAAAAATGCAAGTAGAAAAATAGGGACCACCTTTAGTAAGAAGGTAGCAGTGTTCTGTGCACCTTCAGCATTTAGTCATACCAGCCACATGACCATAGAGATGTCTTCAGACAGCGCTGGCTCTTCGGCTTAGAAATGGAGATGAGCACCGCCCCCTACAGCAGGAAATGACTAGCACCATTTGTGGGGGAACCTTCACCTTTAATGTTTGGTCTCTCTTTCAGATTACAGCCGTATGCAACTTCTTCACTTACATTCGGTACATCCAGCAGGGACTGGTGAGACAAGATGGTAAGAATCCCCCTTTTTCTCTCTTTGAGATGTGGAAGTTGGGCTCTTCCTTTGTAGCTAATTCACAAGATGCACAACCAACTTACGTGATTATTAATGGGACTACCAAATCATTCCAAGCATTTTGGACATTTCATAAAGCAACATTCAAGAGAGAATTATTCCAACCCCTTTTGTAAATGTTACCCAAAGCAGATAGAAAAGAACAGTAAACTAGCTGAACTAATGTGTTCAGCTACATTACCTGAACTAATCTAGATAATCTAATGTGTAATGGATTGAAAAGTTCATGTGCATAAAATCAAACCCCAAACTCCAGAAATAAGTTCAAGAAGGTACATGTGATGTTAAGATCCAAGTTGGGATTTGAACTTTGCAGAATTTGGACCATTTTCAGGATAGCATATTAATTAAAAGCAGGTAGGGTTTCAACATCCAAATGCCTTCCATTCAGTGAGAAGATAAATATGTGGTTTATCTGGGGTAGAAGGAATAATCTTGTGAACAGGAGGAAGAGCCCCAACTAAGATGCTTGGATAAAAGAAATCTGAATCCAGAGCAGAAATGTAATTTGAGAAAGTGGCGGGCTGATGGTGGTGGGAAAAGAAGATATCATACTGTTAAGCAATAGTAACCCCTCCCCCCTGCCTTTACCGTCGCCACCGGTACGCTGATTGCGGTCTGTCCGTGCATGAGCCTAACGTGTGCTGTGCACATGTGAGACATGCACAGTGCATGTATGCGCAATCCACCACCCCTGCGACATTCATCACTTTATGCCAAAAGTGCACAGTGTGCCTTTTGGCATAAAAACAGCCTATAGAGCGTGGACAGGCGGGTGGGCCAAATGAGTCATTGTACCGGTATGTTCTCAACTGCTTCCGGCCACTACCAGTACAGCCGTACCCGGCTGTACCCGCAGCAACCCACCACTGGTCCGTAGAGAAATAGCCATTATTGTAGGGCAAGGATCTTGTTTTTGTGTTTGTGGAACACTGATGCTTTACATCAATTCCTCTACCTTCATTTGAAGTGGTTTTTCCAAATGGGAGGGATGGGTTCCTCAAATGATTCTCATGACTCCTGATCATTTGTCCATGCTGGCTGAGCTGATGAGTGTTGAGCTCAGGAGAACACTACATTGGGGAAGCTAGCATAGAGCAAACAAACATTCGCTTCTGCTACAATTTCTCATTTGCTTCTCTGCTTAATCTCTTTCTTTTCCTTTGACCCACAGTGGAATTGATGTATTGGGAAGTCATGAGGCTTCGGAAGGAAATGTCCATTGCTAAACTGGGCTTCTATCCCAGCGAGATGTAAATGGAAGATGATGATCGGGAAGGATTTTTACCTTCAGTTATTCTGTGGACACCCAGAAAAATCGATGACAGAATGTCTGCTCATATTCAAGATGGCACAATATTAATTGAACATGTAAGAAGCACAGGCTTTTCCTGTTGAGTGGCAGCTTCAGTTTCTTGAGAGCATCTACTCCAGGCATTTTTACGCAGTGAATATGAACTCTCTGGCACTTTGGAATGAGGCCATGTTGGAACTCCTTCCTTTTTTTCTATGCATTCCTCCTCAGCCAGTATATAATATTCTACTTAAAAACCACTCTATATACGCACATATATAAATATATAAAAACATATTCCTGAAGCCTTGGCTGGACCTTGGGCTCATTATTTGCTTGCCACTCTGAGCTCTAAATGCTGTTGGTCATTGCTGCTTAATGGATAGATAGATAAACAACTGCTCCAGCTTTCCAAAGGCATGCACCTGTTGAAAACAGCCTTCCTTGAGAGCTGCAAGGTGCAGATCCCTCCAGTATTTCTTAGGAGCTTGAAGGAAGTAGCTGGGAAAAGTTTTGCTTTTGTTTCTGATTGTAGCTCAGGGTTTTCCTTTGAGGGATCCACATGCCCTTTCCCACACATTGCACGCTGGTATTAAAGCCATTCCTGATCAAAACCCCAGTAAAGATGGAAGGATGGGGAAATGATCTAACGGATAGCCACTCATAACTAATGGACTTCATTTTTATGCCACGGACGTTCTAGAACACGCTCTTCCCACCTGAAATCATTTCTCCCACGCTTCTTCAATTGCGCTTGCTTGCATTCAACATACTAGTCCCGGATCCATTGCTATGATCTTCCTTAGGCCACATTTCTGCTGTACTCCTGGTTCTCATGTTTTCTATACTTAACACACACACACTCACACACAGACACACACACACACCTTTATTCACATCCAAAGATTGACCTCAGAGACTGAATTTTCTAGCAAGTCATTTTTTAAAAGTGGGGACTATTTGGATTTAATTAGTGAAACTTCAGTTTTGATGCTGCAGTATTGATGGGGGCCTCTCTCTTTTTATTGTATTCTAGGGTTTACTTAAAATTGATATTGAATTTTTAATTCAAATATCTAGATGACCTGTTGGGTGTTAATAAAATGAAAATGGCTCTGATTTTCTCTGGTTAAAGAAGGAAACAGCTTTTCCTTTTGGATGATATTTTGAAACTTCTGAGATGAGAACAACCGATGCAGGCTTCCTAGAAGACATAATTTCCCTTGGTAGCCATTCCCTCCTACTTTCAGACCGAGGGGTCTAGTTGGTGGTTACTCATTGTGGAAGGCACTTGCTATTTCAGCTTCCATCCATAAATAATGACAATGAAAATCAGGTTTTGTTGATAATCCATGAATTCACAAAGCCTCTACAATCAGAGTCTCCTGCTTGGATGATTTTAGCCAATCAATTCAGTTTGTGTTACTGATTGTTCCATTGGTTCCATTGGGCATGTATACCTGGTTGGCAGCAGAACTTTGCATACATTGTGGCTTCCTTTTGTCTCCTTATGATTGCACCCTCATCCTGGATCTGTGTGGACTTTACCAGATTTCCAACTCTACCATCACAAGAGGAGGAGGCCAGAACATGACACAGTGGCTAGAGGTTATCAACTGATCATTGGTGGGATTTTTGGGATTATGTTCTGAATGCGATGTGAAACCACATCTGACAGAGTTTTCTGTAATCTCTGAATTGGACACTACCATTTCTATTCTTGAGGAAGTAATGTTTTCTTCAGTTTGCCTTGAAATTAATAAGTTGACCTCAATAATGTGTGTTTATGAGCAATAGAGCAAGCACTCCTTGGGGTTTTATTGAAAGTTATTGACTTGGGAGTGTTTGATAGTGTTGCATAAACAGTATTTTTTTGACCCAGTTGTTGGAGTGGAACTGAAGATGCCACACTGCTTTGCTGTTCACTATCCCCTGGCTACTATCCTAATCATTTATAGTACTACTTGAGGGCTAAAGATACAGCAGCCAGGATCTCTTCTCTTGAAGGATGTATTTGGGAAATGTGCTGTTGAAATTACGTGATCAGGAGAATAAATAATAACACACCCTTTTCCTGCTATAAGATTTCTGTGCATCATAGGACATCGGCACCAAGATGAACGAATAAACCAGAGTTCTAGAATTGGTTCTTTTACAACAGAGATTACTGCCTTTGTTATCTTACCTCTCGGACACCTAAAATGATGACCTGAAATATGTGAGTATATGAAGAATGATCTTTTGGGCCAGAGAAGGCAGTTAGTCATGTAGCATCTTGCAAAGCCCGCAGAATGAAATTGTCAAAGGAGGCCTTACATCTATTCATATTCAGTGGCGAGCATGTATCTGATTGCTTTTCTATTGAGCTAAAATCAGAAGTGAAATAGTTTCTAGCAATATTTGTTCAAGAATATTGAGTTCGGCAACTTCGCCAACAATGAGGTATAGGAATTGACCTATTAAGGATGTGCCCCAGAGCATTCTGATATTCAATCATCTTTCCCCAGTCTGGTATCCTCCTGATGGGTTAACTGAGAACTCTAGTCCAGCTCATCTGGAAGACAGCAAGAAGGTGGTGGGTGCACTAAGGCACTGTGATAGCCAAGCAAATGATTAATGATGGTGAAGGACAACTGAAGAGGCCCTTGTAGAAATGGTGACTGCCTCATGAGAAAGTGCAGTTTGTTCATTTAAAGGAGATTTAGCATTGCTTTGAGTACAAAATGAACTGTTGCGAAGAAAGATATCCTTTGAAATTTCATCTGCAAAAAGTATTTCTCACACCAAATTCATTGCAAAGGCCTACAGTTTATTTCACAATGGCTGGAGGTTTTACACTGTCATTATTTACGTATCAATTTCTGATCCTATAAGAGATGAAAGAAATGGATAGCTTTGCTAGCTGCAAGTTTTCCCAAATTACAAGAATTGATGGGGGGGAGGGGGGAGTATATCACAGCAGCTTTGAATTTTTTCTCCTGGTTGCATCATTATCTCTTCCTTACTTCTGTGTTCCTATTCTAATAACATATGCTGATTTCTATTTAATAAATGGACTCCAGTGCTGACATGAAGCTGGTTCTTATTGCCATTGGACTTATTTCTTTTGGAAGTCTGCATGTATTCCAGTGATAAAATAAACAAGGCATTACAAGCAGTATTGATTGTGTATATTTTAGTGTTGAATTGAATTACTATTAATTTTACTGCCTTACTAAAGAGACATCATTATGGCAAACATTTTCCCATACAATCACCAGCACTAGAATCAGGTCACCTAAATAACGAACTCAAAATTGCACCCAAAAAGAGCCTTGGCGTAAAAGTCAGTGGTATCTCCATAGGGGTCAGAATGACTCATCGGTTTGAAGCATGACACATTAACCATGGAAAGGATGCCTGTCCTGTTCAAATGGAAACATCAATGGCACCTAGTTCTAGTTCTGGTATAATTGTAAAGGGAGCATCTGCAAAGGTAATCCCTAACCCTGGGAACTAAATATTGATCTAGTTAGCAATAGTGGTTAGCTTTTGAGCAGGGGCGTGCAGTCACTAGAGGCAGGGGAGGCGTGGCCTCACCAGTCATGAGGAAAAGGAAAAAAAATTAAAGAATTTTTTAAAAATAATTGAAGCCAAGGTAGTCGCTGCCAGATTCCAAGTCATAGTGACTTGGAACAGTGCTTAGTGTTAACTATAGGAGGAGGCGAGAGAACTAGGGGCCTCCTATGCATAAGCAATTTTTCGCCTTTTAAGAGTTAAGCAAGGGTTAAAAAGCGAAAAATTTCGTATGCAAAGGAGGCACGTGGTTCTCTCGCCTCCTGTAGAGGGCATTTTTAGAGGCTTTTTAGAGTTCTCTGGGAGCAACTAGCTCAGTCTGACTCAGAGCTCTGGCAGAACCGCCTTTCAAACACACACAAACACACAGCTGGATAAAAGTATATAAGCCCAGCTTCCCTGATTACAAGTTTGAAAAGGCAATGTGGCTCCACCTGCAATCAAAGGCTCCAATCAGAAGGCAGCAGGGGAAGGGAGGGGGGTATGGCAGAGGACTTGCTTTCAAGCCTTTGGGAAATATATCCAATCCAACTTCTGTGTTTGTGTTTGTTTGAGAGTGAGTGAGTGAGAGAGGGATCCAACTTCTCTGTGTGCATGTGTCTGCTTGAGAGAGGGGGGAGGGAGGGAGAGAGGGAGGAAGGAGGGGGAGGGAGAAGAAAAAGAATGGGAAAACCTATTTTGCAAGAGGGAAAAATGCTGTTACTTTAAATAGGAACTGAGCATGCCTGGCTGTGGAATTCTGGGAGTTGAAGTCCACAAGTCTAAAAAGCTGCCTCACCAGCCATAAAGCTCACCACACGTCACTGCTTTTGAGAGATGGGCATTTACCATATACCGTAAATATGAAAAATAAATAAACTATAAAAAAGATCCATCCAGTAATATTAAGGACTTTTTTTTACTTAAAAAGGATATTAAAACAATAAACTGATTGACTGGAAACGGAGATGGATGTAGCAAAATTTCAAATGAGCCAGTTATTGTTATGCTAATTTCAAGAACAACAATTATCAACAGATTGTTTCATTTTCTTGCTCAGGAGCAGTTGGGAAATAACTGATACAACAAGAGTTCATATAGGCTGGATGCTTGAATAAAATGGCTGCAAAGGTCCAAGGCCAGGGGATATGAGTATTAAATGCACGGATCAACCATACTTAGGGTTGTTCAGTAGCTCTGGTCCCAGAGAAGGGAAAGAAGAGTTTAACATGTAACAGATTTCCATATCATACAGGTTGATTTTTCTCTGCCCATCATAAAAAATCTGAATTTTATTTATTGATGAAACATTAATAAAATAATAAAAAATAAGCTACTTTACCCAATTACTGAATTACAGTAGGAGCAAAACAAGTCAAGGGTTGAGTTCACGTATAATTTCATTGCTTGCTCTGAATTTAGTGGGATTTACTTCGAGAACTCATATACAGGATTATAGCATATATTTGCACTGTTAACATTCTTTACAAATCATTTTAAAATGCCCACCTCAAAACAGTAGAGTCTTCCTGAAGAAGGTGGGGCTTAGCAGTGAGAAGACGGATTTTCAGGCTATTCCTGAAATTCCTCTATTCCGAAGGAAATTGGACGGTCCTTTTCGGACCCAAGCTGTCCCGGAGAGACAGTGAAAGGTAGGAGGAGATCCAGTGACCCCGGAGACGTTCGCAAGTCCCTGGGGGGTTGGAATTTAACTTCCTTTGCCAGTGACTTCTGGATTAGCTGTAAGCTAACCGAAACTGCAGGTTGCCCCTAAGAATGGCGTAAGTGTTTCCAGCTGGTAAGGTGATTTTATTACTCAGAGAGACACGGTCCGCATAAAAATTTAAGCTAACTGAAACCAAAGAACGGAAGAATCTAGCGGCGAATTGGAGCTCTTTATGGGTTCATGGACGGTGGTTACCCTATTTCATAAATGACTTAAATGCTACTTACATGGACAAAGGAAAGATTACTTCAACATCTCCTCTGACTCTCTGTAAGTGGGCTGTAAACCAATTTACTATAATTTGGCTCCCTACAACTTGACACTTTTATTGCTTGGCTGTGTTGGTCTAAGATCAGATAAGATTGCACAGCTTGTTTTTATTTGCAAATACCTTAAAGCCTCTAAAGGAAAAATACTATCTATGTCACAAATATGGCGTCTGTGCAAGTTTCAAATGATTCATTTCAAATGATTTTTTCCGCATTACAAAAGCTGTCTGACACGTATGATAGATTTGAAAAAAAAACTGGACTATTTGCTGTTTTTAACATCAGAATATGAAGAAAAAAGTGAGAATGTTGAATGTTTGAATGTTCCTGAAATACAAACGAAGGATGTCAGAAATGAAGATTCTCAATTTGCTGACATTCCGGGCATCTGGTTTAAAGATTCTCAACTTGCTGACACTCCTGGCATCTGGTTTACTTCGGAGGGAGAAAGAGATGCAACGTTTGAAGGGGGGGCAGCCATACAGAAGATTTATTTCAAAAGACAGAGCGCAGGAGGAATGAGAAGCATTAAAGAATTTATACTTTATGAAACATCATTTGCAAAACTTTCGATACCACCACTGAGAATTAAAGACAAGCTGAAAAGTGCAACAAGTGTAGGACAACGACATTATATGAGAGGCATCTTAAGCAAAAAGGTGCGAAGATCTTCTTGTTTGGACTTGCTTATAAAGACGTTTGGAGAACTTGTTCCACTAATGGCAATAGGATTAAGGAGGTTTTGTTATTGGAGAGACACAGGCTGATAGATGGAAGAATACAATTCAAAATTAGCTAAACCTAATTATTTTTATTTGTAATAGACATAGTTGAATAATAATTGATAATGATAGTAATGTATATAATGTGGAGTTGATATGATAAATAATAATTGGATATGAGAAGGGAAGGTTAGAAATATTTTTGGACCATATACAAAGGTTATTAATCACAATAATTATCACTATTAAAAAATAAAATAAAACTATATACAGTTAAATGTTAACTAATATGGGGAAAATGTTATGATATATGATATAATTACATAAAGAAAGGAGAATGATAATAAACTATATACATGGAAGATGGAATTTTTGGTATTAAATATTATGGATGTTTAGGTAAAACAGGATATGAGGATTTGATGTTAATGGAGGATTTTATAAACAAGTAAATGAAATGCTAACGTGGTTATGGATTAAATCTTTGGCATAGTTAAGGATGAAAGATGTTTAAATAACTGTAGTCAACTAAAAGTGGAGGTATAATGATGTCAATATGGTAAACATTTGAGTTAAGATATTTGAATTAATATGAATTAATGGAAGAGATGCACCAAAACATGTTGTAACCAGCTGATATACTTTTTTATAATATATACCTGTGGTTTTTTTTCTTTTGTTTTTTCTTTTTTTTCCCTGCCTTGTTTTTTGTTTTTTGTCTTTTTTGTGTTTTGATTTTTTTCTTTTCCCACTGGTGTGGGCATGTGTTGTTTATGTAACAAAAATAAAAAATAATAATAAAAAAACAAAAAAAAAACAAACAGTAGAGTCTTCCTGAGTGTCATTGTACCTGAATCTTTGAAGGAAGCTAGGCCTGATAAATGATCTTAAAATAAAAATTATTGGAAACGTCACAGAAACCGACCCCAAAGCCACAGTGAGAAACAACAATTTGAGCTGTCAGTAAACATTGTCTATACAATCAATTATGGGCTGTCTTTTAAGATCTGTGTTGTCATGGTCTTTTAGAGAGAGCGCAGCTGCAGGATAGATGTTATAGCGATAACTGCAGGGGTGGGCTGCTACAGGTTCGTCCATGTTTGGGAAAACTCGTAGCTAACATTATGGCCGGTTCAGAAAACCTCCAAATACCACCCCCTGGCTGGCCCCCTCCTGCCCCACCCAGGAGTCTCCATGCAGCCCATTTTGGATACGAGGTAAATGCAGGGCCAGTGCAGAGCCTTGTGGAGGGAGAAAAATGGGCCTCCCTGAAGTTCCAGAAGACTGGAAATGGGCCTCCGAAGCCTGGGGGAGGCAATTTTCACCCTTCCAGAGTCTCAAGGAAAGTCTCTGAAGCCTGGGGAAGGCGAAAACATCTCCCCACCATGGTGCAGGAGACCATGGCCACACCCACCCAGCAACCATTGCTGAAATTTTTGAAGCCCACCCCTGAATGGGAGCCAAATTCCTCATGTAGAGAATAGAGTTCTAGAGGTTATTGGTTCTGAGTCTCTGCTTGCAGGTTCCATTCCCTGGTGTTGCACAAATAAAGGCTTTTATTACAATGTTTGCGGCTGTTGCCTTATATTCTAAGAATTCCTCATCTGTTCATTCCTTGGTTCCTTATGGAAAGATGATGATTTAATTGATAAACTCTGTAAAAGGACTTCAATCCTAGTGCCGTTTTTAACTCCGCCCCCCTGCCACAGTGAGTTTTATTCCCTTTATTCCACTCCAATTAAACCATTGCAAAAATAGTTCTGGCCAAAAAGAAAGGAAACAACAACAAAAAGTAAATCAGAAGTAGACAAAAGAAGCAGGAGAAGAGGAGGCAATGTGAGAACAGAAGGCAACAAGAGGAATTTCAGTAGCTAAATTAAACTTGAGAAAATACATAAATAATCAGCAGAAAGCAAATCATAAACATGCACAGGAATAACTTCATACAAGAATTCAAGATCAAGAATTCAGGATGAAGAATTCAAGATACAACCATTCAATAAGGAATTCAATACACCATGAATCAAAATATCTCACAAACTACTTATAGCAATGCTTTATTAGTGAGGAGCATATTTGATAGAGTTCAGTCTTATATGAACTAGCCTAGTGCACCAATAACGCCATTAACCATTACGGCCAATAGAAGTACCAACTATTCACTTTCCTTACTTTCTTCTCAGTCTCCTTCCTCTTTGACCTGTGCAATTCAGATACTTAACTGACTCATTCTGTCCATAGTGGAAAAGAGTTCCTTAGCTACAACTAACTAAGCTTTTCCTATCACCTGATTAGTTCCTAAATAAAGCTTATCTTTATTTTCTTTCACTCAACCAGGAGATTCAATACTTTCTTCCAAAACATATACTCCTAATGTTATTATTTCTCTCCTCACACATACTTTCTATGGTGTAAAATTATTTATTATACACCAGTTTGTCCTTCTGCGTGACATTACATTTACTCACAAATGAAGGTGAATATAGGTGTCCCAGGATAATGTTGCAGGATCCAATCTGGGTTGATCACCGGAACCAGAAGTTTAATCTTCTGAGCTTTTGGACTCATGTTGGAGCCCATCGTCAGGGAACTTTTCTGTGTCACACAGTAGCTCAGAAGACAAAACTGTTCTCGGTAACCAACACAGATTTGATCCTATTATATTTTCTTTTGAAATGGGTAAACTAGATACTGAGATGCAGAGTTTTCAGTTTCTAAATTGAGAATATGTGTCATATAAATCTCTTCAAATGCTAGAACAATGCTTTCTCAGATTATAGCACCTACTGCTCTGCACCTTTGTGGAAAATCTTAGTTAAAGGCAAGTTCATTATTTACAAGAGCAGGCAAAAGTGTGAAGGGAGATAAGTTTGAAAGAAGCAAAATCTGTTAATAAAAGAACATCCAAACATGTGAACTGGAACCAAATAAGAGTTCAAAGCCTATCAAATGTGGATTCTACTGTTAGGGACAAGTATGTATTTTTTATAATAAGATATACCAACAAAGAAGCACTTTTCCAAATGCAGATATGGCATAACTTTGAGAGAGAAAAATAGGCACATCTTCTCTGGCACATGAATCAGTTTGATGCACCAATGAACTTTTTTTTAAAAAAAAAACCCTTCTAAAATAGAACAGTCTCTTGTGTGGAGGATGTAAGAATCTGATGCCAATCTATGGTTAGCTTTCCTATAGAATATCTCTCTTTAATTTTTCCCCCCACTCCCCATGTGTTTCTCTTTAACTGAGCTCTAGGATCAAAAGAGAGTCTGCCTTGGCAGACAATTAAATCATGTAGGTAGGAAACCATTTGTACAGGAAGAATTCTGCCCCTTGTTGATAAATAAATACCATTCCATCCTCTTTCTATTTGGCCAGGATTTTATCTAGATTTTAAGACAACTGCCATTGGGATTAGTCTGGCCCTAAACCAGTGGTCCCTAATCTGTGGACTGAGAGCAGAGGTGGTATTCAGCAGGTTCTGTCCAGTTCTGGAGAACCAGTAGCGGAAATTTTTAGTAGTTCAGAAAACTGGTGAATACTAACTCTGACTGGCCCCACCCCCATCTATTCTCTGCCTCCTGAGTCCCAACTGATCAGGAAGAAATGGGGATTTTGCAGTAACCTTCCTCTGGAATGGGGAGGGAATGGGGATTTTACAGTATCGTTCCCCTGCCATGCCCACCAAGCCACATCCACCAAGCCACACCCACCAAGCCAAGCCACACCCCACCCACCAAGCCACGTCCAGAGAAACTGTAGTAAAATTTTTTGAATCCCACTACTGGCCGTGAGGGGTTTGCAACTGGGCTGTGGAAATGGCTGGTGAGCATGTGTGCATCCTTAGTTATGTGAGCAGTGGGCTCCATTTGCATAAGCGACAGGTGAACATGCAAGCAGCTCATGGAAATGGAGCTGCGTGCTGTGTGCTTGCCTGCCACTTGCATGAACCACCCTCTGTTTCCCCTCTCCCTGCCAATTTGCAAAGCCCGAAACTTTGGGGAACTGTGCCCTAAATGTAAACCTTTTTCAATGACTGAAAATACTGATAGAAATTATTGCTTCATTCTACCCCTCCCCACTCTGCAATTCACCAACTACTCATTGAGAGTAAACCTTTCCTGCCACAATGAATATTGATTGTTAATAATCTCAATGCTTTTTATAAAGGTAATCCTCAAGTTACGATTTGTTTAGTGACCATTCAAAGTTACAATGGTAATGAAAAAAGACAATTGGTCCTCACACTTATTATGGTTGGAGCATCCCTATGGTCACATGATCAAAATTCACTTGGCAAGATGAGGTGTATAAGGAGGAGTGGTAAAGGGAGAGAGGAGAAGGAGAAAGGAAGGGGAAGTAGAGTAGAAAATGATGGAGGGAAGTCAGGATATAGAAGAGTTGGAAGTAGAGGAGAGAAGAAGATAGGAAGAGAGGGATAGGAGAGAGGGTGAAGGGGGAAGATGAGGTGTATAAGGAGGAGTGGTAAGGGGAGAGAGTAGAAGGAGAAAGGAAGAGGAAATAGAGTAGTATGGAAGCAGAAATACACCAACGAAAGGAAGAGTGGGAAGCAGAAGGGAGAAGAAAGGTGGGAAGGGAGGGATAGGAGAGTGGGTAAGGGGGAAAGATGAGGAGGATGAGGAGAAGGAGGAGTGGAATGTAGAGAGAGGAGAAGGAGAAAGGAAGGGGAAATAGAGTAGGAAAGGAAGAGGGAGGGAAGATAGGAAATAAGAGAGAGGTAGAAGAAAGAGGTGTATGGAGAGTAGAAGGATTCCACCACAAAATCGTGGAGGACAAAATCGCGCTCGACGAAAGCGCGCATTTGACGTCATCACAGCGCGACGAAAACATCGCGCTGTGATCGAAAAATGTAAAAATAAAGCTAAAACCTTACCCTACCCCCCCAAACCTAACCCTAAACCTAACCCTAAACCTAACCCTTAACCTAACCCTAAATCTAACCCTAAACCTAACCGTTAACGTAACGCTAAACCTAACGCTAACCCTTAACCTAACGCTAACCCTAACCCTAACCCTAACCCTAACCCTTACCTTTATGTGAATCGGCTTGCTTTAATTTTAATTTTATTTCAATTTTTAATTTTTTTCGTTGCGCTGTGATGACGTCACATGCGCGCTTTCGTCGAGCGCGCTTTTGTCCGCGCTTTTGACGGGTCACGGAGTAGAAGAGCTAATAATGGGTGTTAATCTTTTTGGGGCGTTGAGGACAAGAGGAACTGATGTAATCATTATTTAATATTATATGATATTGGGTATAGTATACATGTGATTGTATGTTATGAAATGGAAATAAAAATATGTTTAAAAAAAACAAAATTCACTTGGCAACTGGATGTATTTATAACAATGGAATCATGTGATCATCATTTGTAGCCTTCCTAGCTGGCGTCTGTTAAGCAGTCAATGAGGGAAGACAGATTCACTTAACAACTGCATAAAGCAACTGCAGTAATTTGCATAAAAACAGTGCTGAAAAAGGTAAATTGAGCATGATTCACTTACCAACTTCCTTGCTTAGTCTCAATTATAGCCATGTCAAAGACTTACCTGTACATTACCTTTCATGCACCTACTGTCTAATACTATATCTCCTAAAAAGGGGATGGTTAAATACAATTTCTTTAACTGCTTCTTAATGGAATTTTTTCCACTGGGTTGTTTATTGGAATATACTACATTTCTCAAACTCCAGTTAACAGGATTTTACAATTTGACCATCTTACAAACAGTTATTGTGCACTTCTTTCAAAGCACTCAAGGTGGTGTCCTTTCTTTTCTTATTTTATCTTCACAATAATAATAGGTGGAGTAGGTTAAATGCCTGATGCAAAGGCCACTGTAGTAGTGAGCATCCCAGCTGAACAAAGAGTTCCGTCAGAGTTCTCCTATTGGAATCCAGGCTGTAGTCCTTTAAATCACCGGCTCTTCTATCTCTAGGCATCAAAGGAGTACAATTATGGACAAATGAGTTTAGGGTGATGATAAAAGATTAGAGGAAGGAAAATCAAGGGCTATAGGCACAGCAGCCTTGCATTTGCCATCGTTTTAGAGCAGACTCCTTAGGAAACAATCTATCTCTGTCCCACATGTAGTACTACAGTGTAAAAGGACAGTGAACACTTCTATTAGAGTTCACCATTTCATTTTAAAAGGTTCTGTAAAGTAACAAAAGGAAGCTTCTGCAATGGAAAGCACTTGCAAGGTTACATTAATTATGATTTCCATCTCTTAGATGCTACACAGCCTAGATGCTTTGCTTGGAATTGTGGCCACCTGCCAAATGAAAACAACAACAACACACCCAGTCTATATTTGATTTATATAAAGCATTCTGGAAGGTTAAGAGTGGGAAGGTAGCTGTCTCAATGATTTATTTTCTGGTATATGGTGTTGAGTCCAAATTTGACATACGTGTAGCCATTTTATTTAGCTCTCTATTATACTCATTTATTCATTTTCTTTCTCTTTACTATGTAAGGTTTTTTTTGGACTTGCCACATTCTTAAGGTGGGGTGGAAAGAGTGAATAGATAGTGAGGATTGTTTTGGCTAGGTGTCCTTCTTTCCCGTGGGAACAGAGGCTGCTCCTGCTGAGAACGGAAAGTGAAGTATGAAGAACACATTGAGTGTTATTTGGAGAATATGACTTTTCAGGGATGTTTCTAACTTACAATATTATGTGGTGTAATTCTGGTTTGTGTCAGATCCAGAATTACAACAGACTTTGCCAATTTGATGTCTACCTAAATAATTTTTTTTTTTAAACGAAGATGAACTTTGCACATTTCTTTTTTGAATGGATTTCATCACTTGGAAACCTGACATATGGGTACTTTGAGATTGACCATTCCCAGCATAGCAACCATTTTGTAGCAGGAGTCCTAATATGCTCTCAAACCCAAAAGGCATTCAACGATATAAAAGAAAGGTTATGAACCTTGCAAAACCTGATTGCATTTTTTTTTACTTTGTAGAAAATCCTGGGAGATTTGCTCATTTGTTCCCCCCCCCCAAAAAAAAGGTGTTTCTAATTTTTCTGGACTTAGAAAAAAAACCTCCGGCAGAATCACAGTGACTTGGTTGTAGCATTTCCTTCTGGTCTACTACAGATTCTCCACAACTTAGAATGTTTTCTAAGTCAGAAGAAACTTCCCTGGGTAAAGAGAAGCTCTGGAAATCAACCAGCTTGCTCCCTCCGGTAGCTGGATGCCCTCAGAGTGCTTTTTGAAGAAGTAATCAGTTGAGTCTCCAGCTGGGGGTGGGACAACTAAGAAGCAAGTTGACTGTGGAAGAATCAGCCATTCTTTAAATATTCTCCATGGATGCCTCTGATGACAGTCTTTTTTAAACAGATGGGCTACAACTTCAACAATCCTCAGCAATGATTACCATTGGCTAGGAACCGTAGGAAATGCTATCACAAGGTGAATGGCAAGAAAGATGACAGCCATGACCACATCATTGAAAGGCTCCAGGGTAGTATCTGATTCAGGCACTGAAATTTAGCAACATTATTCATGATTCCCTTATTTCATCCTCCTTTTCATCCAGTCCATTTTCACCATATATCAAAGTTCATCCTAGCTTCCCTGGTGCTTTTTTATAATCTAATGTAAATCTCTCTCTAAGAATAGCATGACCTGTTTTTCATAGCTTGCCTACTTTAGAATCTATTCATATCTTCAGCAGCATTGAGGGACGAAGATTTGAGGTACAGACCATTAAGATTAATGTTGAAGATGAATTACCACATTCAGTTCCAATGTGCCACTTAAATTTTTCATTGAATACATGCACATGAAGTTTACAGAGAGCTACACTATACCTGCACAAACCAAAACAAGTTATTTCATACATCTAGCACAATCTTTTCAAATGCAATTAAATCATTAAATTAACTTCTGATAACAAGAGTTCCAAGTTTATTTTTCTATATATTATTTTAAGACTATTACTGATCCAGCATGGCTCTTTTGCTCTCAGAAATGCTGCCATATTTAGAATTCTCAAATCTGTAGTTACAAAAAGACATAATAAAAATATACGTTGCATAAGTCCTAAACCTGGTGCCTTTCAAATTTGTTGGACAAGGTCTAGTAGATAAATAAATAATAGTTTATTCATTATTAGATGTTATCCTCCTTTATCAGTTTGTAAGTAATTCAAGATGGCAAACATACCTAATACCTTCCTCCACCTATTTTCCCCACAACAACAACAACCCTGTGGGTTGAAAGAGATGTAGTTTCACTACATATTCAAGAATCACTGCTGAGACTATAGTTGAAAAAAAGATAATTTCAACCTTCTGCTTGAATATTGCCAGGCAAGTCTTTCTTTTTCTCTTTTCCCTCATCACTGTCTTAGTATTCCTTGCCACAATGAGATTATTTATCTAATTTAATCAGCTTAAAGGTTCATCTTGGTCGAAATGTCAATTAGGAATTACCCTACTTCACTTCATCAGGAAAGAAAAAAATTCTCCTTGCTTCTAATTGCCTTTTCTTCTTTTATCAACCAAGAAACTTAAGGAAGCTCTTCTTATCCTAACAAAAGCAGAAAACAAAATCCAATATAGCAGTTACTATCCTTGGGGGCAAATATTCTTTAACTATAATGGTATCTAAAATAAATTCTAATCATAGGCAAATCCATTCTGTATGAACTCCGGTATATAAAGTACAGACAGCCTTATGATTTCTTGTTCTCAAACTTGAATATATATAATTACTAAAATAATAACAATAATGAAGTTCCCCTTGTCACGTGAATTAACTGTTCTCTCCTGCGTTGGTTAACCCCATCTTAAGTATTGTTTGCAGTTCTGTGCACTACACCTTAAGGATGCAGATAAATAGAAATGGGTTCAGGTAGGGTAGCAAAGATGAACACTGGGTCAAAAGACTGAGGGAAATAGATAGGCTTCATTGTGAGGAGGCTAAAAGGAGATATGCTAGTACAAAGTTCCAAAAATCATGTCCTGTTCTTTATTATTCTAGAGTGAAGGCCAAAAAAACAAGACATTTAAGTTACAGGAAGATATTCTGATTGAATATGTGCGTGGATGGGTGGGGGAATCCTAACTGCAAAAGCAGTTAATGTTAAAACAGATGATCTAATGAGAAGGTTGGTTCCTGTTTGTAAATGTGTTCAAGCAGAAGCTATCAGGCATGCTTTAATTTGAATTTTTGAATATATTAATATTTGCAATGCTGCTTCATTATTCTATTGCCTTGGGGGAATTATTCAAATTTAGACAATTTATAGTCCTACCTTAAGCAACAGTAAAATTACTTCTACCTTCCTTAAAAAAAAAAAGCTAAATATGTTTTCCAGTTTCTGATATCAGATCTTCTGGGTGAATCAAGAATATAAAAAGGTTTGTAGAACAACAGCCTAAAATAACATATGTTCATTGATGTGTAATTTTAAGTCGCCTTTAGAGAAGATGAGTGACACACAATAAATAAATAGCTAAATACTGTAAATCTAATTCTTCAGCCATAGCTCTTCATATAATTACATCTCAGGTATACTGACTAGCCAGGACTCTGCCTAAGCAACCAATTCAGTGGAACAAGTATTCTCTCTCTCTCTCTCTCTCTCTCTCTCTCTCTCTCTCTCTCTCTCTCTCTCTCTCTCTCTCTCTCTCTCTCTCTCTCTCTCCCCCCCCTCTCCATGTATATATCTATCTATCTACACACACACACACACACACACAAAATCCAGCTAGATAGCAGTTTCATCTTCCTTCATTGCTTATACAATGGTCCAATACTTAAACAACTTCCTAAAATAATTTAGTTGGAGAAGAAATTTAATGTGAAATTTGAGGATATATTTCTACATAACTTTATTTCATCATCCAAGCACCCGTTTGGTCAAACAAGCAAATATACTTCATCAATTTAGAATCAGAGAATTGGAAGGGACTTAATTCAATCCCCCTGTTCAAAGCAGGACCAGGTAGAGTATTTCTGAAGGATGACAATCCAGCATCAGTTTGAAGACCTCCATTGAAGACCTCATTATATTACGTGGTAGCTTTCCTTTGGCTGAAAGCTTATACAATCAATCATGCCTACTTCATTTTGGGCCTATCTTTGGGACAATAAAAAAATAAGTCCACTCATTCTGTGGATAATCTTCAGATATTTGAAGATTCAAACAACTTCCCTCAGTTGATGGATCCATTGGCTAAACAAATGTAGCAACTTTAACCTATCTTCCAGATCCCTTACCATTTTGGTAGCCCTCCTCTGAAGTTGGCCAATGTCTTTTCTGAACTATGGATTACAGAACTAAGTATTCCAAGCAGAATCTGATCAGGGCAATGTAGAGTGGAACAAATATTTTGCATGACTTGGAATGGATCCTATATTTGCTTAGTGCAATATTTTAAGATGTTTCATTAATCCACAGACAGCACAAACTCCTTTGTAATTTATTAATTCAGTTTAGTCTAAGAAATAAATTGTTTAGAAAACCAAATACTGAACACAAGACTCAATATTTAGAGCTAATAATCATATGGATTGACATATATATGTACCAATTAATGTGTGCATGTGATTACCAAGTATTTTAATTTCCAAGAACATGTACAATAAAAGAGACTTGTTTTCCAAATGCAAAAGCTACCATTTTATTTCAATTTATTTCTACCATTTATTTTCAATGTTTTTTCACAAACAAGAAAATTTAAGCAACCATTGAGTGTTTTAGTCAAGGAAGGAAAAGTAACTATCCCATCATTTCTTTTCCTCTGCCTATCTTATTCTAGTGGGGCAGTTATATTTGCAAAAAATCGTTATGTACAACTGTGTATTGGCCCCTTCTTTTGTGGATTGTCCCAGCAACATTGCTGTTTATTTTAAACAATGATTCTTACCTAGAGGTGCTACCAATAGATGCAACTGCCTTTCCCCAAAACTGCTGGTACTGCAGGGTGTTTTACAGACTTAAAAAATAATAATAACCTGGTAAGAATAAAGCTATTGAATCGAGAAGGCTGAAATCCCAACATTCTGGGGCTCCTCTTGAGTTAAACAAATAGAAAATAGCCAGGCAATGCAAGGTGGCTGGAGTGGAACAAAACTGTAGGAAATTCCTGCAAGTTCTGATAGAAATGAATTGTTCTTGAACAAAAGGTCGAGAGAACAACAAAGAAATCAGAAGCCTTCAGATTAAGTGAGCTGTCCAATTGGAAGACTGCATAAGAGACGCTACAGGACTTTTATTTTTGTGCTCATTCCTGTTGCAACAAAAAAAATGAAGTACATTCATGGAACTAGGCAGGCATGACTAAGCCAAATGCCAACACTTATATGAGTCAATGCTAAATTATGTGCTTAAACTGCTCACATTTAACTTTGGCTGGGTCATGCCCTGAGAGATTAAGACAGCCTTTCTCTGCTACCCTCCAGAACTTCAAAACTCCAATATTCCAATCTAGGAAAGGTCAAAGGCTCTGGCTCCAAACATCTGGAGGATATAGATAGGAAAAGTCTGGATTAAGGCAAAGTATTGTATTATCTATAATTTAATGTTTACTCACTCCCTATATTATGTTCTAAAGAAGCTAAAAATATGGAATGTTTCTGCTAATTCTGGAACCAGAGATTCTCAGATTCATAATAAAAAGTATCTTGACTAATTAAGGTTAAAATCACATTTGTGGTAGTTATATGCAGAGTGACAAGTAGGCATTCCATTACTTGCCAATAATCAAGAAACAATGAATAGGTATTACAATTTTTTTTGACTAAAATTTGACATGTACTCTTTGAGGGTTAACCCAAAATTTCAAGCTTCCAGTGAGCCATCATGGCAAATTGATGTTAGAAAAACATATTGTGGCTGAAAAATGGCACCCAAATGCTTTTGTGCTGCCAAAATCTCTTCAAAGTAAAGAGATTGCAAGGTTATGTGCATGTACCCCACACATCTGTTTTTGTGAGCCGAGAGCAGGAAACACATTCTTTTTATGGTCAACCCATTATGAGTTGGGAATCATGGGATTTATTTGTGCTTATAGCCATTAACATTATCTATATGGATCATATATTTGACTGAGGTTCATCTCTTAATCACTTTGTATTTAATTTTTCTCCCATTTGGCCATTTTTTAAAATACAATTGAGAACTTTCAGTCTGGCAAATTTTATTAAAATTACGGGTGAGTTTCCTTCAATTCTTTAAAAAAACCATTAAAGATTTGTACCATTTTTTAGTATACAGCAACATAATAATTATTGCTAGATTTAGAAAACATTAAATTAAGGGATAAAGATGACTTGATTTAAGACTTTGAATCAAATTGAAAAGATCCTCTCATGGGAAAATGCTCTGGTTTATATTTTGAAACTGATAAGATGACTTTGAAAGCTCAACACTAGATGGCACCCAATGGCTACCTTAAAATAAATGGTCTCCAACCCCTGGGTCATGGACTGGTATTGGTCCAGGCCCCGTGGGAAACTGCAGTGCAAGTGATGGGCGAGACCACAAAGCTTCATTTGTGCATGTACAGGGTTAGGTTACACATGAAACCATCTCCCCTCATCACTGATACTGCCATTTTATGGAGCCAGAAAAGTTGGCGACTGCTACTATAATAGAATCAGAAAGTGTTATTGAACAAATCCCATTGATTAAACTGAAATTAATGTATAGATGGTTAAAAAAATTGTAGCTTATAAGAAAGAGATGAAAACAATGGATTTACAAACTGAAATTGAATGAAGATTTTAAAATATTTAAAGTTGTACAAATAATACATCAGAGGAGTGATGTGGATAATTTTCTTATATTGGATTTATAAAAAAACATTTTCTGGAGTAGTCACACTGGAATTACAAAAGGGGCCTGACAAGAATTTTGTGAGAAGAGAAAAAAAAGAGTATGAGAAATCAGATGTTAGAACTTGCTGTGATGAGTTCAAAGATAGTTGGGAGAAAGAAGAATGAATACACATCAATTTATTTGATCAAGATTAAAATAAGTAATTGTTCTTTCTGGTGGGGTTACATAGTTTTCTGATTGGGACTGGATGATGGTGGTTATTTCTGGTAATATTAATTTTTTTTGACTGGGATCAGACTGATTATTTGAGAAGAGGAAGTGGGGGATCTTTTAAACATAACTAGATATAAATACAAAAGGGTTCAAATTGAGTGCACTAGATAAAACCCAATGTAATGCTTATTTCTGTTAACGCTTACTGGGTTTTCTGATTAACATGGACAATTTAGAGACAGGCTTATGGAGATATAGGGTGAGGTATGGAACAGAGAGGTATTTGGTTGGATTAGTGCTAACTTGTTGAGTATGCTTGCTGAGGATACAGGAAGAGGTTTTTTCTTTTATCTTTTATGTTCCCTTTCTTTCCCCCTTTCTGCACTTTTTAAATGTTTAAAATGTCTTTCTGTACTATGTAATTGCATTAGTTTTATTTGTATAATCTTCAATGAAACTATTGAGAAAAAGAATCCAACATTAACTATAAGAAGAAATTAAATGCCTTTTTGCTCATCATTCAGTTGGATTTCTTCACTAGTAGCAAACATAGTATATTTAGTGCACTTGATATATTGAAATCCTTGAACTGAAATTTCTGAAAGCTTCTAAGATACATATTTGATAACACTTCTTAGTGTTTTGAAATGTCCAAGAACTGACTCACCGAACATATTGCCTTGCCCATCACAATGTCTCTAGCATTTCTGGGGAATACATTCACATGGACATTAATTTCTGAAACTAACGTTTCCCCAGAAGCTCAGTGTGCTACATGTGGGTAGATAATTATGTTCAATGTTTTAATCACAAGAAACCTATATCGTATGTTAGCCAGGGCAACTATTTCCAAAACAGACACACAATGAGTTTCAGGGCTGATCAAATTACCTGAACTATCTAAGGCTCTAACTAGATGCCAGCAGATCTGGGACAATTTCACATATGGTCAAGAGCTACATAATTAAATTATTAATTTTTACTTTCGGAAAACTTGAAGATTTTTTTTTTAGTTTGCTGTCATCTATTTGTAATCATGCAGACTACTTTTTAAATCCTCTGTAAGTAGGGATTCCCTGTACTGAGAGAATCACAATTCTCAGCAGGGATAAGAAATAAATGAGAGAAAATGGCCACAAACATATCAGTTGCAGCTGGTTTGCTCCTGGAAATTGAACTTCTGATGCTATGATAAAGCGATGGGGGAGATTGTCTTGTTTTGGGATTTTTTAAAATTTCTTATATGGACACTTTTAATTAGCAAAACTAACAGAGGAAATTATCTGTACAACCACAGAAAACACAAGTCAAGTCCTCTCAATATATAAAAAGACAAACTGTTGTCATGAATTGTAAGTGATTAAAGTAATTCTTAAAAGGCCTCTGGAATTACACATACACATCAGGAATAAAATTAGAGAGAGCTTGTATTATTTTGATTTTGGAAAACAGACCAGGCAACTGCACTCAGATTTAAGGCAATATCTATATATCACACTGTTTGACAAAGTTTGTCTGCTTTTGGTCCTTTTAAAACATTGGCTGTGCACTGTAAATGGTTTCTTTAAAAAAAATCTATTCCCCAATGTATTAGATACTGTAAGATAGATGAGACTGATTGAGAGGAGGAAAAAATGCCAGTGATTTTGATTGCAATTGTAATTAAGTAGTAGTAATTAAGAATTACCATGCATGGAACCTGAAGCAAATCTTTAAAAGTTTCTGTTTAAAGCAAGCATGAGTCTGTTTTATATTAGCTCTTGTAGAAATTGTGACTGAACTGAGCAATGATGCAAAAGACAAACTTGCTGGTAAAAATGTAAATGACAGCCCTTTGTTGTTACTAATCAGCTGTTTTGGCATGGAGAATGATAAATACACTTTCCTGTTTGCTTATTCTAAAATTCTGCAGCTGTCTGTCTACAGCAATGGCTGGTGAACCATGCATGCACATTCATATGCACACAGTAGTTCTTATTTAGTTAGGAATCTAGTTAGGGATACACACATGGCCCAAAGTTGGTTTAGACTGATTGATTCAGTTTAAACAGGCATTTGTAATGTTCATTGAAGAGAGAATTGGAACTAACCTCCAGGAGGCTCAGTGTATGTGAAGCACATTAAATTTTCATCAAACAGTATGACAAGAAGAGGTAGGGAAAATTCAAGAAACATACGCATATGCAAATCCCCAGCAATTTTTTATAAAAATTCAGAGAAAACATTTGCAGCTGTGTGTGTGTGTGTGTGTGTGTGTGTGTGTGTGTGTGTTGGAAATGGAGAACTGAAGCTTCGTTTGATAAAAGACCATGCTTTCTTATTTGATTCCTCAAAAACATTAGAATGCAAGCACCTGATGATTTTGGAAAAGGAGAAAGGTTCCATTAGATGTCTGATAATACTTAGTTACTTGATCTTTAAAAAAATCAATGTGTGGGATTTATTCCCTTAGATGGAATGTAAGCAGTTTTACCTGATAATTAAGATATTATTCTCTGGATTAAACATATCTCACCCTTTCCTCCGCTCTTGTGCAACCATTATTAAGGAGAATAAGTACTTAAATGTATTTACAATTCATTCTTTGAAAGAACCAACTAAGCTTCCTGTATTTAATGTGGATCAAATATATAGCTGGACTCCATGTAACCCAACCAACCCAACCATCTCTGCCAACTTTTTTCAAATTGTGATTTATAGAACCTTGGAGTTTCATGAGAGACTAAGGGCAAGAAAAAAAAAAAGTCCACTCAAACACAGCCTGGGGTGTCTGCAGCAATTTTTCCATGGTACAATGGAAAGGGTGGGGCTGTTTGGCTGACATTCAAAAACTCCAACCCCGTTGGGGAGGGATATTCATATTTATGATGAGTCATTGCTTTGCTTAATTTTAATTGGATTCTGATTTTTTTTTTCAATTGAAAAAATCCTGAAGAAATTTGAAAACCCCTGGGGTAAGAGACAGAGCTGGAACTATAACAGCAAGACCTAGGAGAAGATACAAAGATCAACATTCTCTTTCTTTCACATCTTTACCTGTTTTCTTGAAAAGGTCCTAACCTTCTGAGCTACCCTGTGTTGAATCTTTTCTCTCTCTCTTTTTCAGTATCTGACACATCTGAAATTCCTTCTGATTTAAAATAGGTTCCCTCAATCTGCCTCAACTTCAGTTTGACAATACAGTACAGGAAACTTCTTTCCAAATGTGTGTACACATACAGACTGAAATCAGACAAGAAGAATACATATTACCCCTTTCCCCAGCCCTCCCCTTTGCTAAGTCATTCTCTTCACCAAAATCCAGCTTCATTTATGGAGGTAAGCATCCAACCACAGTGCTCCAGATTTCTTCAGGGATCTAAAGAGTGAGAAGACAGGTGTGAGATTCCAATATTATAACAGAAGTCTGATTGTGCAAGCCAGCCCTTAACAACATGATGGGCCACAGGCTAAGCAGTGAACTGGGACCCCTACGACAACTACTCTCAGGAATAAAAATGTAAATGGTTGATAAAATTAAACATATATTTGCATGTTAGTATTAATAAAAAATGCAGTAAAATGTAATAAATATGTTGCTGTATTTATATGATACAAGGTGCATTGAAGGGTTAACATACACAGATTAGCATGGGGCTCCTATGCTCATGGGGCCCACTGGCAAGTACCCATCAGGCCCATGCATTAAGATAGCCCTGAACTTCCCCTGAATTTTCTCCCAAGCTTGAATTTACAACAAACACTTGTAACAAAAAAAGAAAACTCTATTAGCATACAGATTAAGTAGTTCTGCATTTCTGTAACCCATTAGTATATAAATATGGCTGGCTGGCATTATGAAGTTGTACTCGTATCTCTATACTCTCCAAAAGTTAAAATAGACAGGCAGCCCCCATGGAGTCTCTTACCCAACAATGTCTGCAAATGCTCTCAGAAGAGGTTTTTCTTCATAAGGAACTTCATACTTGGCACACAGGGACTTTACCAACGGTGCTATCTTATGATAGTTGTGGCGTGGCATTGTGGGAAACAAGCTTGAATAAAACAGAAGAAGAAAGCATGAGGAAAGCTCAGGAGCAGCAGTTCTGGGGGACATGCCATGCATGATGGAAATAAATAGAGCCTAGTCTGTTCAACAGCCAGATGAGATAGCTGAATCCAGAAGTGACATGATGGACTGTATTGCTTCAGCATCTAAAGTATGAGTACATCGCTTTGAGGCACTATGGCAAGCTTGGCTGGAGCTCAACATCTTTTGCATTCTCTCTCTCTCTTTCAGGGATGGGTTGCAAATCCTGGCGCTACCGGTTCACTTGTGCTTGTGCACGCGCTTGTGGGTATGCGATGCTTCTGCACCTGCACAGAAGCATCTGGCGGGTGGGCGGAGCCACCTGCCGCTGCCACTACCAGTTCACCCGATCTGGGCTGAACTGGGAGCAACCCACCTCTGCTCTCTTTCTATCCATATATCCAGGTCATTATATACACACTTGTATTATTTATATATACTTTAAACTAAAATGGTGGGGAAAGATTTCATAAACTTGTTATTTTTAATTTTTTTTCAGGGGTGTGTTTGTGTGTGTTAGCTTTTCCATTTCTAATTAGATGGAATATTTGGATATTTTACTGCACACCAAGACAATTAGACACAAGAACAGTTTTCCCCGAATGCCATCATTCTGTTAAATAGATAATTCCCTCACCACTGTCAAACTATTCACTAAGACTGCATTACTATTACTATTAGTCTTCTCAACATTCCTATCACCCATCTCCTCCCACTTATGACTGCATGACTGTAACTTGTTGCTTGTATCCTTATGATTTATATTGATTGATAGCTTTCTTATTGCTTATTTGTACTCTATGACTATTATTAAGTGTTGTACCTTATGATTCTTGATGAATGTATCTTGTTTTTTTATGCACAGAGAGCATATGCACCAAAGAAATATTCCTTGTGTGTCCAATCACACTTGGCCAATAAAGAATTCTATCTATCTATCTATCTATCTATCTATCTATCTATCTATCTATCTATCTATCTATCTATCTATCTATCTATCTATCTATCTATCTATTATATGGAAGACCACTGGAATGGTCAAAATGATCAAAATGCTTGGCAACTAGTTCATACTTATGACTATTGCTGTGTCCCAAGGTCATGTGATCATCATTTGCAACCTTTTGGCAAGCAAAATCAATGGGGAAGCCAGATTCACTTAAAAACCATGCTACTAACTTATCAACTGCAGTGATTCACTTAGCAACTGTGGCAAAAGGTCATAAAATGGGGCAAAACTCACAACATCAGAATTTTGGGCTCAATGTTAAGTCGAGGACTATCTGTACAATAGTTTTATGTACATTGCATTTTATTCATTTATTAAATTTATATGCTGCCCATTTCATTCTGCTAAGTGACTCTGGGCAGCATATAAATTTAATAATTATTACACATGCTTGTACCATATAAATTTAATAAATATTACATATCCTTGTAGCATACTGAAATTCTATGGTTATTGATGTTAGCCAATATTTTTTTCTTATTCCAGTTTCTCCAAGGTGACTATTACATCTTGTGCATGTATTTGTACTGCCAATGTTCCTTCAGAAACAAACATTGCATACTTACTGGTGCTCTATTTGAAAGTTCAGATGTCCACTGAACCAGTCATTGAAAAAAGACTGCTCAATATTGCAAGTAGCTACCAGCTGTGAAAGAAAGGCAATTGTGAATCCCAATAAATCTGAATTTGAAAAGAGATTAAAGTTCAAATGCATTACTTTTTTCTCTCTGGTAAAATCTGCCACTACAGTACTACAGTACAGTACTGTGGAGATGCTGCAATCTATTACTCTGACTACAGACTAAAATGGTTATCTTTTGAGTTCTTCAAAATAGTGAGATATTGCAAGAGGCAGGAAATTAAGAAATAATATGTTTCAAACAATATTTGGAACAAAGCAGTGTAGATCTGAATTATAGCCAGCTTCATGTTTTTAGAAAAATAGGTCAACCATTGTTCCTTTGACTCAAGATGCCAGACTAGATTGATATTTGTAATATTAATGATGACTAAGGATTTAGTTAAATTAAAATTTTGCTAAATTAAATCCTTAACCCACTATAGTCTGCTTTGAAAGAAGTGTGGATCATGGAGGAACATTTTTGTTAGTTTAATCAAACCTGAGATAAAGTCAGTAGGATACATTCCCAGTACTCTACCAGAGAATTCCAAGCATGGTTATTCAGAAACTCCCCTGGACTCCATGACACTTATTCCCAGATAGGAATGAGATTTCAGTAAAGAAAGATTACCTGGGAGCTGAGCCAGTCTCTGTGCTTCTCACGGTCAATTTCCATTGGAATATGATTCATTTGAGTAACCCAAACAAACCAATGGCTTTCCATAAACCTAAAGAGCAAGAAAGAGAGAGGGGATTGAGCTCAAAAGCCTGAAAGCTGTAATCTAGAGAAACTATGGCCAACAAAAGGGTCAAAGATTAAGTTTATATCCAGTAACTTAATAATAGGTCAGAACAATCTTGGACTTCCCACATTTTGTAGGCATACAGTTGTTCTCTGATGTGTCATTTGCCTTTATTTTATTGATGTATATGTCAAATTTCTAAGTCTCCAAAATTATTCTGGGTGGCTTCACAAGATTTTTTTTTTAAAGACCATAGATATATAGACACACAGATACACACACATTATATAACAGTGCAGCAATCATCTGAGAGAACAATACATTGCAATATATATCTGCATCATCCACCAACTAACTCTCAGCCCCTGCTCTGAAACTTCTAACTCAAGTCCTGGAAGAAAAAACAGGTTTTTAGAGTGCAATTAACAGTGGGAAAGGGTTATATGTATGTGGGAAGCTATTTCCACCCATCTGTTCAGTAGCATTGATTAATGTCATCTTACAGGATTTTTCTGCTGTAAGACCTTGGTTTTGGAACACCTTATCTGTCAAGATATGGTTGAACTCAACTCTGCTAGGCTTCCAGAAAATGCTGAAGTCATGAATGTTTTTTGAGAGCCAGGAGGTAAGTCGAAGCCAGTGTAGTTGTGGTTCTGAGTTCATTGTAGATTGGCTTTTTATCAATCGGCTGCCTTTCTAGGTTATTTATTAATTAAATTTATATTTCACTCATCTGACTCTACAAAGCAACTCTTAATATTGTTTTGATGTTATTGTGGATTGTGTTTTAATACATAGCTGTTTAGAGTTGCTATGATGAGATGAGCTGCCACACAAATCAAATCAATCAATCAATCAATCTATGATAAGTAAGTACATATTAGAACAATTGATAAAATCAAGGAAAGTCCTAGGAGGGAAAATGGCAACAAAATACTTCACTGGTGGAAAGTGTAGTGCAGATAATGCCTGTCTATAGCAGAAACAAGCACATCGTCCTCGCTGAACAACCACAACCAAAGTTATAATGACACTGGACACGGGAACTGAAGACAGGCCCTTATAGTTGCAGTCATTGCAGCATCTCCACAATCACAATTTACAATTGGCTCCTAATTACAACAGTGCAGCATCCTGCAGTGACATGACTGCCATTTACAATCTTCATTGCCAGCTTCCAACAAGTCAAGACAAAGGGGAAACTGGCAGGAGATTGCGAATTACATACTCATGAGTTGCTGCAACCACACAGGATTCACAATGACAACTGGGACTGTCATTACTGTGATTGTAAGTCAGAATGGTCACATGAAGTCATTCTTTACCAGCCACATTGCTTAGCAACAGAGTTCCCTGTCCCAGTTACCATCATTAAGCGAGGACTTATATCAGTCAGTCACAATGTGTCCTTCTTGTGCACAAACATTGGGCAGATTTGTTTGGAAATAAATGAAACTATAATTTATCTGGTCTTGAACCTCTGAGACTGGTTAAACCAACAGAAATATCTGTTAAATATTTTAGTAGCTAACCCTACCTGACAAAGGTGAGGAGAACTAGGGACCCAAGAAATCCATAAAATGGGATGTAGGTGATAAAGTAGCGTACATAGTAGCTGAAGGCCCATGCCAGGTCCTAGGAGACAAGGAAAACATTATACATGGCAAATGTGATATGTCTTTTATCTCTAGGCAAACAATTATTTCTTTTCCAAAGAATGTGCATAGAGACCTTGCTTCAACCCTCAGCTGAGATCTTCTTCAGATGAATTTTCATTTCATGCAGAGAAATGAAAGCAATAAAAGGCATGTGGGATTTTTCACTTACCACCCAGAACTTGTGTTTGAACATTGTTGTGAAGATTTGCATTTGGAAATAGACTGGAATAAGGAGAGGTGGGAAAACTGTGAACAAAACAACACGCATTAGGGGAAGCAGGCAACATAAAACATAGAATGGTGTCCTGGGACTGAAAAACAACATAAAAATGAATGTCTGCAATGAAGCTATCTCCCTCCCTCCCTCTCTAATAGTATATGGCAGTAAATGATGACAAATGCTCTTTTGAGTCTGTGTTCAGCCCAATATTTTAAGCTATTAAAATAATCAGGACTTGTGTTTCCAACATGATATCCTCTGGGAACCAATGTGCCTACAGATATCTTCCCTCTTGACCATATAGCTCCTGGTCCACTTCTTTAATTTTCAAAATATTATTTAATTGATAAAAAGGAAATGAGAATGTTGAAAGCAACATAAATCTCTAGCACCAACCATTTACAAGAATGCTCGGCACAGCTATGCTAGCTCTCCTTAGATAATAAATATGGTAGATGGTGCAACCCTGAACTGGGATGGAAGTCAATCTGCCTTTAAAAAGACACTGAGGTAAGATTAAGGTACTAAGAAAGATGTGGGTTGGCTGAGGAAATTGTGAGAGTGCTCAGTAGGTGTTTCACTGTACTTTGATTTCAATTTTAAAATGTCTACAGCTTAAAATACTGCTTCCAATTTAAAATGCTCCATCCAAATCAGAAACAGTTGTTCTGACTTTACAGGAAATCTTTCAGTGCTGTTCCAATCATTCTGGAAGTGTTCCAAAGTTAGGCATCTTTTAACATTCTACTACAGTCAGAACAACACATCCCCCATTGTGAGTGTGAAACATTTTAAATTCAAGATGCATTTCCTGTGCCCAGAGCAATTTGTGCTTGTCATGATGGGCATTTTGTAATCTTGAAGCCAATTCCCAGGACTGTGCTCTGGCACTTTCAAATATGTCTACTTCCTAAAAAGTTTAGAAAGAGACAGGGCTTCTAACTTACAAGCCAGTTTTAACATATAGGGAAAACATAAGTGAATTGATTGCAATATCACTGTTGGGGACAACTTATGGAAAAATAAGCAGGAAATAAATATCAGCTCTGCCTTCTCTATAAAGAACTATACTTACTCAAAAAGAAGTATTCATGTTGATGATTATAAGGGAAGTATTTCAGTTTCTTCTTTCCATACTGAAGGAGAAGACAAAAACTTTTCAGTGCTGACTATTCAAGACAATAAAACCCCAAGTTGGTACTATACCACTAAAATTATGTTTATGATGAACAACAGAAAAAACAAGACTTCAATGACATTGGGGAAATTAAATATATTAATTTTGATACAGACATAATTTGCTGCATCTGTTGGTGATACTTATTTAAAATTGTAGGCATTGTAGTTCTAAAACATTCATATTTTTAAATCTAAATACTAGAAATTTATCTTTGTGCTATTTCAGATGACTTCTACAGATTTCAATATTTTTCATTATATTGCTTCAAAGAACTGAGGTTTAGTGGCTACCATAATACAGAGAGGATGGTTTTACAAATAATAATATAACCACAGATTCTGCAACAGCATTGAATGAGTGGTACTTATAACTGATCATCGAAGTTCTGTTTCTCACATCAACCTGATGATCACATGACTGCAATATGGGTGCTTAGCAATTGACTTGAATTTCTAATTGTTGCAACATCCCGTGATCACATAATCATGATTTGTGACCTTTCCTTCTGGCTTCCCACAAGCAAAATCAATTGGGAAGCCAGAATGAAATCAGAACTCACAATTATGTGAGAAGCTTGCTTAACTACACTTGTGGTCCTTGCATAATAGCAATAGCAATAGCAGTAGACTTATATACCACTTCATAGGCCTTTCAGGCCTCTCTAAGCGGTTTACAAAGAGTCAGCATATTGCCCCCAACAATCTGGGTCCTCATTTTACCCACCTCGGAAGGATGGAAGGCTGAGTCAACCCTGAGCCGGTGAGATTTGAACCGCTGACCTGCTGATCTAGCAGTAGCCTGCAGTGCTGCATTTAACCACTGCGCCACCTTGGCTCTTTTATAGAACCACATGCCATTGTTATTTTTTCTTGCTGATCTACACAAGGCAAAACTCACCTGGATTTTATAAGTCATCTCTAACTGAATATGAAAAGGAAACTTTCTTAGAGAAAGTGTAAACAGAAAGTAGATCTAACTGGATCTTCTGATATATTGTTGCAGGGTTTGCAGTAAATTGCCAAGGTTTTTTGATTTCCATTTTGATTCTCAATGGGAAACCAGATTGGGGAAAGAATTATAAACAAGTTTTAGCTTGGGATTTGGAATTTCTGGACTCTGAACGTGTTTGTACCAGACAATGGATAATGAAATTTGGGTTTCCAAGAAGAAGCATAATAAATTTTGCATTTCTGAATTCTATTATGCCACATCATTATATATCAAACCATCCCAAAGTACACTTTTTGATTCAGGAAAAGTTGGCCACTTGGATATCATCCTACTAAGTAGTTAAGAGATTTTAAACATAGTTGGATAATAGATAAGAGGCTATTTGGTACTGTATATTAATCTTTATAAATGAATTGAAATATCCACCTGTGACAGATTTCAATGCTTCTTTTTTTTCTATAGAATTTGGGGAGCAATTTTATTTTAAAAAAGTAGAAACAAACTGTAACAGAAAACAAGTAAACAAATATATACTAATTTTGCTTCAAAAGAATTCCTCTGTCAACAGACTATAAAGTAAAAAGCAGCTAGTTTGGTGACATATGATATTGGACATAAAACTGTGGCCTTTCCTTACCTGCTTTTTTAATTAATCACCTGGATCAATTATTTCACTATTCTTACTAAGGTAGGCAGTTCTCTGAATCAGCTCTCTATTCAACTAGCAGTCCTAGTAATATGATTCTGAAAAAGAGTGATGCATTGCACCATGGCTGTGAGTTTTGCCAGCAAAGGGAATTGATAATAAAGCTGTCCAATATGTCCTTCTGAGGAACCCCATCAGAGTGATGCAGATAAAGCAAGAGATGAGGACTGAGAGGGAGCACACTTGTTTCAGACACTGGCTAACAGAAGCTTCTGTAGTATTCCTTTTTCTACAAGGAATTAGTAATTTATTTATTTTGCCTTGAGGGCTAGATTTTTCTGGGTCTCTACTGCCTCTGGAATTTTCTTTGGATCTGAGGTGCTGGAATCTTTTCATCTTACCTCCACAGGTTGGGTGTCTCCCAAAACAAAGAGATGCAGCATGTTCACATCTGGATCTTTCTTAAAGATGTTTGGCTTTGCATGGTGCTGAAAGTGCCGGTGATTCCACCAATTTGCTGACGCACCCTATGGAGACATATGGAGAATCCATTTTTTAAAGTGCTGTCAAGGTCATCATTTGCATACAACCAAAGAGGGGGATTAAAAACATAAGGCCTCCCCTTGATAACTTTGTAGACAGACCATTTGATTTTGTTGGCAATGACACAATAGTTCTCTTTTGCTTCTGAGATTCTTTCGATTTCTACAAGCCCATAGTTTGCTGGTTGTTTCTCATCCAATACAAATCTGAGCACATTTAGCCTTTCTGAGTTTAGCCAAGATCAGTGAGGTGCTGTCCCTTAGCAGGACAATTCTTTCATTACAGGTAATAGTTTATATTCAAGCTGATAAATATTTATGAAACCAACTGAAAGAAATATAGATTCCCTTATAACTCTTTCCTCAAAGTATCTTCTGCAACCAACTAATACTTGTCAAGCTATCAAATGTAAATATAAAAATGTTTGGAGTCCAGCCAAATAAGGATTTCTCCCTCCTTTGATAAGAGTTGCCAAAAAAAAAAAAAAAAGCATAGCATGGAATGGCACAATGGTAGAATGTGGAATGTACACAGTACTTTAGATCACTTAATAGAATTAGAAGACAATTTTCTGGTTGTTGTTATTTGAGGATTGCAACATAAAAAAATATTATTTTTGTTAAAATTGCGGAAAGATAACACCGTTTATTAACCTTTTGTCCTTTAGAAATGGGCTGTTAGCCAGAAATCCCCTAGAAGATTAAATACGTTTTTACACAATAATAAAGCAGAAATAACAATAGAATTACATATGCAAAAATATGGGACAATATGGGATCGGGTATAACTTGCGAGCCTATGAACATGAACAGAAGAAATATTGGCATTTATTATGTTACAGCTCATTATTATTTTATATCTTTGCAAGGAAGAATTTGATAGGTTCAGCTAATTTTTGGAGAGGTGCTCAAAATGCATCATTGGATTATATGATGTGCTCTTTTGTTACAATGGTTCCCTTTTACAAAGAAGTTGTTTCATGTATTACTTTTGTTCCAGAAGGCTTATTGTTTTTGTGGATCTTCATGTTCTTTTCAATTCTATATCAGTGGCTTGGAATCAGAAGGACAATGGAAATAGATACTGCATGCTTTCATGATTACAAAATATAATACTCCAAAATTGGAAAGGCACCCATGCTTCATCAATTATACAATGACTTAAAACTCTTTCTGCTATTTAAAAATTGGATTGCCTACATTAGTTTATAGTATTTTATTTCTCATTTTGTAATGCTCGTTTTCCATATGATATAGTTTTGTATATATAATTTTTCCTCATTTATATATTGTAATTTTCAAAGAATTATGAAAAGCAAGAAATTATGTTTGATTTGATGCATGGTATTAAAATACAAAATAAACTTCTTCTTCCATTAAAAGTGAGGGCCTGAATTCAGCACATTGTTGCTACTTAACTGCAAAATGTCTTCCTTCCAACTAGATATACATCTCCTATATTTCTTGAAGAAGATTTAACCTGACCCCGAGAATATCTATAGACAATAGTTAATAGATCAATTGCATTGATAGAACTGCCCTTTATGAATTGAACTAATTTCCTTTAAAGCCATCAAGGGTAGTAAACATTAGTTTGTAATTGCAAATTCTACAGAATAATTATAGGTAGTCCTGTTTAGCTACTGACTTGTTTATGCAAATAGACTCTAAACAAGTTGCCAATCCCAATTGTGATTGCTAAATATGTTACATGGAGATTTTTAAACAAAGCTGTTCTAAGTGTTCTTCTAATCAGCTTAAAATAGATGACTTCTGTTTATTCACTTTGTTCATTCCATGTATTATCATAGAATCACAGAGCTGGAAATAGCTATAAATGTCATCTAATCTATCCCTGCTCAGTGCAGGATCTATTAAAAACATCTCTGAGAGAAGAACATGCAGCTTCTGACAGAAGGTCTCTAGTAAAGAAGAACCACATGTTGTAGCAATCTGTTCTATAGGTTCTTTAGTAAGACCAGAAAGTCGTCCTGATATCCTCCTCTTCCTCCTCCTCCTCCTCCTCCTCCTCCTCCTCCTCCTCCTCCTCCTCCTCCTCCTCCTCCTCCTCCTTCTCCTCTACTATGAATGCAGGTTACCGACATACAATTCTCTACACAAACTCTTCTAAAACATATTGCTTATTCCTTAGACCAGTGATTCCCAAACTTGGCAACTTTAAGACTTGTGGACTTCAACTCCCAGAATTCTCCAGCAAGCTCTGCCCTAAAGTTGCCAAGTCTTAAAGTTGCCAAGTTTGGGAACCACTGCCTTAGACTGAAGCAAATCAGGTAGGCTTGATGCTAGAATTTAAGAGTGAAATATAATAAACTGGTTCTCCAAATTTTCCTGAGTTGGGAAGCCCATTTTCTCTGAGTACCTCTTATCACGATGATATGAAAGGCCCAGAAAAGGGTGAGCAACATAGCCTCATTAAATCTTGATGCAATCATTCTATTGTAATTTGAAAGGCATAGGCTTTACCTTCAAGTGACCAATCACAAACTTATGAACTATATGGTTCCATATAGACTTCTGAAACACAGAGAGATGTCCAAAGTCATGCTGCAACCACCCAGCCTGGGCCTGGAAAGAAAAGAAAAGGATTAAGGAGTGCAAAGATACCTTCAAGATGGCACAGTGGGATCCCAGCATCCATGAGCTGCACTTTTAGCCTCTTCACCAAGATTTGAACTACAAAAATCAGTGTTAGTAAACCTGCAAAACTACAAAGTTCATTCCTTCCCTAAAAAGAGAAAAGGAGAATTCTGCCCCTGCTCCATACAGTAACATCATATAACTGATCTATGTCTTATCTTCCATTTTAATTAAAGGGACAACTGACTAAATTAAATTTGCCCAGTCTTGTTTTATACAAAAGCACAAGATATAGCAATAGCACTTATACTTATATACCGCTTTACAGTGCTTTACAGTCCTCTCTAAGTGGCATATTGCCCCCAACAATCTGGTTCCTCATTTTACCTTGGAAGGATGGAGGGCTGAATTAACCTTGAGCCTGATGAGATTTGAATTGCCAAATTGCAGTCAGCTGGCAGTCAGCCGAAATAGCCTGCAGTACTGCATTCTAATCACTGTGCAACCACGGTTCATTTATACATGCTTTCCTCTCAGAATCCTATATGCTTTTGTGGTTGAAATAAAATGAATTCAAACACCACATTGCCTGCTCATAACCCAAATAAATGGGTTCCCAAATTTATTTTTAGGAGATCTACAGCAGTCCCTGTCAACTGTTTTAGAGAGAAGGATGTTTGGAAAGTTGCTAACAGCAATCTCGTAAGCAACATTCAGTAATGCTTCTCCAAATATTGCATCTGTGTTCAAAGGGGGAAAAAATCTGAATGCAGGTGGTCCTGGATGATGTAGGACCACAACTGGGACCAGAATTCCCATTGTTATGCAAGGCAGTTGCCTAATTTTTAAGTAAGTAAGCCTAATTTTTACAAACTTTTTGTCACAGTTTTTAAGACAATCACTGCAGTTATTATGTGAATCACAAGGTCATTAAGCAAATCTAACTTCCCCATTGACTTTGCTTGTTGGAAGCCAGTTGGGAGGATCACAAGTGATGATCATATGATCCTGAGATGCAGCAACCATTGTAAATACATGCTAGTTGCCAAACACCTGAATTTTAATCATGTGACTATGGAGATGTTGAGATAGTCATAAGTGCAAGGTCTGGTCATAAGTCACTTTATAAAAATACCAATGTAACTTTGAACAGTTGTTAACCAAATGGCTATAAGTTGAGGACTACCTGTAGATATTTTTCCATTTAAATATTTTCCCACAATATTTGATCCTGCTGCTGAAATCTCTGAACTCTGAGTGACCATCCAGTGCCTGACTATCTTATCACTGCTGCTTTCCCTACCCTGAAGCATATTTACTGTTTCTGCATCTCCTCCATTTTCCTGCTTTTTCCCAGATTCTCTTGCTTCATGGCTTTCAGTTCTTAACATGAGATATTAAATAGTGCAAGTGGCTTTCTATTCAACATTTGCAAGCCAATCTTCAGTCATTAACACTCCATTGTGTGGAACACAGGATATTCTACTGACATTATGCTAGGCCTGGGAAGTGATGAGACCTCATAGGATTTTCTTTTACTTGGCAAAAACCAATTTAAAAAAAATAAGAGGATAAATTCAATAAGTTTGCAAGTCAAAAGCAGACAGTTTGCAACCATTTAGGGTGAGAGCAAAAGAAAAATATTGAGAACAAATCATTTTTCGAATGATGACTAATTGATTTTAGTTTCTTGGATTATAATTTGTTTCACTTTCCCCACCAAAAAGCAGAGTCACCTGGAAGTTTAAGTAACTTGTACATTTATTTAAAGAGTTCAATGACAAATGAACATTGTGACCAAGCATTGATAATGTTCAGTATTTAGCAAACAAAAACTCACCTGAGAGACTGTGAGGATGATAGAAAGTATAAAGGTTATGCTCCAACTTGTCCCACAATATGATACCATTAACCAAGCCAAAATTTCCATCACAATGATGTGAGCCAAATAAAGGGAGAAAAATACAGGATTGGATTTGAAAAGCTTCATGTCCTCTGCTGTCTTTCTCAGAGCACGGAAATCTTCTACTAGCTGAGGCTGAAAAGAAAAAAAGACAAGATATTGGATATTTTATACTCAAATGGGTGGCCTCAGTTTTAAGCATTACACAACCTTCACCCTGCTCTGTCAGGCCAATGCTGAACTTCATGGATTCAGTGCTTGATTGTTTAGCAAGACTTCTATATAGACTTCTTCTGTTCTGACCCCCTTCCATCCGGTGAGTCACGCCGACACAAGGTTACTGTTAGCCATGCTTTATTCACAGTAATTACTCACAGACAAGAAGTTGGCAGCAACCCAGACTCCCACAGATAAGAAACACACACAGGAGCTTCTCCAGCCTAGGTTGTGTCCTGCAACAGGTCTCCTCCCAAAGTCTCTTCTTATATATTCTCTTGGGAGGAGCCAAATCACAACCACCTCGGCCTGATTATCTTCTATGCCTCCATAATTGCTGCCTGTGCTTCTCTGCCCTTCTCTGTCGGGCGTCAGGGACCAACTCCCTTTGCTCCTCTGCACTGTCAAGGACAAACTCCCTTTGGCTTTCACTGCTGCTCCATGCCTCAGGCGCCTCCTGGTGGCCAACCAGCCTCTCTGGTCTCTGCTCAGAGTCTGCACCCTGCCCAGGGTCCTCCACATCTTCCAGAGCCGACTCATAGGGTCCCTCGCTATCGGAGTCTGTCGGCAGTTCCAATGGCTCCTGCTGGGCCACAACAATTTTCATAACCTTATCTACTTCAACTGTCCTGTCAAAATATTAAATACTTCCTCTCTCTCAGCCCTAGGAAACCACTTCTGAAAAATGGCAAACCAAGTCTGAAAAACCTTGCCAAGGAAACTGCAGGGACTTGTCCAGACAGTTCTGAGAATTGGATACAAACTGAATAGAAGAAAACACACTGAATAGAAGATTGAAACACCCCTTCAGAGGATGAAACAATAAGGAAGATACTAGTTTGTGTGGGAATGGACAGACTGACCCTAAAAATAAAAGATAAAGGAGATGCAGAATACTTTGCTACATGGAATAGATTCTATCAATGGTTAGAAACACGAGGTAGAAGTTAGAATGCGAAAGAATCAGGTTAGATGGACATGGAAAGAGACACTATGTATGTATTAGAATGTAGGTATTAGAATGTAGGTATTAGAATGATAGATAAATTGACATTCTAGAATATGATGGTCAAAAATAAATGTACAACACTAGCACTGTTTAAAATAGTATATATGTTATTTCTTTTTACCTTTCTCTTATGGCACGCCAGGACAATTACACTATATTCAATATATTTTTATGTAAACAATAAAAATATATTTAAAAAACTAAATAGAAGAAAAAATATTAATATTGGTCTAGTGGTTAAGGCACTAGGCTAGAAACCAGGAGACTGAACTCTAGTCCTGCCTTACTCATGAAAGCTAGCTCAGTGACTTTGGCCCAGTCACACTCTCTCAGCTCAATTCACATCACAGTGTTGTTATTGTTGTGGGGAAAATAAGAGGAGAAAGGAGTATATTCGTCATCTTGAGTTATTTATAAAAACAATACAGGTGGGATAGAAATATAATGATATATGATTGATATATGCAACATAACACACCAAAATATACTATATGCACTCTGATTCTCAGAATGCTACATTCTAGATCCAAGGATGCACAGAATACAGTGTTCTACTTTTTATTTCTGAACTCTTCTTGACTTTAGTGTTGGCTGCTAAATGAAAGCTCAATAATTCGACATGGCAGGTAACTATTTGGGTTCAGGGCAGTAGGAATCTTGCTCTTTTGCATCATCCTTCAGATATAGATGGCACAAATGTAGGGAAGTTCTTTTACACAAGGTCTTCTCTATATAAATAGTAAAAAGGTAACATGTCCTTTGAGATTCATTGAGTTCCTGATCATGTTGTTTGGACTGGAGGGTACCAAAGTATTTTACTATTGAAAATCGTGGTGGCTGATGTGGCCATTGTCAGGCAGGACTAATTTAATGAGCTATAACATGATATACCAAACCTTATGCTTCTCAATATTTCCACCTACCTGTAGGAACCAATTAACATCACAACCCTCTTTGATAAGGAATACCGAAAGCATTAATGGAGCATTTGCAGGGTGATGTTTAGACATTGGCTTATTGTCCTAATTGTAACCTCCAAAAGGAGAAAGGGGGAACAGAAGGGCTTTTGCATGCAACTGCTCAACCAAAGCAGAGGGGCTGAATAATTGATAGCTTGAACAGCTGGGAGTTACAGGATTCTGAATGGCTGGGAGACAAGGGACAGATGAGAAAGAAGAGGCAGGGACATTTCTGTGAAGCTACCTTTCAAGTCAGAGTTCAGAAAAGCTTCAGGTTACTAAAGGGCCACGCACAGGTTGCTTTCAGTCAGAAAAACCAGACCTGATCTCACGTGAAGAAGAAGAAAAAGGGAGAGGGCTGTGAGCACTTTAAATTTGAAGATGAAAAAGTGCTTTATATCCTAAGAAAGATGCAGGGATTAAGGAATTCCCAACAGATCCTACATGCACACATATATGCCTTCCAAAATGTTTTTCCCCCTTTTCATTTGAGGATGAAATATATACTACTGATTTGATGAGCAGCTAATTGAGAGGAGGTGGGGAGCAAAATCCTAGCAGGTGGAATTAGAAGTGATAGAAAATCCCTGAATATTTGCTTCCCTGACTATACCTCCTTCTTGGCACCACAGTTTCTAATCTCAGCTGCTTAGGCTTGTGTGAGGAGTCTGAGTTTAACCTCAGCAAAGCTCACACTTCAAAGGCAACACAACAGTCTTTATCAAGGTGTTTCATATCATCAACAATACTGCACATGTTTTGAATAGATGCCCTTGCACTTTTAGCATTGCAACTGGAACTTTCAATTTTGAAACCATCAGAAGTTCAGAAGACAGGCTTCTAGATGAGGGATGGCAAGCTAGTACATCTCTGAACAAATAGAGATGATGTCATGGTCATGACCAAAAACTGTGAAATAGAGCAGTTCTATGGAAGAGAATACATGTAACTCAGAGTGGAATCTTTGACTGTGCTTGCTTGTTTTTTTACAGACATTTCATTGTCCAACTGGATAACACCAGTGCTAGTGGCTATAGGATTTGCTCCCTGTTTGTATACAGTACCTTGTCCCCTCAGTGGGGAAGTGATTTTCTCCTTGGTAGTTCCTTGATTAAGGTATTGATTGGGGTATTGCTTGTCTAGTGTTAATGCTTATCTGGGCATTAATTGTTGGAGAGGATGCATTTTGGGTCTTTTTATTTCCATCTTAGTCTTTTTATTGTCTCTTTTGAATGGTATGTAAGTATAGCTCAGCTCTATCTGTCTATTATCTAGTGATTTGTCTGAATGCCAAACTTCTAGGAATTGTCTAGCATTTTTGGATTTAGTTTGGTCTAGGATGCTCACAGTTTCCCAGTTGAAACTGGCTGAGTTCCATGTAACCTCTACAGATAAGGACAGGAAAGTTATAAATGAATTAAAGGACCACACAATTTTGGATTATTAGTACTTTTGTTATAAGATTTTGAAAATATTTAAATAAACACTACTTTCATGGGAATCAAATTCTTTAATCTACCTTTTGTTCTAATAGAAATGTGAGACTTTATGATTTCAGATATTCTATACCAAAGAAGACTAAAGACTTCAGGCATAGAAAGAAACAGAAAAGAAAAAGAGAGGGCAGGATTGCTTTTGTTATTGGTCAGCAATAACAAAATGACAGAAAATGGTATGGTATTTGAAATACTCCAGGAGATATTTGAAGAATGGGGACAGAAACTAGCAACTACAATGCAGAAATATTATAAAGAAGTTGTTGAAATACTGGAAAAGTTTAAAAGATGCGGCTTATAGGACAGAGTTGACAAAGCAGAACTACAAATGATAAGCCAAGAGAATGACCTGGGAACTGATGCTTTATTGGATTCACAAAAGAGATTTGCTAAAGCCTCAAAGAAGCCTTTGAGATGGAAAAAACTGACAAGTTATTAAATCCTATGATAACATCTAATTAAATTAAAGATAAAAATTGGTAGAGACAAAAGGAAGAAGTAGAAAGCTGATTTGCTTGACAAAGGTTAAAATAAAACATTTTTCTATAAAATGCTGTGAATCCTTTATGTACATATTGCTGATCCTGATTTATGGATTTGCATATGGATAGAAAATGTGTTATAGGAAGAAGAGATACATGTATGCAATCCTATAGAAATTGAAAATTACTAAAATTGTTTGTGGTTCTTGTGATGAAAAGTGGAAGCCATTTCTTTAAATATTTCTTTTCTCTTTCTCTTGTTTTGCTTCCTCTTTTGAGTATTTCTTTTCCTCTTGCACTTTCTATTCTTTATTTTCCTTTTCCTTTCTGAGTTGTTCGCATTGTCTTTTATGCAGGAGGGGAGGGAGAGCGGCAATAGGGATAGGAGGGGAAGGAATGGAGGGAGGGGGAAGAAGAAAGAGGAGGAGGAGGAGAAGCAAATTGGCTCTTCCAAAGATTGATTCTTGTGGGTCTTTATTAAAATGAAGCACCCCTTCAAAGATTTGTATACCTATTGGGTGAAATATCTGAATGTAAATGCTTCATGCATGATTTCCTTCTGCATATTTTGTTGCCTGAGAGGAGTTCAGCTAATATTAGGCAAGGAGACACATCAATGTATTGTATTCCCAACTTAAGGCACTAGCAATTTCTTCAGTATCTTATCTTCAGTTTCTCTATGTTTTGTTACTTTTTCCCCCCGCTTTATTTTTAACCTCAATGCTTCTTTCCATTTCTCTCTTACAGATGCTTCATGTGATGTCACTTCCTTCAGGCTCTTTTCGGTCTTCCCATTTAAAAGAAAGGAAAGTCATCTCTTACTTACATTTTTTCCTCTATCCTGGCTGGGTTCTCCTGGCGCAAGCTCTCCGATCAATAACGGCTTAAGAAACTTCTTTACAAAGGTGATATCTGGATGAAAGGCCCGAAATGCATCCTAGAATAAAAAAGAAGGGATGGATAAGCATTGATATCCTAAGAGACTTTATCTACATTATACCTTTGACATTCATTTCTGATTCTCCCTTCTGACTGCAACTATTCACTAGGATCTTTTTACCCTATTAAAAAGTGAGAAAGTACAGACTGAAGCCTGGTTAGAGTTAAACCATCTAGAATGACCTCTTAATTCTCATTTGTAAACCTGGTTGTATGATAGTTGTCTTCCCTTGCTATTCCCCTTCTCCAAAGTAAAGTTTCTTTATACAGGTGAAACTCGAAAAATTAGAATATCGTGCAAAAGTTCATTTATTTCAGTAATGCAACTTAAAAGGTGAAACTAATATATGAGATAAGACTCATTACATGCAAAGCAAGATAGTTCAAGCCATGATTTGTCATAATTGTGATGATTATGGCTTATAGCTCATAAAACCCCCAAATCCACCATCTCAGAAAATTAGAATATTACATGCAATCAATAAAACAAGGATTGTAGATAGAACAATATCAGACCTCTGAAAAGTATAAGCATGCATATATACTCAGTACTTGGTTTGGGCCCCTTTTGCAGCAATTATTGCCTCAATGTGGCATGGCATAGAAGCTATCAGCCTGTGGCACTGCTGAGGTGTTATGGAAGACCAGGATGCTTCAATAGCTCTTCTGCATTGTTCCATCTCATGTCTCTCATCTTTCTCTTGGCAATGCCCCATAAATTCTCTATGGGGTTCAAGTCAAGCGAATTTGCTGGCCAATCAAGCACAGTAATCCAACAGTCATTGAACTAGGTTTTGGTGCTTTTGGCAAAAGTTGCCAAAAGTACTGAGTACATATGCATGCTTATACTTTTCAGCGGTCCGATATTGTTCTATGTACAATCCTTGTTTTATTGATTGCATGTAATATTCTAATTTTCTGAGATTGTGGATTTGGGGTTTTCATGAGCTGTACGCCATAATCATCACAATTATGACAAATCATGGCTTGAACTATCTTGCTTTGCATGTAATGAGTCTTATCTCATATATTAGTTTCACCTTTTAAGTTGCATTACTGAAATAAATGAACTTTTGCACGATATTCTAATTTTTCGAGTTTCACCTGTATGTACCGGTAGTTATGACCTAGTGGTTAAGTTGCTGGTTTGTCAACTGAAAAGTAGGCATTTTGCAGTCGAAATACCACATGTCAGGCTAAGCTCCTATTCTTGCCTCAGCTCCTGCCAGCCTAGCAGTTCAAAACATGCAAATGTGAGTAGATAAATAGGTAGCACTTCGGTGGGAAGGTAATAGTGTTCCATGAGGCATGCGCCTCAGCATATAGTCATGCTGGCCACATGTCCAAGGAAACATGGCTAAGATATAGGGATGAGCAAACTCCACCCCAAGATTTGGACATGACTGACCAGGAGAAATTTTTACCTTTCCTTTTTATGGACATTTGGCATCATTATATTAAAATGGGATTTCTCATCGCAGCCTCCCTCATGTACAGAAATGCATGACTGCTAATCTAGCCCTTGTATAATCCACATTTTAAAAAATCATTTTTAAAAAACAAAGTCTTCCATTATATTTCATTCTTTTTAGAGCAGAACTAAAGGGACAAGATTAGGATGATAGGGATCATCAAATAACTGATGAGACATGGGCTTCCAGGTAAGCATTAGCCTATTGACCATTTAGTCTTGAGAAATGCTTTTAAGAAAGGAACGATCTGGAGGAAAATTATTCCTTTTTACCAGATCAATAACTTGAAGGAAAGAGTAACTCTGTATTGTCTTTTTGGAGAAAGCTGAACTGTTTCTTTCCTTCCAGAAATAGCAGCAACATCACACTGGTAGGTTTTTTTCTCCATAGGAGTTGAATTTGAAGGATTTCCCCCCCTCTACCTTTTATAGGGTGAATGAAAGTCGCCCCCCGCCACTTTTCTGGAAGGCAGCAACTTTAGTGGCTCAAATTTCCTTCTATTTTCTCTGAATATGAAACAATTGGAAAAGGGATATCATCGGATATATGTCTGCGGGCTACATGTGGATACATTTATGTACACACACACATCATATGGAGAACATATTTTCCAAAGAGTTTTACTCTTTAAGAGTACTAGATCTTGGGAACATCTTGGGATTGTCATAACATAAGGACATGTAATTACATTTGTTAATTCAGGATATGCAAACGACTTCCAACTTGGATTTAAAGGGAGATCAAACAATTCATGAAAAGTAAGCCTATCAATAGCTGCTACTTATGGTGAGACTATATTCCCCCTGTTATTAGAGGCAGGGTGCTTCTCTTTATAGAGCTCAGTGACAAACACTAGTGGAGATTGGCTGGTTTCAAAATGTATGATCAGATCTGGTTAGTCCTTGGAAAGGAAACCACCAGGGAGCACCAGGGTAACAGACTGGATTTGAAAATTAAGAAAATGAAATAAAACAAAACCATGGGGTTACTATAAAAGAGTTGACTGCTGTGGGCAGTAATGAGGGCATTCTCTACATCTCTGCAATCATCTTGAGTCATCTGGCACATTGCAGACCAGTATGGTTAACCCTATGAAAGAAGGCAATGACAAATCATTTGGAGGCTGTTGTAATATGTCCATGTAATTACCAGGAGACTCAAGGGAGTCTTTATCTTCTCATGCTTCTTAAAAATAGTTGTTAAGGAACACCCATGGGAGAATATTACTACATTCATGTTTTGCATATGGGCTTTTAAAACCATACATAATAACTGGCTTCTGTGAAAACTGAATGATCAACCAAAGGGAAATGCAGGAAAAGTAATTTTCTATTAGCTGAAAAGTGGGGTCGAAACCATTTTTCTAATGAAATACTAATCTCTATAGTTTTGTAGTCCTAGTACAAGTCCGAATAGTCCTTGACTTATATCTATTCATTTAGCAACAGTTCGAAGTTACAACAGCACTGAAAAAAGTGACTTTATAACTGGTCTTTGCACTTAGGAACATTGCAGGATCCCCAAGATCACGTGATCTCCAATGGCAACCTTCCCAGCCAGCTTCCACCAAGTAAGGTCAATGGGAGAAACCAGTTTTACATGATTCACTTAACAATCACAGTGATTCACTTAATAATCAGCAACTAGGTTGCTCCTAGTTGCTTAACAAAAAGCAACTAGGAGCAACTCAATAACAACCGTCTTGCTCAGCAACAGAAATTCTGGTCCCCAATTGTGGTTGCAAGTCAAGAACTACCTGTAATATATCTTTTACAGCTTTTTGTGTATGCAGCTAAGTGTCTCCCATTTTGATTAACTTCAAAAGAGAGGATTCTACAGCTCTGCTACATGGTTATATAAGCCGACATTGGATATGGGATCCCTTGTATGCCATGCACAAATATAAATGCTCCTAGCAGCTTCCCACTGAACTGTTTTATTTATTTTTTACAACAAAAAACCTGCACCCTCCATCAATGTCATTGTACTGTTTGATATACTGATTCATTTTCAAAGATTATATGCAAAGGAGGGTTCCAAATTTCCCAGTCCCCCCCCCACCCCAGGTTGATAATCATTATTCAGGGGACAAAGTTGAATTTGTCATTTGCATGGCTGAATTCGTATTTCAACTGCAAGAGGATGATGTTGGAAGTGTAACTGTGAAACAGATTTACTTCTCCACATCCTCCTCCCCCTTCCATTTAGCTCACTAGCAGCTTTTCTTTTTAAAAAATCTTTTTTCTTCTAAGATTAGTATAATCAGAAAAGACTCTCCTTCATTCAAACAAATGTCAGGACAGCCTGTCTGGAAACTGGACATTTGGCAGAAAGAAGCTGTGGAGGCCTACTGCTGAGTCAGAGAATTGTTTGCATAAAGGATTCTCAGGCAAGGCAGCAAAAGAAACAAGTCTTTAGCAGGTCAGAATGGCCTTTGCAAAAGATTACTGGGCAGCATCATTTAGAGCCAGAGAAAATATGAGGTTCCTGAAAAGTAACCATTAAAGCCTAATATCTGGATCTTTTGCTAATGGGACTAAAGAATATGGGAAGATTGTTAGGGATTTATTCTAGGAACTTCAGTCAATATATTCTCTATTTCTGCTGCCTTTTAGCTCTTGCATATACCATAATTTGCTTCTAACGGGGCTTAAAGGAATTATTGTTACAATCCTACGCATTTGATTTAAGCAAAGAAAAGGTAATTAATAATGAGCATGGGTTTGATAATATGAAATTTTATATAAACAATATATGCTGATTAGGAGGTTTAAAAGCTTTATCTAGAATATGTTATAAAGATGTATTGTGATTGGATGATTTAATGGAATGTTATCCTATAATCCTATTCTAGATTTTGAATATTGTGATATAATATGATGTAAATGATGTAAAAACAATTATAGTCAAATTAAAATTGAGATATAATAATTGTGATATACATGAATGTAGGTGAATTTAAAATATGCAATTTGATATGAAAAGCAGGTGGTGACTATGGAAGAGATGCATGGAAATACTGTAACCAACTGACACACTTTCTACAATTTGTAATGGGAGATGGGTTTTTTATTTTTATGTTTGTCCTTGTTAAAAAAAAATTGTTTAAAAAAAACACAAAAACACACAATCGCACACAAAGGGCCAGAGTGTGACTGTGACAGAAGGGGATGAATGGAAGCAAATGGGAACTCCTGGGACTTTTCTGCCTTCAGACAGAGCCCTTCCTTACCTGGGATGAGACCCCAGTTAGATTCCCCCAGGGAGAGACACACATAAATTGGGGTCTACTTTACCTCTTTCTTGAACTCCAAGCAACTGTGATCCTTACAATTTATGCCCCTTCTGATGTCAGATCTCAATTTAATGAATGTGTGATATTATGGGTTGCAAATATGTAACACATTTGAGTACATGCAACTGATTTCCTATACAAAGGTTGCTTTCATCCTGTCCAATAAACTTTCCTCTTTCATTAATAATGAGCATGGGTCTCCTTAAGAGCCGTGATACCCCGGGGTCAAATGTGTCCTTATGGACAGGCACCAGGGAAGAAATGATCACATTTCTACTTCCCTGGAGAATAGAAGTTGGATTTCTGCATGGGCTGGATTTCACTAGTGAGAGAAAAATAGTCCCAGCCCAGGATCTTGTAGCTGGCCATCAGAAACTTCAAGACTTCACATTCTTTGGCTCTGTGTTTTTAAACTAGACTCTAAGGAATACCTGTTCTCTGTGAACAACTTACAGATGTGCTATGCAAGTCCAGCTGACCTCCAGTGGCCAGTCTGAAGTGTGGCCCTTCAGGCTGGGTGCCCAACTAGCTCATTGGTGCTCTATCTGTGATTTCCATGTGTAAAGCATACACACCCAGGCAAATGGGCTGTTGCAAAGGCAAGCCAGGTACTGAATTTACCAAGTATCCTTTTATTTGTTTTGAAAGTAACAGTCAAGCTATTCTTCTTTAAAAAAAAAAAAAACTGGTGTTCCATGCTTTTGAAAAGTTGAAGAAATCCTGTTATGGGGGGCATTGTATGCTTGCTTTGCTGCCTTTTCAACTGCATATTTATAAAAAAAATAGTTTAGTCTAATTTAATACTAGAGTTATGATTCCGCCTTTAAATGGACAAGGGAGTGTGGTGGCTCATTAAGTTAAGACACTAGGCTGATGATTGGCAAGCTTGAGTTCGAGATCCGGTTGCTGTCATGGGAGGGGGTGAATTCCCACCATATGCTCCAGCTCCTGCCTACCCAGAAGTTCAAAAGCAGGTGACTGTGAATAGATAAATGGGTTCCACTTCAATGGGCAATTTAACAGGGATGTGAAAGGAGCCCCCCAGGCAATGGTGATGTCACCATTCAATCCTTTCAGGTTTCAATCCAAAGTGCTTTGGTGCTCTGGCATGACTGTAGTAGCAGTAGTTAAATGAACATATTCCTCAACAAATGTCATAAGATTATACATTTCAACTTAACTTGCCCATTAAAAAGTAAAAGAGTCTTTTCCACAATCCACTTCTACTGTAAAACACTGAAATGGAATACAAAGAATCTGTTTTAAGAAGCTTTGGATCCCTGGATTATACACATAGTTTACTGTAAGTGACAAGTAAGCAACATTATTAGTATTTCATAATCCATTTAAGAACATGCAGCTGTTGTTGCTACTACCTACACTTCATGTTTGTGGCAAGCCATATTGCAACCACAATGGCTGATATAGATGCCTGCAGAGTATACTTCATATTCCTAGACCTCAAAGATGGCTAGCACCAGTCATACAGATTCTATTAAATGCTGAATAACAGCAGAAGTCTGTTGTTTCCTCACCTAAGAGGCTCCTCCCATTATATTTTATGAGTCACACTCTCCCTGTGCACTTCAGCTTGCATTTCCACTGCTACCAATCAACCTTGATCATGGGCTCTAAGCTCACTGTATATCTTGCTCATTTCCACACATCCAGCCAAGATTCAGTGTTATTATCTGGATTATCCTTGAGTCAACTCTCACATTTCTTTCTTTGACTATTTGTTTTTTTGTGACTAGCAGACTCCTGAACATCTAAGAGGAAAAAGGAAATAAATGTGATGTCAGGAAAGTCATGTTTAATTTCAGGATTCTGAATCTCAAAGGGTCCAGAGTCCTGATTTGATAGAACTACAGTTGCAGAAAAAGCGTGGGTACCGTTGGCAGCTTTAATTAATATTCAGTTTACTGTTAGAAAGCATCTTCCAACTGAGAAGGTGGCAATTTTCAGTCATCCTCTTCTGGCAGCCTCCATCCCAACTCCTAATGGATTCTAAATGGCTACACTGGAGTCAGAATTGCAAGAGTGAGGAATGGGCCAATTGGAAGCAACTTTTAGCCTGAAATTCTGAGCACCCTTAATTAATTAATAAAAAGCCTTAGAGTATTGGATTGGTGGGGCTTATTTATGAATGACTGTGTTTACGAAAAAATATGATGAAGTTGTTAAAGTTTCATCTGAAAAAGAGTAGAAGGCAGAAAGGCCAATGCCCATTTTACTTTTCTTAACCAAAGATTCAAACTGGCTTAAGAGCTATTTTATCTCCTTCTAACAAATATACACATGGCATGATTCTTAGATTCCAGAATTTGTGTGTGATAGAGGAGCAGGAAGATTTTAATATATCAATAGGGTAGAGTTTTTTTTAAAAAAAGAGAACAAAAGGCAGGTGAAAGCCGTTCTTTGATGTTGCTAAATAATTGGGAAAATAGGATTAGCAACTGCCCCATAGTTTATGAGGGAAACCATTGGCCTTAAAAAGTCCACATTTTGTGGACTCCATCACATACCCAAAAGACTGGTTTTCTATCATTCATGTTTTGCTTTTTTTCCTGCAAAAGCAAAGAAATTGATGCAATATCATTCTACAAGAGAATAGCAGCTATTTCTACCCTTAACACTTTCAAAAAACAAAAACCCCAAGATTCCCCCTCAACAAACAACGCCCGCACCCCAGGCCTAAATTGTTCATCCAGTGATATCTTTGCATCATTGGCCAGAACTCTGATGGCTTCTGAAGGATAAAATATTTTTAAAACTCTTTTCCTGGCCAGGCCCCAAAGGGTTTATTAAAGACATCTAGTGATGAAAGGTTGCTTCCTTCTCCATCCCAAATTAGAATCCTATATAGAAAGCAACGGTGTATGTTTTTTTTAAAAAAAATCCTTTTGTTCTACAGAATTTCATAGCTGAAACCTTTTAGCTCACAGTGTTTCAAGTTTTTAAAAATGTTGCCTTAGAAAGCCTTCACTGTAGCTTGAAACAATAGAGGCAATAGAACCAATCTCTGTGTTTCATAGAGTAATACCACAGACAAACTGTACTATAGTATAAACAATTTGATAACTACAGTTGCCCGATTGGTGGATCATCTGGACCAATATATTTAATATGACACCATTGCAAACTCAAGGATGGGGGGAGAATAATTGACAAGAACTTGATTCCATCTTTTGAAATGCTCCCTCCTCCTCACCATCATTTTAGCCTTTGAAGATTCAACTGTTTTGAAAAGATATGGATTTATGGACCGACACAACATTCCACAAAAACTTTACTGTGGGCAAATCTAAATCCCAATGCTGACAGCACAGTTCGGGCTAAAAGTTTTCTTAGTTCTTTAAAGCATGCTCAGGCGTGCGCTCCATTGTTGAGAAAGTAGAGAAAAACTTAAAAGGACCTGTTTGGGAATGGGATGGCCTCTCTTTATATGGAGGAGGAGGAAGAGGAGAATGGAGGAGGAAGAGGGGGAGGCGATGGTGGTGGTAAAATGAATGCATGAGTCCAGTCACTAAGCTACAAGCATGTTCTGGCTACTCAGGCTTTGCTCTAGACCCTAAAAAAGATGATGCAAATGAACAGGATTATTGTTTAGAGCAATGGTTCACAACCTTTTTTGACCATGCCCCACCTAAGCATCTCTAAAATCTGGATGCCACCTCCTGTGACAAATAATTCTTACTTTGCTCAAAAAGTGAACTCTACTCATGCAGAGGAAGCCTAAAAGGCCATTAACTTGGTTTAAACAAGGTTCAAATTGCCCCCATTACAAACTGAATCCCCCCTGGTGGCGTGGGCCCCACATTGGGAACCACTGATCTAGAGTGCCTCTCTTAAATAAAAAAGTCAGTTGTAGTATATTTAGGAACTGAGAAATAGCAATGCCATCAATGCCTTCCATGTCCAGGATCACTGAATGCTAACAATTGGTGTTTGTCTCTCAGACATCCTCAGGATTAAGTTTCAGGATCTAGGAGATGAATGAAAACAACACTTCTGAGCATATGCAGAGATCCTTTCCTCCAGCTCTCATCACCTCACACTTAGCCACCTTAGAGAAGACTCTACTGTTAGCCCTGAGCCTTCTATCTTTCCTCCTGACTAGTTTGGTTCCTGGTGGCCCCTCCAGGAATGTCATATAAGAACCCTGCAAAAAATTGGTCTTGGCTGGACCACCTTAGCAGTGGGGCACCTTTGGTCTACAAAGCAGGGATTCCATTTGATCCTGGATCAAGCCCCGGTTAGGCTGCTCTTTTGTGGCTTTAGAAATCAACCGGGTTGCAAAGACGCCGCTGGCTTTGCCAAATTTGATTGGGCTTTGTAAGAAAAGAACTCTGCTACTATTGCAAGGAGCCGCAGTGGGTGTTTTTTTTTTTTTTAAAAAGGGATGGTGGTGATCTAAGGTATCCAAGGCAACAAGCCGGGCCAGAAAAGGCAGCCGGCTCTAGCGCTGACCTGGCGTCACCCCGGGACTACCACCTCGATGCAGAAAAAGGGAGAGATGCAAGAAATGGGCGGCTCCGGTTTGCTCCCGGCCCCCGTTTTACAAGCTTTTGTCCCTCGGCGCTACCAGATTCTTGGCCGAAAAAACTCCTGGCCGGCGGCAACAAACCCACAGCAGAGCAAAGCAGCTCCCTCCCCCTCGAGCAGTTTGGGGCAACCCCGTCCGACGTGTCCCCACAGCGCGCCAGCCGGAGCGACCGATTTCCCAGCCCCGCGGCTGCGTTTCTAAGAGCAGCAGGTGAGAGAAAGAGAGGGAGCAGCAGCAGCCATTTGCTCCAGGCAAGAAGCCTTCTCCTCCTCCTGCTAGAGCGCTTACCGTGGCATCTTCGCCGGCATAGTGACTGATCACGCGGAGCCCCCCCGGGTGCCTTTTAACCCACTGGCTGATATTGTACACCTTTCGCTCGACCACCAGCCACTTGTCCGTGCGCAGGTTGTGTTTCTGGATCTCCTCCCAGGTATAGGAAGGAATCGGCGCCTCCCGTTCGCCGCCGCCGCCGCCGCATTCTTCGCCTTGCTCCCCACCTTTCCCCATGGGCAATTCGCTCTCTTTGTCCGCCTCGTCCGTCTTTCTCCGTATCCTGAACGGGAGCTTGCCTGGCCGAAGAGAGAAAGGGCTGCTCTAGCCTCCCTCCCTCCCTCTTCCCCCCCCGACGTAATTCTGCGCCTTTGCTTTGCCCTCCTCCTCCCTCTTTGTCTCTCCCCCCCCCCCCCCCCGCTTGCCTGCCTCCCAAGAGTGTGAGATTTCCCGTCTCCGCCGCCAGCTCGGAGTGCCCCCTAGGCTGCCGCGGAGGATTTTCCTTCTCCCTATAATCCCCACGCCAGCCGGGGACACCTCCGCCTCTCCATCCCCGCCCCAGGAAACACCAAGGAGCTTTCCAGAGTGTATCAGCAGAGCCGGCGCGCCAATCCCCGCTCTCCCCCGGCAAAGGGATGGTCTTCCATTGGCTGGCGACCATCTTTCGAATGTGAAGGCCGGCCAACTTCGGCTTACATTTGAAGACGGAGCGAGATGGGGCGACGCGATCCGGCATTGGTCGAGCTGCCTCCCAACAGATGCTGCGCGGAGGACCAGCCGGGCTCTTTTCGGCAGGAGGAGAGAGAGATCTGACGTTGTCTTTGAAGTCCCGGCTTGCTTCTCCCGTTATTTTTATTTCTTTTTGTTACACCCAGGCGGGTATAAAAGGAAACCGCTTTAATTTTAAGACGGTTGGCCTTTAAAGGATGCCTTTTCCCCATCCCGCCCCCCTCATTGATTCTCTCGTTTTGCTGCCCTCTCGTTTTCTATTAAATGAAACGCAACGAAAAAGAATTGGAAATTTCATTTCATTTCTAAGATTACTGAGCCATCTCCCTGGAATGCTTAGGCCAATGCCAGAGGAACCAAAAAAACGGCCAAGAGAGAGCTTCATAGCGCCCTTGGATTTTTGGATGGACCGAATACTCCCCGCAAATGCCAGTTTACTCCAAAGTCCCACCTGGTCGCCTTCCTTCTTTGTGAAGGAGCTTTAGAGACTATGATTTAATCACAAAATGTTGCCAGATCACATGTTGAATGGCTGATGATCCCAAATTAGTCAGCAGGCTTTAATGGTAGAGATTTTCATTTTGCTGTTACCCAAACGATGCAAATCTGGAGTAAGAGCACAATGTCCCTGGGGACATCTTTCAATTCTTAGCTCCTATTGTGCACACATGCCAGCTATCCAAATGTCACAAGGATATTTTTTTAAATGAAAAAGAACTAGGACCATCACATTTCTTCACTTAAACAAGGCATCACTCATTACATCAGTTTCTTATCTAAGATTCCATTACCTGAACCTTGGGAGGAAAGGATTCATTTCATTTCTTGATAAGGAAGAAATGAAGATGGGATTGTGGGATGGGGTGGAGGAGAGATAATCAACATTTCCCAAAGATAGAAGATTGTGAAGTCATCAGCTATTCATTTAGACTGCTTTGGGGTGCTGTGATGCAGACATTTTCTAATATACTTTCCCTGTCCACCCCATCTATCATCCTTTTAGCTAACGGACTCAAACTTTACGGTAATTACCTTGTTTATATAATTAGCTTATTGATATATAATTTGAGATGGGCATTTATTCTTGTAGAGCAGACCTGTCATGATCTTTGAGCTGCATGTCACCCAGAAAGCTGGGAGGATATAAACATCTGCCGCAACCTCTGCACATCTGGCTTCTGGTATTTGGCACATAGAACAAGGCAGATGCCATCTCAGACCCATCCCTGAACATCTGTAGTCACAATGGCTATTGGGCTTCAGCTTGTTTTCAAGGGGTGTGTCTGTGTGTGTGTGTGTGTGTGTGTGTGTGTGTGTGAGAGAGAGAGAGAGAGAGAGAGAGAGAAGGGGATGGGATCAGCAACTCATGGTGGATGTCTGGAAGTTGTAATTCAGCATCATCTAGAGAGCCTGAATAAATGACTGGATGACTGGATAGAAAGCTTCCTCTAGCAACTCAAATGGCTCATATGAGCAAATCTTCATTTTCTCTCCACAATTATCATGTTGTATGGCAGACTGAGATGAAAGAAAGTGACTAGCCCAAAACCATTCCGTGATTTTTTCACAGTGGAGATTAGATTTGAACCTAGGATTACTTCATCATAGCACAATCCTTCAACAACTTATTCTTATATTTGCTTGTTCTGAAAAGTATCTAACTGCAGAAGAGATGCATGCCAAAGAATCTGATTCACACTTTCCTGTTCCTAAATATTCCATTTGTTTTCCCCAATATAATGCAATATTTGTTTCCCATTCAAATATACAAGTACCCATAGGAAATATACTTGTCCTTAATCAGCTTTAATTCTTCTATGCGTGGGTGTCAGAAAGAGAGAGAGAGAGATTCCCTGTTTTAGTAAAATATTATACAAATATTCTTCTTGAAGGTCATGTTCAGCTATTTCTCCTATCTCTGTGTTTTGGTTCTTTTTTGTAAATTATAAACAATTATTATATGTATTACGCAGCCAGTTTTAGGTGTACAATATAATCTGAGGCACTTTGTGAAGGTTAAGAGAATTGGGATGGATAAAGAGTCTGGAGAAAGACTGTCAGGAACTTTGTGTATGCCATCTAGAACTTAGAGAATGAAAGAAATATTTTAAAAACGTTGTTTTATTTTAGGTCTAAAGATATTTGGTATTTAGGTAACTTCAGTTCCTCTTCCTTCTCCCATTACAAGAATGTCAAATGATTTCTATATGATTCTTATTCCATTGTATAATAAAAAGGCAATTTTGGCATCACTTTTATAACTAAAACAAATATTCTATGCTTCTATATACAATGATATTAAATAATTATAGTAATAATTAAACAATTGGAGCACCACTTGGACACTATTGGCATTGACAAATTCACCATTAGTCAATTGCAAAAGGCAGGTTTACTTGGAACAGCTTACATCCTTCAATCATATCTGTAACGCTATCAAACATCCACATATGCCTCTCCCAGGTCCCTTGGGAAGGACTCAGTAGACCCAATCTGAACATCTGGCTGATTGTGCAATCATCGTCGTCATCATCAACAACAACACCCTTTTTTCCTAATAGTAGACCAAACATTACATTTTTTTCAGATTATTACAATAGGCTTAAAAAAAATAAAAAAAGATTTAAACAGAGCAGTCTCTCAAAGTTATTCCAGGAACTAAAACAGTTATTTTGCTTTACTACCAATGCTGTTTGGCTTTGTTTTCCTCTGGAGCTCTGAAAGCCTTCTTCTGTACAGCTTGCCTGCTGAGAAAAATCTGATTAGGGTTGCAGAAGAGGCTTCTCCTTTAATGTTGGCTGAGACAGTTCAATGCAGGTCAGTTTCTGCACATCCAGCCTGCCAGTTTCAGATGTATTCCCAACATGGAACACCTTTCTCCCATGAGGTATAGTTCAGAGCACACATCAGAATATCAGCAGACCAGCAACTTTTCAAACCAAAGGACATGTCTGGCCTTTGGGTGATGGGCCTGGACCACATTCCCAATAATAAGCAAAGATAAAAACTAAATAGAATTTAATTAAAAGACTATTATTGTTATTATTGTCATTGTTATTATTGTCATTGTTATTGTTATAATTTACTTTATTCATTAAACATGAATCTCAGCCAACTGAACATTCAAAAATGCATTACAAATACCAGTGACTGGTGCTTATGGTTGATACAGATTGCTGCCAGTGTCCTAGGTATCAAACAAGTACCTTCTTAAAATATAAGATGTTCCGAGTAGCGCAGTTTTTTTGCAGTTCCACTGGTGTTATTGCAGGAAGCTGCAATTTGTTGATGAATCTTGTAAAATTCATGCTTCATCCATAGCCATGTAGTTTAGATGGCCAGGTCGCGATATTTCATTATTTTTTCTAGTTCTTTTTCTTCGACTCTGGCATCTCCAGGAACAGCGATATCAATAAACTGTACACTCGGCCCTTTACAACCATGATATCTGGCATGTTGTGCTCTAAATGACAATCCATTTGTATTCGAAAGTCCCACAAGATCTTCACCTTCTCATTTTTGATAACTTTTTCCACTTTATGTTCCCATGACTTTCTGGATACAGGTAAATCATATTTTTTATATAATGACCAGTGGATTAATTTAGCAACTCAGTCATGTCTAGCTTTGTAATCAGTTTGTGCAATTTTGCTGCATTCACATATTAAATGTGAAACAGTTTTGACTTTGTTATTGCAAAGTTGGCTGTTTGGGTTGTCAGTGGATTTTTGTATCTTCGCTTTCATGGCATTAGTTTGTAGTGCTTGTTTTTGAGTACCCAGTATTAAACCTTCAATTTCTTTCTTGATAGTTCCCATCTTAAGCCATGTCCACGTCAAGTTGTCATCACATTTTCCTTCAATGTTGTTGTTGTTGTTGTTGTTATTATTATTATTATTGTTCATCACACAGCCAGTTAGATGTTCAGATTAATTTGGCCTTTTTGTCCACCTATCAAGTCCTTCTCAAGAACCAACGATAGGCAGATGTTGTTGCTGGTGTTAAATACTGTATATTATTGCAGGATTTAAGCTGTTCCAGGCAAAGCTGCCTTTTGCAATTGATTGTTGGTGAGTTTGTCAATGCCAATGGTGCTCAGGTGTTGCTCCAGGTGTTTTGGGATTGCACTCAGAGTGCCTATTACCTTAGATACTATATTTACTTTCTTTTGCCACACCATTACCATTATTCCTATTTATAATGTTTCATTGTATAGTATCCCATTCTTTAATTTGCATTCAAATTAATTAACCTCTTTCATTTATATAGGGTTACTCTTTAAATATTTAACAATGACTTCTCATAAGATTCCCATTTATCATTTAAGAGGCAATTTTCTTACAGTTCTGGGTACCTCATCTAAGACTAGGAGAGGCACAAATATTTTTGTGGTATCACACAGACTCCTCTTTGCTTGTTTGTGATGCACCATGCTTTCAAATGCTTAGTGGGGCTAATAGGAATGTGGGAAAAGGGACAAGAAGAAAAAAAAAACATTGCATTGCAAACTTCTCTCTTAAAGAGCTAGGTCACATATACCAATTATACCTCACCCACACTTGCACGATTGAGCTCAGCTAGTCTATCCCTTCAAAATACTGTAAACATCCGAAAAGCTTTCTCCAACTTACTGCCTTTCCATTAAGGACCACAGCTTCCCAAGTTGGCCATCCTACAGCTGACAGTTATAGTTTCAACACTCTTAAGGGTTAGGGTGGAAAAAAACTTGGGAATCAGGGATTCAAGCAGTAATTCATGACGGAAAAGCAAGTCTTTTACCCTAGTTAACTATGTCACCAGATTGAGGAGGAGGATTTCCAACTTGAAAATAACATCTTGATTGGATGCCAGGATAGTTATGTTGAATTTAGCCAAAAAGCACACAATGGTTGCCAGACTGTACCAAGAACAGATACTTTGATGCTTCGTGACCCTATATCTCTCTAGCCTCCCATTGTTTAGAGGTATCAACAACCTCAGATATGCAGATGATACCACTCTAATGGCAGAAAGTGAAGAGGAACTAAAGTACCTCTTCATGCAGGTGAAGAAGGAGAGTGAAAAAGTTGGCTTGAAACTTAACATTAAGACAACTAAGATCATGGCATCCAGCCCTCTCAATTCCTGGCAAATAGATGGGGAAGAAATGGAGGTAGTGACAGATTTTACTTTCCTGGGCTCCAAGATCACCGCAGCTGGGGACTGCAGCCAAGAAATTAAAAGATGCTTGCTCCTGGGGCGGAAAGCTTTGGCAAATCTAGATAGCATACTAAAAAGCAAAGACATCACCCTGCCAACAAAAGTGCGTATAGTCAAAGCTATGTTTTTCCAGTTGCAATGTATGGCTATGAAGGTCGGACCATAAGGAAGGCTGAACACTAAAGAATTGAGGCCTTTGAACTATGGTGCTGGAGAAGACACCTGCGAGTCCCTTGGACTGCAAGGTGGTCAAACTGGTCAGTCTTAGAGGAGATCTACCCTGACTGATCTTTAGAAGGCCAGATCTTGAAGATGAAACTGAAATACTTTGGCCACCTAATGAGAAGGAAGGACTCACATGAAAAGCCTAATGTTGGGAAAGATTGAGGGCAAAAGAAGAGGGGGACGACAGAGAATTAGATGGCTGGGTGGAGTCACCAAAGCAGTAGGTGTGAGCTTAAATGGACTCCATAGGATGGTAGAGGACAGGTAGGCCTGGAGGAATGTTGTCCATAGGGTCATGATGGGTCGGATAGACTTCTCAACTAACGACAACAAATCCTTAGGCTATGAGTATTACTATGCAGAAGATCAGTTCACCTCATTTAGTTGAGTTTCAGCTTTGGTTGCATCCCAAATAACATCTTTCTCTGAGGCATTCAACTTTGGCTACAGAAGTGAATACCAATTAATTCACCCTATTTTCTTTCAAGCATGGTGCCAGTGGCCAATTAGGCAAAAGGTTACACATTGTAGCAACAGCTTGGGAAATCAGTGCAGACTGGAGTTGCTCTGATTAAACAAGTGCTCTGTGTCCTGGAGAGAAGGAGAGAGATGGAAACTGAGAGGGTAGTGTGTGGGAGAAATAAGATGAGAATTACAAATAGGAAAAGGGAGGAAAAAGTATAGGGCAGAAACTGAAAAGAAACAAAAAGATAAAAGAATGGGAAAAAAGATGCTGGCAGGTTTGCTGGATTTTTTATATACAATATATACAGAGAATCCCCTGCAGCTCAAGCCTCCTGGAAACAGGGTTTGTGGGAATACCATCCCGAAAATACACCAGTTCAGAGTTGAAAAGAGATAACCACAACAGCAACAAAGGAAAGGAAGAGAGCAGGGGAGGAGAAGAGAAAAAAGGGGAGGAGAAGAGAAAAAAGGGGAGAGAAGGAAAAAAGAGGAAAGGAGAGGAAGGAAGGTAGGGATATAAACAGAAGGAGAGAGGGTAGGAGGGGGAAGAGGAAGAGAGGAGTAGGGGAGAGGCAAGGGAAGAAAGAAAGGGAAAGGAGAGGAGGAAGGAGGAAAGTAGAGTAGGGAGGGAGGGTGAAAAAAAAAGAAAAAATAGGGTGGTGATAATACAAAATAGGTGTATGGGATGGTAAGCAAAGCAACCCAGAATGTGTATTTTAACCTTTTATATGGAAAAACAAATATGTAAAAGTGATAAAGATGAATAAGAACAATAACTATGTGAACCTGTAACTATATATAAGAGAATAAAAATAAAAAACTTTTAAAAAGACCTGCAGAAATTCAGAGTTATCTCTATAGTTTAAGATATCATTTCCTTTATTTGGAAGAATTAAAATAGTCAAAAAATGGTACTAATTTCGTTAAAAACTGTAGGGAGAGTTTTGCAAAGAACAGAAAAAATCTTCTGAAAAAAAAAATACATAGTACCGGAAACTCTACAGGGCGGGGCATAACCTTTTCCTAGGGGGTCACAGCAACACTTGTAATAACAACACAAATAATTCATACACCATTCGAAAGCCCATCAAAAACTGAGTTTATTGACACGATTTAATAGTCAGTATGACCACCATTAGCCCTTCGAACAGCATTCAAACGAGGTAGATAAGAACACAACAAATCTTCAAACAGTTCCGTTCGATTTTCCAGATTTTCAACAGTTTCCAAATTCATTCTCAAAGTTTCAACCGAATATCGATTTTGACCATGCTCCTGAATCATCAGAGCTTCCACTTCATCCTTAATTATGGCCCCAATGTTCTCTGCCGGATTGAGATCTGGCGAATTTCCCGGCCAGACGTCATTGCCCCAAAATTCGACATTGTTGTTGCTCCAGCATCGCGAGCCTCTCGAAAGGCAATGCATTTTATTCTGTCAATGATCCTTTGTTCTTCCGAATCGAATTTTCCAGCCATTCTTAAAGCAAATTTAACATTTAATAGCTCATTCAATTCAGTTTTTTATGGGCTTTAAAATGAGGTGTCGCGGAAGTTGTAAACTGCTGTCGATCTTGCTGTGACCCCCTAGGAAAAGGTTATGCCCCACCCTGTATTTTCTCTTTAACAATTCCAAAAGCTCGCCCATTAAAATAAGCACATGGCAAATAAAAGACCTCCTCCTTCTCCTCTGTGGAGCAACTGTTGATTCCTGGTGGCTGCCTGGACTGGTCCCTATAGTAAGAGCTGTGGTGACACAGTGATTAGAATGCAGTACTGCAAGTGTTAAGGTTCCAAATAGAATCGTCTATGAAATAATCGCTCGAGGCAAGAAGTTCCTCAAAACACCAATTTATTAAATAGGCTTCAGGTTTTCCTCACTCAGTTGAAAGTTCAAGACCCTGCCCCAACACCCACAAGTCCATCAAATGGTCCAATCAGTTACTGCCGTGGATGAAGTTTCCTCCCATCCACATCCATCCAGATGCAGGGATAAGGCGACCTTGACTTTCTGAGAAGGTAGGACTAGAATTCATGGTCTTTCTTCTAAGTTTTTAACTTGGTGCCTTAACCACTAAACTGGCTCTCATGGGCCACTCGACTAGGCCTGTCAAACTGGCAGCCTGCAGGGCAAATGTGTCAAATGCAGGCTACGCCCATCCCAGCTCTGCAAAGACAAAAAACCTTCATGATATATGCCATGACATGAACAAATTAGACACCCATTCCAGAGTGCTCCTGGGAGCTGGGGAGGGCAGAAATGAGTAGGAAATGGGGCATTTTTTGCTCCATTTTGGCCAGCCCTCAGGAGCACTCTATAAGCCTCCTAAAGGCGATGCATGTCCTTTTTTTGACAAAAACAGGCCCATTTTTGCAAAAATGGGCCATTTTTTGCTCATTTTTGCCCCCCCTGCCCCCAGGAACACTCTACAAGCCTCCTAAAGGCTGTGCAATGCTGTTTTTGGGAGGTTTGCAGACTACAAAATCTTTTTTTTTTAAAAAATTGCCTCTTCAAAATCTTGGTGTGTCTTATACTCTGGTGTGTCTTATACTCAGAAAAATATGGTAAATATGGCTGAAGAATAATCCCACCCAAGAGGGAAGACTTTAACCAGGTCTTTGGCTAATTACATGCCTCCCTTCCTCATCAGATGCTGTTCCCTTTGGACAGAAAAAAGGTGATACAGAAGTTTTCCCAGGTGCTACTGCTTCTGCATTTTTTTACCTACCAGTTTTCTATTTATTAGAAGAGGATTCCCTTTAGAAATTATCTTTAAAAAGATATTATTATAGAAATTCTCATGTGGAACCTAGCACTCTTATATATTTTTAGCTACAAGGTAGAAGAGAAATGTGAGTGAAAGACTTGGTGCAATAATATTTCCAGGAATCTGAAATGAAATTTAAATATGATTTAAATAGAAATTAGATTTCTATTTATAGATATAGAAGCACATAGAAGCACAGAATCATTGGGTTGGAATGAACCTTGGAGGTCTTGTAGTCCAACCTCTTTCCCATGGAAGGAATTCTCAGATTGTCCTAGACCAATAGCTAACCAGCCTTGGATTGAAAACCTCCAATGGTGGAGCCCCCACAAGTCCAGGAGGCAGACTGCCCTTAATACAACTAATGACCACAATTGAGCCCAAAGTTTCTGTCACTAATTAAGGCATTTCTTAAGTGAGTTTTGCCTCATTTCATGACTTTTCTTGCCACAGTTGTTAAGTGAATCATTGCAGCTGTCAAGTTAGTAACACAGTTGTTAAGTGAATCTGGATTCCCCATTGACTTTGCTTGTCAGAAGCTTGCAAAAGGTGATCACATGACTTCAGGACACTGCAACCATCATAAATATGAACCAGTTGCCAATCATCCAAATTTTGATCATGTGATTATGGGAATGCTGCAATGGTTGTATGTATGAAACATGTTTGTAAGTTCCTTTTCTTAGTGCTGTTGTAACTTTGAACAATCACTAAATTAACTGTTGTAAGTTGAGAACAACCTGTAATTCTCCCACTCAGGAATTTATCCTTTTTAAAAAATTTGAATCTCTCTGTGTAAAGCTTACATACTGTGGTTCTTGCTGTATCCTCAGGCAGAGCAGAAATAAATCATTCTGATAGCCCTTCATGTACATTTTGCATAGGCAAAACTTCCTGAGTTTCCAGGTGTTAATGTGGAGATTGTTGTTCCTTACAAAGATATGGGAGTTTCGCCCTTTCTCTGAGGTGTTTATATCTTGGCAGAGAGTCAGATAGTCAAAATAGTTCATAAGGCTTGCACTATAACAATTTTTTGGCATGGAGTTACTCCAAACAAACATTGCATAATTCATTCAAAATGTACTGTGCATCCTTCACGCAATCTTTTAATGTTCTTCTTTAACTTCTCTTCTTTTTCCAAAGCTATCTTCCAATGGCTTTAATGTGATCTTTGAGCTATCCACCATCTTTGTGGGGGGTTTCCCCCCTATATTTTAAAAGTGATTCTGGATTACTAATTTAGATCATAAAGTCAGGTGCAAAATCCAGAGTCATGTCTAGAGCTAAGGAGAAATTTCCTGACTGTTAGAACAATCAGTGGAACAACTTGCCTCCAGAAGTTGTGAATGCTCCAACACTGGAAGTTTTTAAGAAGTGGTTGGATAACCATTTGTCTGAAATAGTATAAGGTTCCTATAAGGCCTGGCCTCTCCTCCTTATTCAAGAAAGTAGACTTTTAAAACTTAGCATTTCAAAAGGAACCTTTTATTGAATATATGGGATAGGAGGGTGAAAGCAAAGCAGGCTCTGAGGCCATACAGCTAGAATAAAAGGAATTAGAAACCCCTCCCAACCATCCAGTGTGGATTCAGCCAATCCGCAGGTGTGAAGATGTTATTGTAGCAGCCGCTCTGAGAAAGTGATAAGGGAACTTTCTCAGGGTCATCATCTGCCAGCTTTCAAGCAATACAACCCACATATCCTTCCCTCTTCTTACATTCCCCAAAAGATGAGAAAATGCCAGCGCAGCACTTAAGTGCCAGGCTAAAGGTTAGAAATCAATGGTTATAGGATGCAGGATATATAGGACAGAGAGTAATAAAATATAAAAGTATACAAAGTACAATAAAGATGCATAATGAATCAGGGTCCCTCTCTTCCTCTGAAGAACGGCAGATTCATGGATCTGACAGTTCCTGCTTGAGCAGGGGATTTGGACTAGAAGACCTCCAAGGTCTCTTCCAACTCTATTATTATTATAACATAATATATTATACAATTGTATCACAGCGGCCAGTTGTTTCGCCGGATTTGGCATTGGTTACTAGTCGGGCCCCACCCAGGGGCCTAGGATGTCATAACGTATTTTCGTAATATCCGTGCAGATCCAAGCAGTGCGGCTTTTTGCATTTGACCGATGGTGATTTTGTCAATTTTTAACTGTTTTAAATGTAATTCCAGTGCTTTTGGAATAGCACCCAGTGTGCCAATTACCACTGGAATTACTACTGCTGGTTTGTGCCATAGTCGTTGAATTTCGATTTTTAAGTCCTGGTATTTTGCAATTTTTTCATGTTCCTTCTCGGCGACCCTGCTATCACCTGGTATTGCAATATCTATGATTGTAACCTTGTTTTTCTCAACCAGTGTGATGTCTGGTGTATTATGCGCCAGTATTTTGTCCGTTTGTATACGGAAATCCCACAAGATCTTGACCATCTGATTTTCGGTGACTTTTTCAGGCTGATGTTCCCACCAGTTTGTTGCTGTTTTAATATTAAAATTTTTGCACAAATTCCAATGGATCATTTGCGCTACTGAATTGTGCCGCAATTTATAATCAGTCTGTGCAATTTTTTTACAGCAGCTGAGTATGTGATCAACAGTTTCATCAGCTTCTTTGCAAAGTCTGCATTTGGCATCATCAGAGGATTTTTCGATTTTGGCCTTAATGGCATTTGTGTGGATAGCTTGTTCTTGCGCAGCCAGGATTAGTGACTCTGTTTCTTTCTTTAATGTACCTGTTGTTAACCATAACCAAGTTTGTTCACTGTCCACTTTATCTTTTATTTTTTCCAGAAATTGGCCATGCAGTGCTTTGTTCTGCCAACTCTTCATTCTTGATTTTATCACCTCTTTTCTGTATTCTTGTTTCGTCTGTTGGGCCTTCAGTAGATTTTTGTTCTTTACTTCGATTAATAGATGTTCTTGACTTTCTTTTAAATAATCAGCCGGTGCATGTTTTTCTTCTTCAACTGTTTGCTTCACTTGTAATAATCCTCTGCCACCTGATTTTCAGGGCAGATATAGTCTATCAGTATCACCACATGGATGTAAACTCTAGTGCATTGTCATTAGTTTCCTGGTTTTTCGGTCCAAAATGTCCAAATCAGCTTGTGTCCAGTTAACTATACCAGCTGTGTATCTTATAACTGGTATTGCTCAGGTATTTATGGCCTTGATTGTATTTCCACCATTCAATTTAGATTTCAAAATTTTCCTAACTCTGTTGGTGTACTCTCGCCTGACAATAGTTTTTACTTCTCCATGCTTGATGTTATCCAACTGCAGAATGCCTAAGTATTTGTAGGCTTCATTTTCGTTGCATTTAATTAGTTGGCCATTGGCATTTTAATTCCCTCACATGCAGTGATTTTGCCTCTTTTTATGGATACAGTGGCACATTTTTCCATGCCAAACTGCATTGAGATATCGGTGCTGAATACTCGGACTGTGTTTGTCAATGATTGGATTTCTATTTCTGACTTTCCATAGAGTTTCAAATCATCCATATATAGTAAATGCGAAATTTTTTCAACTTCTTTGGCTGTTTGGTAGCCTAATTTCATTTTTTTTTAAAGATTACTGATAGTGTGATCATTGCAATGATGAAGAGAAGAGGTGAAAGTGAATCACCCTGGAAAATTCCTCGCTTGATATTAACCATTCCGTAGATCTCATTCCCTACTGCCAACTCAGTTCTCCATTGTTTCATCGCCTTTTCAGTAAAGGATGTAATATTTTTGCTAATGCCAGTTGTTTCTAAGCATTTTATGATCCAACTATGTGGCAGTGAGTCAAATGCCTTTTTGTAATCAATCCAGACCATATTCAAGTTCGTTTTTCTGTTCTTACAATTTTCTAATATCATTTTATCAATTAGAAGCTGATCTTTTGTGCCCCTGCTCCTTCTTTTGTTGCCTTTTTGCTCTACTGGCAAGATGTTGTTTGTTTCCAAATAATCCATCATGTTATCTGCAATAATGCCTGTGAGTAATTTGAAGGTTGTTGGCAAGCATGTTATTGGTCTGTAGTTTTCAGGTGTTGTTCCTTTAGTTGCATCTTTCTGAATCAAGTATGTTTTTCCAGTTGTCAACCATTCATCAATTTGGCCCTTTTGTAAAATTTCATTCAGTTGCCTGGCCAATATTGCATGTAAACTGGTCAGATATTTGAGCCAGAAGCCATGTAATTGGTCCTTTCCAGGTGATGTCCAATTCTTTACCTTTTTAACACGATTTTTGACCATCTCAGTTGTTATTTCTAATACTTGCATTTGTTTGTTGCCAATGCTTTTCTCAAAGTCATGTATCCACTTTGCTTCCTTGTTGTAGTCCTTTGCATTTTCCCACAATTCTTTCCAGAATTCAACTGTGGCCTGTTTTTCTGGTTTTTCACTTTTGGTGTCACCATTCACATTAAGACTTTGATAAAAACGCCGTTGGTCTGATCAAAATTGCTGATTTTGTTTATATTGGATGATTCGTGCCTCATATCTTTCAATTTTTCTAGCTGTTGCTGTTATCTGCTGTTTTACAATCTCTACAGCTTCATTGATGTTTCTTGTATCCAATCTATATCTTCTGATTAGCTGATCTATGATTTTGTTGTTTTTAAGCCGTTGCTCATGCATGTTCTTTAAGTTACTAGCATCTGCCCTTAATTTTTTGATTTTTTGTTCTAAACGGATTTTCCACTTTGGCTTTGATGCTTTTTCTGTTGTGTGACTAGGTACTTTAATTTTAATGCCTAATTCATTAGTGACTATTACAGCTGCACTGTACATTAACTGGTTTGTTTCCAAGATGGATCCCGGTTCAATTGTTGAAAACACTGCATTAACCATTTTCATGATAGGGGCCAAAATTTTCTTAGGCACAGTTTTTAGTGATGGTAAACGTTGCCTTTCCTCATTAAGCAGAAAATGCTCCATGATCTTATCCTTCAATTCTTTTTGTTTTTGAGTTAGTTCATCAGTTGGTTCAGTGATAACTGGTTCTAGTGGTGGTGATGTTATTTCCTCCCCGAGAACTTCTTCTGGGAGTTCTACTATAATGTCTTTAGTTGTGTCTTGAATATCAGTTATTTCCGCTTGTGATATTGTTTTTTGGGTTTTGCAATTTGCCTGAATTTCCTCATGTTCAACTTCACTAAACACTTTATTCCATATAATAAATCGCCTTTGATCTGCTAGTCGTTGTTCACTAACATTTGAATCTGGATATTGTTGTTTCCATAATTCATAAATTTGCTTTAAATAGCCTCTTTTTCCTGGCTCTGAGTTGTAGTAACAGGCCATTATGGCACGGTTTTCATCTGCACTATATTTTTGTCGTTTTGTTGGCTGGTCCACTTGTAGCCCACTTGTCGACGGATGTCCAGGGACCCCAACATCCGCCGCGGCCCTTGTTAACCCGCGCGACGACCGATGCGGTATGGAATTCTTATTTGTTTTTTTCACCATATTGTATGGGTTGGCGGGGTTTTTTTTACGGGACCAGATGCCAACCTGACCCCAACCCTCCTCCTTTCTCATCCGGGCTTGGGACCGGCAACGGCAGAGTGTTGTTGTTGTTGTTGTTGTTGTTGTTGTTATTATTATTATTATTATTATTATTATTATTATTATTATTACTACTACTACTACTACTTTATGTTCCAATTAAACTGATTTTTTGCTCATACCTAGGCACAAGAATCTAGTCAACTACCGGTCAGCACTATTTTGGTGCCAGATAAGGGTTAATGGAATTCAAGAGGAGATGGACTTTGATGACTTGTAGAAATGTAGAGAATCTAGGCTGATTCCTCTTTTGACTCTGTCTCCAGACCCTGCTACTCTTTTACTTTATTAAAATCCTAAAGCAAGTCTGAATCTTGATTTTGTTTTTTGCATGCAGGCTTTCTTAGTATCAAGTGGCCTTTTACTGTCTAGGCATAAACACAGACTTGCAATTTCTTGTTCCAGCTACTGTTCAAATAGTTGTCCTCACCTGCTTATTATGTTCCCTTTTTCTGTGCTTTATGTACTTCCTTTTGTTTATCCAGAAAATAAACAATATGATGGGGGTGTATGTCTGTGGTGCTCCTAATTGAAGGGGAAAAAACCCAAGCCTTTTTAATAAGTAGAAACCACAATCTCTACTTTGAACCAAATTCATTGTAACTGCACGGGGAAGAATACCAGATGCTGTCCATTTGGCAGTGAACTCTGCCCCTCAAATCTTTGTATTGTAGGCATGACATCATCTTCTCAACTGGTGAGTGGTATTTATTTCAAAGATCTTTTTTTTACTGGAAAACTATGAAGACATCAATAGAGATCCCTCTGAGGAGAACAAATGCCCTGCGTTGTTACTGTTTGAACATCACCACAAAAGATTCCATTCAGATCAAGAGTGTACATGGATGTGAGTGAGAACTGTCAGACAATAAGAGATCAGGATTTCTTTGTTTCATACACTGCATAATTCCATTGGAACATTTCCACAGAGGCCCAGGAATCTGTGTGGAAATTTGGGTAGTTTTCAGCTTGATTTACTTCAACACTTGTGGTTTTGCGAGTAAAATTGCCTCAGGTATCGCAATTCTATTGTTGTACATTCTTATGTAGAACAATGTACATAACACACGTGTACATTGTATATTATGTACATTATAAATAATACAATGTATTACATATAATGTACATAATACACAATGTAATATATAATAATATAACAATGTACATAATACAACTCGTGATAAACATATATCCTAAAATGAAATGGAAGCCCACATACTCATGTTATGATAATCTCTGCATTAATAGTATATATTAATTCTCTCTTGGAAGTGCCTTGGCTTCCATGTACAGATTTGGTGGGGGTGGTGGGGGCTAATTAGTTGTCTTACTAATTAGTGGCCACACAGATGCTCTGTAGTACAGTATTGTCAAATAGGCATTTGGGTGTAAAGATAAGCATTTGGGAAAGACAGGAATAAGTACCATCAATCAATGGTCTTGTCTGGTGGGGAATTATAGGAAGGGTCATCCAACAGATCTGAAAGGCACCAGGTGGAGAAAATGTCTTAAATTAGGAAGCTAGCTTTCTTCCTCCTAAACAAAAGCATCAAATGGAAGGCAAGCCATTTCCTAAAAAGAGAATCTGTTGGGAATGTGGGGAGGTGCCCAGAAATCGACTTAAAAAAAGTGTATTTAAAGGACCACGAAAATATTACGGTATCCTCACGAGAAATGAAGCGCTGCGGCAGGGAAAACAAAAGGCACCGCGTAGTTCCATCAAAGCAACCAGCCCCCAGAGCGCTGGCATCCGGCTACCGTGGGGGATCCCTTCCAGGGGCAAAAATCCGGCGACCTTTTCGGTGCGAAGACCCAGAAAGCTGCTGTCCAATCGGGCCCCGGAGGGGCGGGTTTGGAGGCCGGCCCAGGCTGATCGTTCGGTAGGGGACGGCGCTCAGTCCGCCCGGACCACTGGCTGCAAGACAGAGCGAGAGCTACTCTCGGTTCCTTGGGGCTGATGCTGGTGGGATGGATTCCTCTCCGAGGTTCTTTAGCTGGGACGAGATCAAGTCGAGCCGGGCGCCGGAGCGATGGCTGGTGATTGACAGGAAGGTCTACGACATCAGCCAGTTCCACAAAAGGCATCCGGGGGGTTCCCGCGTGATCAGCCATTATGCTGGACAAGACGCCACGGTGAGAGGGAGAAATGAGAAAGAGGGGGGGGGGGGGGAGAAAGGAAGGAAGGAAGGAAGGAAGGAAGGAAGGAAGGAAGGAAGGACGGACGTCTGTCTGGAAAAGATCCCTCTGAGCTGTCGGGGACCTTGGAGGGAACGTGAGAGGCGGGGCGGCAGAGATCCTTTGTGAGCATCCTCTGGTTTGATGATGGAGGCTGGGAGAGCACTCGCAGAGAGCTCGATTGGAAGCATGGGTGGAGAGATGCTTCAGGGACAAGATGTTTAGGGACATGCAGAGCAGAGTACCTGAAGCTAAACGAATGAGCTTCCATATATCACAATCCACATTATGCATTCTTAGAAATTATCTCCATGCTGCCCAGGTGTTCCCAGGAAGAGCACTGTGGTCTGCACCTTCCTTCAATTATGTTAGAAGGCTCCACCCAGCCAGGCTGTTACATGGCAAAGCTTTCCTGTTCTCCTAGCAAACAGAGTAAGCCTCTGCTCTGGCAACAAGGTGCAGGAGAGCTGGCGGCAGCTACTGTGTGGTGAAAGAAAGAGCACTGCACATGTTCAGAAGCAGAATGGCTTAATGTCTGAGTTCTGAGGTGAGCAGTGATTTCTAAAAATTCAGAGTTATGAATGACTACCAGGATGAAATAACTTGTTTAAAAGTTCATGGAAGGGAAACTTTTTAATGTGGCATGAGTTTTCCTGGACTAGACGAAAGCTTGTACAATACTATATTTTCACACCCATAAGACCCTAATCCAAGAAAATCATTGCTAGAATGTTCCCTTCACTGAATAATGTTTATGATTAAAAGTAAGATGAGGAGGACGAGAACAAAGAAGACTGTGTACGTGTGGAATGTTGACATTTACCTTCTTATGCCAAAAGCAAAAACTCAATTCCTGGATCAGAGGTACGGTAAATAATTTTCTGCAACCTCACGAATGACTGAGTAGACACTGACCAACATAGTAAAGGTCCTGAAAGGACTTGTATGTTTCTCCCCCTCCACTCCTCATCCTTCTTGAGTTTTGGATTTTAACTTAGTCCATCACTTCTGGAAGATGTTCTGTTTGGAAGCTATGGTACATTTTTGCTTGGAATTTGCGCCAGATTTGTTGCAGCTCCAGTGGCTCTCTGAATGTGGTAGATCTCTGACCATGTGCAGGGAGTCTTATTGCCACCTACAAGCCTTCAAGGTAGCTGAAGCATGAGTCACTTGAGTTATGTTCCCTGAGAGACAGTAGAGCAATTGGACTATGAAGATATCTCTAGCTCTTTCTAAGAACACCCACATGGTAAATAGCATCGTAGACCATGAGCCTCCATTCAATTTTCAGCCAGTGGAAATGAGAATTCAGAGAATGTAGCATGGGCCCTTCCATAAAGTGGCTACTACTGTGGAGGGCATGATCAGTGATAGTTATCAGAATGTAACATGCTGAGGTTTTTCCTGCCACCACCCAAGATGTCTATTATCACAGCTACCTTTTCTGTGGCTAGAGGGTGAAACAACTGTGGTCACCCACATTATTATTTTCTTAGAATGCCTGGGGGTTTTGTGGCCTCAGAGTCATTCCTAGAAATAAAGATAAAATAATTGACCTTGATAATTTACAGTATCTAACTGTTATGAACTGAAAACAATGAGAAAAAAACCAGTAGTACATGTTGCTGGTAAATACCAGGGAGGAATTAGCACACATACTAGCATCCATAGGTACCACAGGCATTAGAATATATGTCCAAGAACAAATTGAACTTTGATGTTATATATGGTGACAGCAGCAGGAATATTTTATGCATAAAAATGGAAGTATACTTTAATTCCCACAATGGATGAATAGCTGCAAAAGTTGATGGAGTTAGCAGAGATGGTTAAATTGATTGTTTGACTAAAGAAAGATTTTTCTTTTTTTCTCCCCTTTACCCTTTTTTCCTCTTCCCCCTTTCCTCTCTATTTTCCCATTATTTTCATTTTCCTTTGTATTTCTGTATTTTATATATTGATGAACTAATAAAAAATATTTGAACCTAGGCTTTAGAACAGGGGTCCTAGGGCCAGATCTGGCCCTCAGGGTGCTTAAATCTGGCCAGTGATTGCCCCCCGCTGCCTGAAATGGGCTGAAAATGGGGTGTGTGGAGGCTGAAAACGGGGCACATGGAGGCTGAAAATGGGGTGCACGGAGGCCGAAAATGGGGTGTGCAGAGGTAGCAATAGGTGGCAGTGATCCCCTGGAAAAACTGATAGTTGGTGTTCCGGGAGGCTGATCCAACCGCCAATCAGCTGCTCATGCTAAATCAGGATGTGCTGAAGCTGACCAGACTGTTTGCTGCAAGGAGGCAAATTGCTGGGAGGCAGAGGCAGAATTTTTTTCTTGTTTTCTTCCCCAAAAGCTACATGTGTCTTATAGTCCACAGTGTCTTATAGTCTGAAAAATATGGTAAGTTTAAAAATAAAAGGTTTAGTGGTATATGAAGAATAAGTAATAAATGTTTGGCAATGATATCTGGTAGGAAAATGGTTATAGTAAAGAACTGTAGAAAGAAAGAAGAAAAGGGAAAAAATGCATCTTGAGCTTGTCAAATGCAGGGTGACCATGTCCACCCCTAGCCACACACATCCCGGCCCTCCGAGGTCAAACAGAACCCTGATACGGCCCTCAATGAAATTGAGCTTGACACCCCTGCTTTAGAATATATGTCCATGGAAGGCTGTAGTCACCTTTATATATAAAAATTATAATGTGGATCCTCTACTGGAAAACTTTCAACCTAGCCATGCAAAGAAAGAATATTTTCTCTGGTTCACACATACTGTTGGAATAACAAGCCTTCATAAGGCCAAGAGAAGGATCACCCCTCTCTCCCAGTGAAGAATATTTAAGGAGATTCAACCCTTTCTATGATTGGGCATCTGGATTAGGGGTGGGTTCTGGCTGGCTTTACTGCTGGTTCGCTTGTGTGCGTGCTTTGCGCACACTGGATGTATGCTGTGCATACATGCACAATTCAATTAAACTTGTTCTGCGCATGCACATAACTTTAAAACAAGATGGTGGCACCAATGGCGCCAACTAGAGAACCAGTTTGGGGGTGTGGCTGCTGGCTCCAGCGACCCATGCCGCCATGCCACTACCGGTTCGGCCAATTTGGTAGGAACCCATCTCTGATCTGGATGTTACTATTTCCATGAATATTTCCCCTGACATTTTTTTCTCATCTAATATTTTGGAAAAGCTTAGTTATCATGTAATTTTACAATAATCAATAGGAAGCTAATATGTAATACTCAGGCTAGCTGGCCACTTAAGAGGCCAATAAAATAAAATAAAAATAATAATAAAGATAATTGTTTGAAGCCCTAACAGTTGCCTTTGGAACTAGTAGCTCTAAGTGCATAGTGTTCTGTTTCCAAGGACAAAACTGTACATTATAATCAGGAAGAAGTTCTTGGGTTGTGGTATATCATTTCAGACTGTAGGCAATAACTTTTACCCTTGTATGTCTCCTCTTGAAAAAAGGCCTCTTGCCAATAAATAAAACCCTGAATGTGACTGGGATGAGCTAAAGGCAATCCTTTTCCTCAATTTACTAAGGAAAAAAACCAACTACCAGGAGCAACACTAAGTTTTCAAGTGGTAGATGTTGGTCTTTGTTATCTTTGACCTTATGCAACAGCACCTAACAAGCTTCCTGAAGCAAAGCACTGATTCTTCTTGTCAAATAGAATATCAGCAGCAATTCTCCAGTGGGGATCTTCTGGGATCAACTGGTTCCAAGATCTGAATTTAGGTTGCCCTCCATGCTGAACATTGCCTTAACCATTGAGCAATGCTCTTTTATTCCTAACCCCCACCCCCCAACAAGTCTCTGCAAAAACTTCTTTGGCTTTGCTTCCCCACATTCAGATTGCCATATAATGTCCAATCAGGATTCTTGAAAGCAGGACTTGTGAAACAAGCCATTGTAAGTTTGCACGCAAGATGTGGAAAGCGCTAAATGCATTCATCAAGCGTCTTTCTTGTTGGGATCTGAGGCCATTGAACTGTGAAAAAGAGTGACTTGGCTTTTTATTATTTTGAGCTGGAAAACACCAAAGCCAGTAGTGTAAGCCCTACAATACACCTTATGCAGGGGTGAAATCCTCCTGGTTTGGCCCAGTTCGCCTGAGGTGGAACTAACCACTAGATCAAACTTCCTAAACTTCGGAAAAAGCTCCCCAAATCTTGACCACATCCATGTATACATATAGGCTCATCTATCTATGTATATAAAAACAGCTATGTGTGTGTATGTTGGAAATTGATATACAGATGACTTACTCTCTGGAAACAAATACTGTGAGGATAAGACACTCCTTAAACCTCTCGGGGTGTGTATTCTGTTAAAATTCAGCCTGTTGTGCCTTAAAATGGCTTCTACAGCACAGTGGAGTTGCCATGGTAACGGCTTCATAGTACTCCACATGGGGAGTACTGTGAAGGGGGAAAATCCAACATTAAAAATTATGTTTGATCTGGACATTTCCCCCCATAAATAAATACCCGGGTAACGCCGGGTTATTGGCTAGTTCACTATAAATCAAGGCCCTTGCCCTTCTCAAAAATGGTCAGTGTGGCCTTTATCTCCAGAAGTTTATATTATTTGAATATTTGACATATTCAGGCATGTACTGTAAATGGCTCTTTAATTAATGGGCTGGATATATTAATATGATATTCCTGGTAGAAATTCTGGATGAAGTATTTTATATTAGTAATCTGGATATAATTTTCACTTTTCTTTAAGCTTTGAGAACAACTTTTCTAATGCTGGTGTATTTTCTTGACAACATTCTGAGCTTTTCTAATACTTTTATGACTAAACATGACAGTGAAAAACAGTTTTTTGTTGGAAAGATTTTGTAGCAGCATAAGGGCGATTTGGCTCATGGTGCAGAAGACAAAAAACTCTGAATAGCTGATTTTTAGAATGCTGTATTGATTGATTGATTGATTTCTCACTCTTGCCTCTGAGATTGGAAGCTAAAATTTTCATTTGCTTTAATGTGCATTTAAAATCCAACTTTTTTGCTGAGAATAGTCACTGCTGAGCTGCCATTTATATCTAAATTAAGTCTTCTCTTCACTGATAGGATATTTCGCTCAAATTTAATTTAAGCCTTTACAATTTTCCTTAATCCTACTAACTGAGGGGAATCATGTCTACATTTAATATTTAATGTTTAATTGGACTCTGGGCAGTATTCAGATTTTTTTAATGCACACAGTGAACCTATTATCAAAACCCAGTCCTTGTAATTTTGCATTGCAACAATCTTTCAACCACTCAGAATTTCTGAGAAATATTAGGGCAAAGTATCTCTCTCTATTTCTGAGAAACGTTTCATGGGCCTAGTTCACCACAAACATAGCAAAAGCTAAGCCTATACGAGCCTCCTGGACCATATTGTTCAGAGGTGCACAAATTATCTTAATAATCTAAGACAATTTAGTTTACTAGAGAGAAATAGATGCTTTAGTCTTAATGTAGCTGGAACACAATGCTTTTTGTAATCTGAAACAAAGCTGCTCATGTAAAGAAAGGAAATATTGGAATAATTCTATTTTTTAAAAAAAAGTAAGACCTTTTTCACTAAGAAAAGCAAGCAAGCTTATTTTTAAAAGAAAAAAATGTCTACAATCAGACCTTCATTTGTGTCTTGTCGACACACAAAGCACTGTGATTCTAAAAAAAAAAGTGCTGTGGAAATGATCTGTCCATCATTGCTTCCCTCGTCTTCATTTCAGACATTATTGCCAGGTTTTACATCCACCATTGTTGATGATTGGTTGAAAATTATGGTACCACAGTCTTCAGCTCTGGCTGTGACCCACCCACTTTCCCATTTCTAGTTAAAAAAAAAACTGGCCAGGAAATGACAGTCTTCTCACTCTTGCTCCCTTCAGATATACTTTACCAGGGAAGGTTTGGTGTTTTTTCTCTCTGATGAGATCCGGGAGCTCAGCTGGAAGCTGGAGTATCAACAATAGGATTAAAGCCCTTTCTTGGTGCCACACCAATTAAAGGACTAATATTGCCCAATATGTACAACAGCAGGTCAGCATGTCCTGAGCTGGCGTTTCTGGACTTTGGTACATATCTGGAGAAAACTACTCCTATGGTACAGTAGGATGTTGGCAGCTTAGAGAGAGTGTGAGCTACTTACAAATGTAACAATGAAAGTCTCAAGCATTTAAAGAAATTTAATCCATGTATTCATGGACGTAACACTACTTCATAAAGCATAATTTTTTTTGTGTAGCCCATCTTTCATCATTTCTATCTTCTACTTGTAGAAAGAATTGCCCAGGAGGTAATGATGGAAGAGACAACTTATTCTAAGTATAGAGAGTTTGATAGTGGTTCAGGTGCTATGAACATAGTGATCAGAAAGGAAGTATTATTCGGAATATATTCTTGATGATAACCAAAGTTTTCTGTCGTCAGTAAGCTAATTGTCACAGGAAGATACATTTATTTTACTCATTGCCAAAGGCTATCAACCTTGACATAAAATAACAATGCTGTATGTATGTATGTATGTATGTATGTATGTATGTATGTATGTATGTATGTATGCCTGCATGTAGGTATATATTTGCATCTACATTAAAAAATGAAATCATATTATTGATTCATGATGCTTGTGATAAAACTGACTCATTTGATCACTCAGCTGTTTTGTCAGTCTAAAGTTCTTTTGTTTGAGAATAGACATTTTAGACAAAATATAATAATCCAGGAAAAAAGGTTTCTATAGCAGCATCTAGTGGCCAAAAGTAAACCCTGTAAAGTAGGGATTTAATTGTCTTGGCTTCCATTCAGATTCCTTTCAGGAACTGCCAAAAAAAATGCAAAGGATTTCAAATCAAAAGGAAGAAGCCATTGGAACCAATGTGCTGGCTGGAGACTAGTGCTTAAGACTAGATGCTTCAAATGATTAAACCAAGGCAGAATTTAAACTAAATGAGGAAGAGCAGAGAGGGAGAACCAGACTCTTTTTGGTGGCCTTTTTTTTTTTTTGTAATTTTAAAACTTGGACTTGTGTGAAGGTTACAGGAGAAACTATTTGGACAACCATGTGAATTATGTGGGGATAATGCCAATTTATTATAGGAAAAAATAGCATGAGTCTAAAATGAAGCTAATAAAATGGAAATCTTTAACCACCACAACCATGTTTATTCAACATTTTGCTGATTCAACGAGAGATAACAAAATTTGCTCCAGCTTTAAGAGTTGAATGGATTCCTTCAATTTCATTTTCCCCTAGGTTAATGGTTAGATTCCTTTAATAAAAAGCAGACATCTTCTGAAACAAAACCCAAAGATTTGTCTTATTGGTCATTTTGGGTGGACACATAGCCCTATTATTTTTGTCTGGTTCTGTTTTTGTTTTTCAGGATCCTTTCACAGCATTCCATTTGGACAAGAATCTAGTGAGAAAATACTTGAAGCCTTTATTCATTGGGGAGCTTGCAGCAGATCAGCCCAGTTTTGAACCCAACAAAAATGTAAGCTATTCTGAGAACTGCCTTGAGAAAGAGATCTTTGCTGATGCTACTCTATGAGGAATCTGCAGTAAAAAAATTGGGAACAAAATCAAAGATCCCTTCCTTTGGTGGCCTGCCTAAAATGGGAAACACACAAACATACTGTAAGGAGGAATGGGATATGTTGAGAGGCAGTTTTCAGGTGAGAGAAGACTGTGTAGTACCAGAACAAAACAAAAATGATGAATTAGAATTTCAAAAACATCTAGAGATGTTTGGAGCGAGAAATATTAACTGTCTAAAATGTAAAATGTCTCCTATATTCATGTGCTGTCTCTCAGAACAAAGAAATTTAACTTGGAATGATATCTCAGTAGGAATGGGCTTTTAAAAAAATATACATTGATGAACATGGACATAGCCACACACTTTGCATTGCAGTCTTTTGTCATGAAACTAGAACAGGGATGGCATCACTCTAAGCTAAATTGAGTAGCACAGGACAAAACCCACATTTGTGTTTAATTTTATTAATGTAAAAAGTTGATTCAATTACTTGCCAAACATATATTGAATATTTTCCCCTTTGTATGTTTTTTTATTGTTATATTTTTGTCATATGAACTGCGGTGGCACAGTGGTTAGAATGCAGTACTGCAGGTTACTTCTGCTACTTGGCAGCTGCCAGCAGTTTGGCAGATTGAATCTCACCAGGCTCAAGGTTGACTCAGCCTTCCATCCTTCCGAGGTGGGTAAAATGAGGACCCAGATTGTTGGGGGCAATATGCTGATTCTGCAAACCACTTAGAGAGAGCTGTAAAGCGCTATGTAGCAGTATATAAGTCTAAGTGCTATTGCTATTTTGGTCATAATTTTTGGAAGACTTTAAAGGCTTTAGACTATTGTGGTCTTTAGATGTGCCCACAGCCCAAGGTGTCAGGTTGCCCACTTCTAAATAAAAAGTTGCCTTCAGAACAAAGGAAGTATAAACACTGTGGTTTTTCATAGAAAGAACTTGTGGAAGACTTCCGTGAGCTCCGTGCCACTGTTGAAAAGATGGGACTACTGAATTCCAATCACCTCTTCTTCTTCCTCTCCTTTCTTCACATCTTGCTGCTGGATGTATTAGCCTGGCTCAATATGTGGTATTTTGGAACATCCTTTGTGCCATTCCTCATCACTGCTTTGCTACTTGGGACTGTCCAGGTAATCTGTTATCAGATAAAGGAGAGCAGGGCTTGAAGCTTAAAAAAACAAAACAAAACCCTGAAGAGCTGTGGTAACTCCTCTGTGAGGAGAGGTATCTACTTGCATTACCCTAAATGTCTAATTCAGCTTTTCTCTCAAGATAAATGAATATGGTAATTGTCGCTTTTTTCATTTGGTCATCCTTGGTTTCCCATTTTGGACAATAATGCCCATTATCCTGTGCTCATTTATGCAAAGAAAGTTCCCTCTAAATTTGTTAGTAATACTTGTTTTTCCTCAGAATTCTCTTTGGAGTCTACTTTTTCATGAAACTATTGGTTTAACTCAGGGCTGTCAAACTCCCGGCCTGCGGGCCGGATGTGTCACGTGTTGGCCACACCCTCACCCAGTTTAGCAAAGGGGAAAAAAGTCCCAATACATCACGTGACGCAGCTGTGACGGTGTGAGTTTGACACCCCTGGTTTAACTCCTCAGATCTAAGTCCATCTGCCTGTTAAGCTTGTGTATTGTATTAATCAGATCTCCTTCTCTCCTCTTCCTTCAACCTTCTCTCTGTGTAATCTTCTGGGAGCAAAGACTTTGCAGGTTATATGGTAAAGCATTGTGTGCAGTCAAGGCATTGTAATCATGCTAGCTATGGCAATGTTTTCCAGACCCAAGCCGGTTGGCTACAGCATGATTTTGGACATCTTTCTGTCTTTGGCAAGTCTAAATGGAACCACTGGATTCACAAATTTGTGATTGGACATTTGAAGGTGAGTTTCATGAAAATGGGCTTTGCTCTTAGCCATGTCATGGCATTGGGGCTCAAGAGCGATTGGGCCCCTTGCACTCAGATTTTAATCTGCCTAGTCAGGAAATACTGTATTTTTTGGACTATAAGATGCACCATGATTTTGAAGAGCTAAATTTTAAAAAAGTTTTTGTACTCTGCAGGTCTCCCAAACCCTCTGCACGACTTGTTTTTTACAAAAGGAAAAAGGGCATGCAGAACTTTGGGAGGCTTGTAGAGTGCTCCTGGGGGCTGGGAGAGGGCAAAAATGATCCATTTTTTGCTCATTTTTGCCCTCCCCAGCCCCCAGGAACACTTTGTAAGCCTCCCAAACCCTCTGCACGTCCATTTTTGGAAAGGGGGTGGGATTTTGATAGGCCAAAATGCTGTATTCAGTGTATAAGACACACCCAGATTTTCACCCTCTTTTTTGGGGGGGAAAGGTGCATCTTATTCTCCAAAAAATATGGTAAATATCTGAAGAGGCCTCTTCATTTGCCTTGTTTTGCAGGGAGCACCAGCCAGCTGGTGGAATCACTGGCACTTCCAGCATCATGCAAAGCCTAACTGCTTTCGCAAGGATCCTGATCTCAACATGCATCCTTTGTTATTTGCCCTGGGAAAGATACTCTCTGTGGAGGTGAGACTTGTGGGATTTGGGGAATGTTGTATGAAAAGGGAAATTTTGCACGAACCCTGAAGCATCAACTTTTTAATGGAGCCCCAACATACTTTTAGATCTTCAAAAATTGTTACCACTGTGTACTTTTGAATCTTAACAGAATGGAAAAATTATCAATTACATCATTGGGATAGTGATATGAATTAGGAAAATGAAATCTTCAAAAACTATTTTTTTTTCCTGGGCCTCTTTACATGAGTTAATAGTTAAATGCTGTTGAAGTTTATTTTGTTATTTAGACTGATTCAGGAATTTTCATACAATTTCAAATAAAAAAGCACAGTTATGTAGATTTATGTGAACACTGGCGTTTTTGTATATATTTGACATAAAAACATAGTGGATAAGATTAAGTATCATAATTGATATTGGTCAAAACTACAGCTTTAAAACAATAAAAAGACTAAAAGTTTGCGTTGACTTTAAATATTTTTAAATGGCTGCGTTTTAAATCTCATGGAAGTAAGGATAGCTGACTTAAAATAAATGAAAATATTGGGAAATCTGAGTGGCAAATGGGATGAATTTTTTTAGTTCAGGTCAAAGTTCAGTGTAAAAATAGAACACCAGAGGTTACGGTACTTTCTAGTTTACTTCATAAAGAGTCAGACCAGAGGTGGTATTCAGCAGGTTCTGACCAGTTATGGAGAACCAGTAGTGGAAATTTTGAGTAGTTCGGAGAACAGGTAAAAACCACCTATGACTGGCCCCACCTCCATCTATTTTCTGCCTCCCGAGTCCCAGCTGATCAGGAGGAAATGGGGATTTTGCAGTAATCTTTCCCTGGAGTGGGGAGGGAATGGAGGTTTTACAGTATCCTTCAGAAGTGGGTTGCTCCTGGTTCAGCCAAACCGGTAGTGGAATTCAGGCCTGGGAGGCAGAACCCGCAGCGATCCAGGCCTGACACACCCCTGAACCAGTTCTCTCGCTGCTACTGGGCTGCCGCCATTTTGGTTTTTAGTGACTGCGTGTGCGCAGTTCACTGTAAATTGTTCTACGCAAGTGCAAAGAACAATTTACATTGAACAGCGTGTGGGTTGTGCGTGGTTGAGGACCAGTAGTAAAACCAGTAGCAACCCACCCTTAGTATCCTTCCCCTGCCATGCCCACCATGCCACACCCACCAAGCCATGCCCACAGAACCGGTAGTAAAAAAAATTGAATCCCACCATTGAGTCATACGTATGACTGTTTGTACTTTGAGCTTAAGTTGTGGGTTTTTGTCAATGCCATGAGCTTTTGCTGCACAAAGAGCAATTTTGAAATGAAAGTTGTAGAGCTGGAGATGCTTAGACAGCCAGACAGGTACACACTCAGGAGCTTTTGGAATGTGATGGCTCACTTCACTCCCAAGAGGAAAACTTCTTTCCTTTCAGGGAGAAAAAGGGAAGGGCTTGGGGAAGGAGGATATTATTTCAGAGAATTGTTCCCAGAAAGGGGATCTAATTCTTAGACAGATGCATCTATATCTTCTCATATTGAGAATAATCCCTTGGGGGAGTAAATCCTGCCTCCCCAACCTTCTAGAATTTTTTGAGAATGTCAGCATGCTCAGAGGTGTTATTCAGCCGGTTCAGACCGGTTCAGGTGAATCGGTATCGGAAATTTTGAGTAGTTTGGAGAACCGGCAATTACCACCTCTGGTTGGCCCCGCCCCCATCATTCCCTGTCCTATAGTCCCTTGTTTATTTAGCTCAGCTGATTTGCACAGCAGAGTGGATTGCCATACTGCAGCTGAGCTAAACCACAGCTCAGCTCACCAGTGCTGACACTGTGGGCGGTCTTTGAGTGCTGTGCACGAGTGCGAAGCATGCATTAGGTGCGCGCGCACAAAGCACTCTCTCATAGAACCAGTAGGAAAAGATTTGGAATCCTACCACTGAGCATGCTATTAACCTGGATTTGCAAAAAGCCTTTAAGAAAATTTCTCATCAGAGATTATTGAGGTAAATCTACTGGCTTATAGATCAGAGTACCTTTTCTTTGCTTGATTGCTTGTTGGTTAAAAATCAGAAAGTGGTGAGGTGGCCAAGGCTGCACATTATTCTAATTTGTTCAGGATAATAAAAGCCAAAAATGTTGGGGGCATCCTATCTTAGAAAGAAGGCAACTGAAAAGGAACATGCCTGAACATGTGAAATCATGTGTAATGTGGAGAGAATGTAGACAGAGAGAAATTTTCTCCTTTTTTGAAAAGATAAGACCAGTAGTCATTCTATAAAGTTGTTTGAAAGGAAGTTTAAAATAGACAAAAGGAAACACTTCCTTGAACAATGCATTAATTAACTTTGGAGTTTCTACCACAAGGCTGCATAGTGGCAGCTAACAGCTTGGTTTAAAAGGAATTGGCTACATTCATGAAAGACTAGTATGTTAGTATTGAACATTATCACACAGTTGTGTGTGTGTGGGACATACCAGGTGCAGTGACAGTTAGGTTTCCATGTGCTGTTTGGAGGCACCTCAAAAAAATCTGCTTGGCCAGAAACAAACTGCTGGAGTAAGATGAACCACAAGGGCTATTCTTAAGTTCTCGTTGTATGTATTTATCCCTAAGTAAGTATGAATAGATTTGTTACTGCATTTTCTAATGTGTTGCCTTGAATGGATTATTCATAATTTCCTTGACGACAGCTGCAGTAGCAGAAGCAGCAGCAGCAACAAAAACCTATTAAAGGATTCCAGTTCTGTTAGTGGCTAGATTATGGATGAAAGAAATCATACAAAGTTGCACACAGTACCTCCTTTTAGGCTCATACTGTTTGATTACTTAGGTATGCGAGAGTAGTTTGAACTCTTTCTTTGTCTGGGGGATTTCTTTCATCCATTAATTTTTTTGCTAGCCAGATTTCATAGAAGAACCTCATTGGTTGTTAGCTGTCACCTTATTTGCCAGGATAAGCCTTATTAGAAATAAAGCAAAGTTGAAGTGTGTTTCCCTTTTTTTCAAATAGTGAGAAGTACCAGGACAGTTTACTGGTTTTAGTTTCTTTTGGGTGGAAAACATTTGCAGACTAATGACATCTTTGCAATGTTATTTATAGAAATATAAAGGCAAGGTGCAAGAGTAGGGAAAGAGGGACTCAAACATGAGAGAAAACAATTTGCTCCCTTAGTTTCCTGTTTCACCCATCATGTGGGTTTAACTGTTTCCACCTAGAACCATATGCCATTCTCATTTCCTTCCAAGCTGACAGTTGTTCTCCCCTCTTTTTTTCTTTCATGTATATTCTTCCATCTTCTACATATCACCTACTAGGAGACAGACATACATACATACATACATACATACATACATACATACATACATACATACATACATACATACATATTAACTGATCATGAGCTCATAAGAAAAATAGGGGAAGTTGTTAATGCAATTCTCTGGAGGTTTGTATGCTGCCTTCCTGTGAGACAGTTTGCTAATCTGATTGCTCCTTCCTTTTCCTGGGAGTGTCGCTTTGTCATACAAGCTGAGTGCAGATACACAGGATCCAGCTTCTCTTGTAGGCCAAGAGATTACACTTTCTTGTATTCTCTACCTACCTCTTCAGTCAGTGGTGTACCAGGGGTGGGTTTCAGCTGGTACATACCGGTCCGTGCGTACCGCTTCATGAAATTTAGCATGCCTTCCCGTACCTGAGCTTCCGGAGGCCCTTTACCAGAATGCTCCCTCCCCTGCCCTGCCCCCCTGCTCTCTCCCCCACTGGCCCAGTCGCTGCTTGCTCGCTTACTCCCCCTGCCAACCCACCCAGTTGCTGCTTGCTTGTTTGCCCTGCCTGTCTGCACCAGGCTTGTTCCATCCAGACACTTTGGAGGATTGGGAGAAGCCCACGTGGCGCACGCTGTCTTCTCTTTGACAGCCACCTGGTTTCCAATGGGGGTGGGGAATCTATGCAGAGGAAGGAAAAATGCATGGATTTCTTCCCCACCCCCATTGGAAACCAGGCGACTGTCAAAGAGAAGGGAGCACGCGCCACGTGGGCTTCCCACAACAGCTGAATCCTCGCCGCCTGTTCCTTCTTTGGCTGTTGGACAAGCCCATGTGGTGCACACTGCTGCCTTCTCTTTGACAGCCACCTTGTTTCCAATTGGGGGGGGGGGAAATCCATGTGTTTTCCCTCCCTCTGCATGGGTTCCTCATCCCCTATTGGAAACAAGGTGGCGCTCTCTCTCTCTCACTCTCACTCTCACTCTCACATACACACACACACACAAGCACACACACACACACACACACACACACACTGTGCATGTGTAAAAGGGATTGGATCAGCTGGGAGGCAGTCAAAAAAGAAGCCTCTGTTTCTCTGTTGCTGCAGCTCGCAGAGAAAGAGGGTGGGGATGATGGCCGGTGCTCGCCCCCTCACTGCTTTCCCAGCCAGCCACCCAGCCAGGCGGGGCTGTAGCTGGCAGGCCTCAGGGGCAAGCAGTAAGTGAAGAGGGCGCCAGCCAGCATCCCTGACTCCTTCCTCTGCGAGCTACGGCAGCGGAGAAACAGAAGCTTCTTTTTTGCCAGCCTCCCAGTTGATCCAGTCCCCCTTACACATGGACCTTGCATTGCAGCAAGTGCAGTGTGTCTCTGTATGTGTGTGCGTGACATGTGTGCCTTCCATGGCATGCCCAACACCTTTGGACACCCACCAGGTCACCTGCTGTGCAGCAGAGAAATCTGGCTTTGGCAAAAGGAAAAAAAGCCGTTTGAAATTAGCCCTCTCTGCCGCTCTGCTGAAAAGGTGGGAACCAAGGCCAAGAGATAACAGGATGACTAACCATATTCGGTTAACCCCCAGAGTGGGAAGAGGCTGAATTGGGAACTCTGTAAATTGGTTTGTAGGACACAGAATGCCGTGATCATAGGATTTATTGAGCACCGGTTTTAGTTCATAGAATATATCTACAAATATAATTGGAAGAGATGTGTGTGTGTGAGAGAGAGAGAGAGAGGGGAGAGAGAGAGAGAAAGAGAGAAAGGAAGGAAGAAAGAAAGAAAGTGGGAGAGGTACACACAAGAAAGGAAGGAAGGCAGGAATGGAGGGAGAGTGAGAGGAAAAAAGAGAGAGTCAAAGCTAGAGAAAGAGGGAGAAAGAAAGAGAAAGAAGGAAAGAGAAAGAAAGGAAAGAAAGAAAGAAAAAGAAAAAAGAAAGAAAAAGAAAGTGGGAGAGAGAGATGAAAGAGAAAGAAAGAAAGAAAAAGGGAAAGACAGACAAAAGGAAGGAAGGAGGGAAAGAAAGAAAGAAAGAAAGAAAGAAAGAAAGAAAGAAAGAAAGAAAAAGAAAGAGAACTTATGACCATAACTAAGCCCAAAATTTTGGTTGCTAAGCAAGAGTTAAGTTAAGTGAGTTTCACATTTTCCAAGTTGGCCATGCCCACCTGGTCAAAGGACCACCAAGCCATGCCCACCCAGTCACATGACTGCCAAGCCACTCCCACAAAACGGGCCACACTTACAGATTAGGTTCTAAAAAATTTTGAAACCCACCACTGTGGTGTACTATGCGTTAACTACCTAAACCATATTGCATGTGGGTTTTTAAAACTGATGAAACTGAAGAAAATGCAATTGTTTTTAGCCTGGGTTTGAATCTCATTTGTGTTGTGCCGATGTGCGTATATGTACAATCTTTTATAGGTCAGGACTGTGGAAACACTGACACTGCTAAGATATCCTTAACCTTGGCTCAAGCAACCTTGACATGGATGCTAGAGAGTCATTTGCCAGAACAAGTTTGTGCATTTATCTGGTATGATTTGTTGAATGTTGACTTGCCATGAACCTTTCTCCCCATTCACAGCTTGGCATAAAGAAAAAGAAGTTCATGCCATACAATCACCAGCACAAATACTTCTTTCTCCGTGAGTAACACTTTATTTCTGAAATATTCATATTCTTATTAAGGGCACATAGGATACTAAAACCTCCCAGAGATTTTTGTGTGTAGTGTGGTTTTGCTGCCATTGGTTGGAAGGAAGAGTGAAACCCTATTTATCTGAGAAATATGGGGCAGGGGTGGGTTGCTGCCGGCATTATTGCTGGTTCGGCGCACACACAATTTTATTGCTCCATGTGCATGCACAGTTACCTATAAATAGATCTGCACATGCGTAGAACATTTAAAAAAAACAACATCCCACGCCGACCAGAGAGCCGGTTTGGAGCGTAGCAGGCATGGGTTGCTGCCAGTTCTGGTGACCCAGGCCAGGATACCACTACCGGTTCGGCCGAACCAGTCTGACACGGTAGGAACTCACCTCTGATATGGGGATAACTTTTTCCTGTAAAACATGTCATCTAGTTATATTCCTGTCAAGTATCATTAGAAGGAGACCTCTTTTGCAGCCTGTGTACAATATTACTATAGCTGTTTCATGTCACCCTATTATAATCTGAAATGTCTCTATCCATCAAATTATATTTAATACTCCATGGCAAACAGCACTACACCTGACAAATGAAGCTTTGTATTCCTGGGTTAACACAGACCTGGTCCACCTGGCTCAATACTATCTGAATCCCCTTTAAATAATTGAAAATAGTGTGGATGTAGATCAGTGGTGGGTTCTGGATCCTGTTCCAACCGGTATGGTTGGAACGGGCCTGGCAGTGTACACATGGATGTGCGCCGTGTTAGGTAAGCTCACTGTTGGGAGAGCAAGTGTGTTCAGAGAAGCGTTGTGAGAGTTGTGTTGGAGAACACACAAACCAGCATACAGAGACACTGCAGTTTAAATAGGCTTTTACTTTCGTGGAAATAGAGGTATCAGAGTCCATCAAACAGTCCAAGTCATACACAGATAAGACAGTCAGTCATCAATGCCTTTCAGTTAAGGGATAATCCAAATAACATAGTCCATAATCATACAAACAGCCTGGTACTCAAAGTTTGCTAGCAGTTGCAAAACTTACAATAGCTCACGGCACTTTCTAACCGCCAGCTTCCAAAACACTCAAATCAGATCAGCCCAGCATCTAACAAACAGAGAGCTAACAGTCATTCTGGCTCCCTCTTATGGCCGATCGAGGAAAACAGCAACCAATCACATTTTACAGTACGATTTAAAGAAACAGGTATAGCATTGTTACATGATTTATATATTGCCAACCCAACCATTAGATTATATTCCTAACATGCAGCACGCACGCACACAGTGCGCTCATGCATCTTAGCACTTCCCCGATGCTCCAGCTCCTCCATGGAACATCGCGCGGGTGCTGTATGCGCCATGCACAAGCCCGGAAGCCTTAAAAGACAGGTAAGGAGCTTGGGTGGGTGGGTGGGCCCTCCAGAGCACCATACCGGAACAGTATCTGGTGCTCCAGGCAGGATCCGGTATGCCTGTACCGGGGCGTGCTGCCTGCAACCCACCACTGATATAGATGCATATGACAATGGAACTGAGCCACAGTCAACCAAATGGGATCTTCATGGTTACAGGAGCTGTAGTGGCATAGTGGTTAGAATGCAATATTGCAGGCTAACTCTGCCCACAGCTAGGAGTTTGATCCTGATTGGCTCAAGGTTGATTCAGCCTTCTATCCTTTTGAGGTTGGTAAAATGAGAACCCAGATTGTTGTGGGCAATATGGTGACATTTGTAAACCACTCAGAGAATGCTGTAAAGCACAATGGAGTGGTAAACAAGTCTGAGTGCTATTGCTATTGCTACAGACATCCTACTTATTGTGGGGAAAATATTAGCATTATTTTACATCTGTTGGGCATGTGAGGCTCTGAGGTTTGATCCATTAAAACAATTCTTAGGTCTTCCTGACACTTAGAGCCATTGAGTGAGTGCATAATTCTTCTCTGGCTTGCAAGAAAGTGAGACACTACATCTGAATCTTAACAAAATCCCCCTCCTTTTATTCAGTAGGTAGGGAATAGAGAAAGCGAGATCATTAAATATCTATAAAGGACAATATTTATAACTCAGCACTGATGATGTTACCTAGTTTGAATAATAAAATGTCTTCAAGAAAACAACAAAGCTTAGAAAGCATTAAGGACTCTCATTTTAACCTTGAGCTACAAATATTATACTTTGCTTTGAGTTGATTTTACTTAACATGTAACTTTGCATTCTTCTTAGTTGGTCCACCAGCTCTGGTGCCTTTCTACCTGCAGTGGTATGTTTTCTACTTCGTTGTTCGGCGCAAAAATTGGGTGGTAAGTAGTATTTCCATTGTGGTTCCAAAAGGAGGTTGCATTTCCATTGTAGCATAATAAAGGGAGCCACAGCAAAAATGTAGACAAGTTTTTAGGATACTGCAGGTGCACCTTGGTATGGGATTATACCACACTATTTGACAGAATATTTCTCTGTTTTCTTGTGACAGGATTTGGCTTGGATGGTGACCTTCTATCTTCGGTTCTTCATAACATACTCATTTCTATTAGATCTCAAGAGCCTCTTGTGTCTTTTTCTCCTGCTGAGGTGAGTTCCAATTGATCCCACACTTTTCCTGATTTCTTTGGGTTTCCATGCCATGTCCTTGTAGGCAAAGCTTTGTGCCTTATACAGCCACATGTATTGGCTTTCAGGTTCTGCAATACCAAAGGTTTGATTCTCGCACATTTGGGAGGACACCAATTGGGGCAAATTGAATAAATACATACATCGATATTCATAGCCCAAACCAGAATTTTGCTTTCTCTCTTGCTTGAGTGCTCTGATTCAGACCAGGAATGGAATGCCTTAGCCTTCCCTGAGAGGATGTTGCGGGATGATCATGTACAATGCCTTTTTGCATCTATAGATGCATTGTGTCTTCTCAGAGTTGCTTTTCAGCAGATGGCAAAATCTAGTCAACCTTAGTTGATCTTGGAATGGCCAAGATTCCAAGCAGCTTTGACCATGGTTACAGTACTTGGATTTTAGACCCCCCTGGAAGTTTCAGGGTTGTTGGTTAGACCTGGAAGTTTTAAAATCTTCCTGGAAGAAGAGAATGCCAAATCCCTTCTATCACATTGCCAAGGTATGGCATGTATATACTCATATAGAGGTGAACTCAAGAAGAACATGTCTATTCCTTTTTTTTTCTTTTAATAAAAGTTAGGGTCAGGGTTTTCTCTTCACATCTTCCCAGCCATTATACTGACATTTTCTCAGTGGAAAACAATTGCTAAATAGGCTACACCCAAGTCTATTTTTTATCATGAAGATTGATGGATTATGTCAGTGGTGGGTTTCAAATTTTTTTAGAACCTCTTCTGTAGGTGTGGCTTGCTTTGTGGGAGTGACTTGCCAACCATGTGACCGGGTGGGAGTGGCTTGCTGGCCATGTGACCGGGTGGGAGTGGCTTGCCAGACATGTGACTGGTGGGAATGGCTTGGCAGTCATGTGACTGGGTGGGCATGGCCAACTTGTAAAACGTGGTGAAACTCACTTAACAACGCTCTTGTTTAGCAACCAAAATGTTGGCTCAGGAACTCTGACAATGAAGTGTGCAAGTCTTAAAGCTGTCAAATTACAAGACCCTTGCACCCCTAACCCTTTAGAAAAAAACCCCCAGGGGTGTTCAAACTTGACAGCTTTAAGACTTTTAAGGTTTAGATAGGACTCTTAGAGGTGGGCGGGGTGATTGGTGAGCCAGCCAATCAGTGATCGGCAGACAGGGCAAGCGTGGTACGGACGGGTGGGGGAAGGAGCTGGAACCAGTTCTAAACAACACCGTATATTTGTGGAACCTCCTCTATATAAGAGGTTAGAACTGGCAGGAACCCACCCCTGGATTATGTGTCATCAAATGGTTTTTGACTCTTGTGACAACATCAATTTTCTCCATGAGAATACGAGATTAATCTGCTCTAATTCACAGAGAAATCTACAGCTCCAAAACTGGAGTTCTTCCTCCTGTCTCAAATAGAGAACCAATTTGATATAATGATTAAGGAGCTGAGCTAGAGACTGTGAGTTCCAGAATTCCTGGGTGACTTAGGGCCAATCACTTTCTCTCAACCCAACTCACCTTTCAGGGTTCATATTGTTGGAAAAATAAGAAGAGAAACACCACATACACCATTTTGAGTTGTACAAAATAAAGATGGGAAATTATTGTTAGGGTTATTGTTAATAAAAATATTGTTATAATTATTATTAATAATAATAGTAGAGGTTCTTAGTATACTACGGTTATTCCGAATAGTAATGATCATGAATTCTTCAATAGCTTTTCGTTGCTAGAAATATGCATCTGGTTAGTTTGCTTTTGTTTAATTTTCTTCTAGTTGCATTTCTCCCTAATTCTTCTCCTCTTCTGGTGTTTCTCTGTTACTTCCAAATTGCTTTATTTGTACTTTTGGGTAGGTTGCAAAATTGTAATCTGCTTTTATTTTTGCTGTGTAGAATCATAGAAAGTCACTGGTTTGTCTGGGTGACACAAATGAACCACATCCCAATGGCCATTGATTATGATAAGAACATGGACTGGGTTTCAATGCAGGTGAGATGCACATCCTCCCCAACCCTTATTTCAAGGGACATCTTATTCATATATAAATGCAATATAATAGATGGAGTGGAGGAAGGCAAAAGAGAAAAATGAATTTTTCCTTCTGAGGAAGAAGACTGGTGTGAGGCATGAACTATCTGATCTCAAGCTTTGATAGTCTTTAGATATATGATGAAATAGATTTTGCCACTTAAAATTCCCCTCTCGGCCACAAGTATTTGGGCATGCAGATCAAGATCTGTCCTGGGATTAAAACATTGCACAAGACTAGTTAGGTACCTGCAGATCCTTGAAGGGTTTTTGGGGTTGAGATCTACCTGAGATTTTCTGCTACTCTCTGAGATCACAGAGGCTGTATTAAGAAATGTAAAGTTTACACAAGCCCAAAATTTAAGAGAAAACTTTTATAAGATGTTTTATAGATGGCATCTAGATCCTAAAAAACTGGCCTCTATGTATCCAAATTTACAACCTAAATGCTGGAGATGTGATTGTGTTGATGCTACTTACTTTCATATATGGTGGACTTGTAAAAAGGTTAAAGCATTTTGGATAAAAATATGGTGGATTATGCAAAATGTTCTTAAAAAAAGAATAAAGTTTACCCCTCAGTTATTTTTGTTAGGTATAATTACTGATTCTACAGTTGTAGAGATTAACCTGATTTTGCATTTAATAACCACAGCTAGACTGCTGGTGGCGCAATACTGGAAGAAGGAAGACTTGCCTACTATTCAAGAATGGATATTGAAAGTAACAAACCTAGCTGAGATGGCTAAAATATCTGCATATCTCAAGGACCATTCAAATGAGAGATATAAACTGGAGTGGAGAAGATGGATTGACTATACTCAAAATAAATATGGGGCTAAGAAATTTCAGATAGCTTATGACTAAAGAAACAAGGAATGATATAATTTGTTTAGAGCTAGCCCAGCAAGGAGGAGTTAAAGCTCAAATGAAAGATGATATTAACTTTTTTTAAAGTTTATTTTAGAATGTTTTTGTTAAAGATTTATACCCTGTATTGGTTCTGGGAAGTCGGAGGGTGGGAGGAAAGGTTGGGGTGGGGTTGGGGTGGGGGAGGGAAGTAAATATTTGTAAATGTTTTTTTTTTCAAAACTCTCATTAAAAAAAAAGAAATACAGTTTCTTATTTAGAAATACAGTTTACCATTTAAGGAATAAGCCATATGTTTGGATTTTTTTTTTTGCCAGTGCTAGGATGATCAAAGTCATTGCAGACATAACCTGGAAGTCATTTTGATTTCCTGCAGTTCAGAGCACAAGTGAAAAAGCATATTTGTTTTGTAATAGTCTTGATAGCAACCATGGGTGTAAATTGTTCAACCTGCCTTTTCCTTGTGGGTGCAATTCAGGGCCAAATTAAGAGTCCATTATAAGCAGAATATTTATAAAGTGAACCATGCTATTACACCTTGTTTGCAGGTCAATGATTTCTAAGGATATCAATTTATTCCATCCAGAAAAGTAGAACCTAAGCCTAGCTCTGATTCAGAGACCAACCCTTATGTGGCACAAATAAAATCAGGGTTCTAGAAAGTGGAGACAAGTATTAAATTTGTGGTCATTGCAACACCTTTCTGCTTATATGGAGTTATCACACTATCTTGATTTTGATCCAAAGTACAAAATTATCTTCTTGTTTAGAGAACAGATTGAAAGAGCTGCAGGAAATGTCCAGCAGGAAACAAAATCAATACATTCTTAGAGTTGGCTTATTCCTCTCTTTCTTCCCTTTTCAGCTTCAGGCAACATGCAATGTAAACCAGTCCTTATTCAACGACTGGTTTACAGGCCACCTCAACTTCCAAATTGAGCATCAGTAAGTACATTTGTCTTACGGGAAATGGAAATTTGGGGAGGGGTGGTATCTCAGTTTCAAATAAACTAGAAAATAAGGGGGATATTGCTTGACAATTGTGTTTGCTACCTCTTTCACTGTTGTTCTCACCATATTTGTCTTCTGAAATTTCACATATTAGCTTTTCTGAAGTTTCACATATGATCCTGAATGAAGAAGAACATAAGTATTATGCACAATAAAAATCTTCAGTAAGATTTCCCAGGTTCCTTCAAACCCTATTATTCTATGTTCTAATAATTCATCAGACACATTCCAAGGAATGTCAAGTTGCATTTCACATCTTTCATAGTTGCTTTATCTAGAACAAATTTCCTCTACCCTCTTTCCTGATAACTTAATCTGAATCCTCCTACTTTCCCCTACAAAGCCTGTTCTTTGTTCTTTAACCCTTGTCCCTTCTCCCTTTTCCTGCTTATTCTCCAAATGTTCATCCTTATTTTTCCCTGAGAAAATCAAACTGTCACTCCCCCCTCTTTCACTCCTCCTCATAGCCCAACCTAAAATCATAACCAATTTACTCTCAACAAAACTGAATACTTCAATGGGGTGATACTTTCCTTCTGCCCTTCTCCTCTCTGGCGAGATAGGCCTTCTGTTAATATGGTCTTTCCTCACATGCAGCACCTTCTCCTGTTGTTCTTCTCAGTGTTTTGAAGTAGTATGAATGACTGGCCTACAAAAGCTGTACACAACTCAGTCAGTTGACCTACAGACTTACCAGGCTCCAAAAGAGATGAACGTGGTGGTTAGAAATCACATTTTTTCCCTATTGCAGGGAACAGGAGTTATGACAGATATTTATTTAATCCTCATTGAGAGGAAATAGTCCTGGACCTTTCTGCACTATAGCAAGTTGTTCATGCAGATCAACTGTCATACTTTATAACCGTTTAGATTTTGAATATTTTACACACTCTTGCAATCCACCCTTTTTGGAGAGGAGACTTTGAATTTGATTTGATTTGATTTGAAAGTTTATTTATAGGCCGCCCTTTTCCCTGGGGGGACTCAGGGCGGCTTACAACTCATGGGGGAAGGGGATACAAACCATGACACATAAGAACAATACATAATTAAAAAGAACACAACATTCATACCATTCGGGTGGGGGTGGGTTACAATCTTTAGCCCCAGGCCTGACGGGATAGCCAGATTTTAAGGGCAGTGCGGAAGGTCTGGAGGGTGGTAAGGGTACGAATCTCCACGGGGAGATCGTTCCAAAGGGTCGGAGCTACTACCGAGAAGGCTCTCCTCCGCGTGGTTGCCAGTCGACACTGACTGGCGGATGGAACTCGGAGGAGGCCTAATCTATGTGATCTAATTGGTCGCGAGGAGGTAATTGGCAGGAGGCGGTCTCTCAAGTATCCAGATCCACTACCATGAAGGGCTTTATGGGTGGCAAGTAGCACCTTGAAGCGCACCCGGAGATCGACAGGTAGCCAGCGCAGCTCGCGGAGGATAGGTGTTATGTGGGTGAACCGAGGTGCACCCACAATCGCTCGCGCGGCCACATTCTGGACTAGCTGAAGTCGCCGGATGCTCTTCAAGGGCAGCCCCATGTAGAGCACGTTGCAGTACTCCAGCCTAGAGGTCACAAGGGCACGAGTGACTGTTGTGAGGGCCTCCCGGTTCAGGTAGGGTCGCAACTGGCGCACCAGGCGGACCTGGGCAAATGCCCCCCTGGTCACAGCTGACAAATGGTGGTCAAAGGTCAGCTGTGGGTCCAGGAGGACTCCCAAGTTGTGAACCCTGTCTGAGGGGTGTAGTGTTTGACCCCCCAGCCTGAGAGATGGAACACTTGCCAAATTAGTGGGAGGGAAACACAACAGCCACTCGGTCTTATCCGGGTTGAGCACAAGCTTGTTAGCCCTCATCCAGTCCCTAACAGCTTCAAGGCCCCGGTTCATCACATCCACCGCTTCATTGAGTTGACACGGGGCGGACAGATACAACTGGGTATCGTCCGCATATTGATGGTATCTTATCCCGTGCCGCCGAATGATCTCGCCCAGCGGTTTCATGTAGATGTTGAAAAGTAGGGGGGATAAGACCGAACCCTGCGGCACCCCATATGTTAGGGGCCTAGGGGTCGATCTCTGCCCTCCAACTAACACCGACTGCGACCTGTCCGAGAGGTAAGAGGAGAACCACTGCAAAACAGTGCCTCCCACCCCCACCTCCCGCAGTCGTCGCAGAAGGATACCATGGTCGATGGTATTGAAAGCCACTGAGAGGTCAAGGAGAACCAGGATGGAGGCATGGCCTCCGTCCCTGGCTCTCCAGAGGTCATCGGTCAATGCGACCAAAGCGGTTTCTGTGCTGTAACCAGGCCTGAAGCCGGACTGGAATGGGTCGAGATAACTAGCTTCCTCCAAGGACCGCTGGAGCTGGAAGGCCACCACCTTCTCAACAACCTTCCCCACAAAGGGGAGGTTGGAGACTGGACGATAATTGTTAAGAACGGCTGGATCCAAGGATGGTTTCTTCAGGAGGGGTCTCACCACCGCCGCTTTAAGTGCGGAGGGAAAGACCCCCTCCCGGAGGGAGGCGGTAACAACCGCCTGGATCCAGCCCCGTGTCACCTCCCTGCTGTTAACAACCAGCCAGGAGGGGCACGGGTCCAGTACACAAGTGGAGGCACTCACAGCTCTCATGGCCTTGTCCACATCCCCAGGGGCAACATCCTGAAACTCAACCCAGCGATGGTCTATCAGATTATCCCCTTGTGCCTCGGCTGGATCTGCAGAATCGGAGTCCAAGTCCGACCGAAACCGAACAACTTTGTCCGCCAAGAACTGGACGTAATCCTCAGCCCTACCCTGCAGGGGGTCCCCAGACTTGGATTTCCTCTAACCCTTTTAGTGTCAATGACTTGTTATAGTCTCCTCATTCCAGGCCTCCTGTTCAGATAGTTCAATATTTCAGCCACTGAACCCTGACAAGACCCATTACAATAATCTGTGAAGATGGTTAAAGGGAAAAAATGGCAAGACATAGCCACAGAAGGAAAACCCAGTTTGCAATCAATCTTAGATATATCTCTGCCTGTTTTGCTTAAGAACTCAATCAAGCTAGGCAAGAGGTGCCAGAATTCTGCTTAGGTGCTTCTTCTAAACCTTTCTGTTCAGCACCATTGGGAAGAGGTTGTTGGGTTTGAAGGTATGCTTATCTCATTGTTACAAAAAGAGGAGCCATAGACTGCATGACGTCTTACAGGTCTCTCTCTCTCTTCTTTCATGTAGCCTTTTTCCCACCATGCCTCGACATAATTACTGGAAGGTGACCCCCTTGGTGAAGTCCATTTGTGAAAAGCATGGCATTCAGTATCAATCTAAGCCTTTATTCACAGCCTTTGCAGATGTTGTATGGTAAGCATTGGCTCTTATAACAAAGTTGAACCTTTTTTGTCCCAAAGTTGCTTTCCCAAAAGGCAACTGGATTTCTTGTTTTTTTCTTTGAAAATGTTTCACTTCCCAAGGAGTTTTTTCAGTTCTCAGCTTCTTAGATTTTCAAAGAAAAAAAAAACAAGAAAGTCCAGTAGCTTTTTGGAAAAGCACCTTTGTGACAACCATAACCTAGATGATAGAAAATCTCTGTAGACATCAAAACTTTTTTGGCAAAGCAATTTCACTGATGAGAATGCATTTTTGGAAAGACTAAGGAAAATAATGTTGAAAGAAATATGTAGGAACTATTATCTAGACAAAGGAAGTTGAAACTCAATCTAGAGAAATGAAACAACATTCAGAATCATCTCAGGCAGATGTCACCTTGATTCATTTAACCATAAGGAAGAGGAAGAAGAGGAAGTATATTGACTTATGACCATAATGTAGCTTGCTCATCACAATTGTAAGTCATGATACTCATAAAACAGGTTGGTCACAGGTATTGAATTGTCCTGTGTGGCCTGGCATTTATGCAATTATGGTAAGATGAGGCTACATATGTCTCTGTAATACTGGAAAAGCACATGTCCTATTGTTTCAGTGTGCCCAAAGTCACAGGAGCATGATCTCACTGGGTTAGGAATCTTCCTATATCAGCCTTCAAGGAGAGCTGAGGAGAGGCATAATATCATGCCAGAGTAAATGCCCTCCAATGTTTAGATATAATATGTTATTTATTTATATTTATTTATATCTATTTATTATTCATATTTATTTATTAACTTACTTTGCCGCTAATCTCACTATGAGGTGACTCTGGGTGGCTTACAATGTTAAAAAGAATAAAACAATACAGAAACCAATTATCAGTTATAACTAAAGGATGAGAGGAAGAGAGTAGGCTGAACAGGTGGTGGTGGAATATGCTATTAATCTATCAACCACTAATAATGTGATGAGTGGCTAAGTGTCCCCTGGGTGGCAGAGTATCTGTTTGTCCTAGCTGGATGCAATTAGTGCAATCCTTAGAAGAATTATTGCAGCATGGATAGCGAAATGTGGATCTGGCAATCAAGGATCATAACACTTTAGCAGAAATGTCCTTTGGCTCTTCTAGCGAAAGAAAAGATGAGCTCTACTGTTTCTTTTGTGCTTCGGGTTCTCTTAATGCAGGAAAGTCCCCTCAGATTGTGAAGCAGATGTGGGAATACCTTTCTATGAAGATACTGCTTGTCTGGAGTTTATTTTGCTTACAAGACAGTTTCTTTTGGCCTGACTTGAAGTTATGTGGATTCTTTGACTACTGCTGGTATGCAACTCTCAGGGGAATCAGGGCCAGGGTCACTTTCACTGTTACTGGTGAGGAAGTGTGCTGGCAGCTTTTTCTTGTATGAGTCAAATGACAGACAACAGTGTGAGATGGCTTAGAAAGTAAAGCAGGTTAATTGGGCAGATGTTTGTGCTGAACATCCATATTGCTACCAGCGTGTGTGTGTGTGTGTGTGTGTGTGTGTGTGTGTGAGAGAGAGAGAGAGAGAGAGAGAGAGAATTGTTGTTCTGATGTCTGCTAGTTTTTTTCTCAGATTTCTCAAAACATGTTCTCTATTTTTATAGATTTAATTTCCTCCCTGAAAGTGTGTTTTGGCTCTTCTCTTTTGACATGGCTGGCAGATTTACTGGCATGCACCTGCCTGCATTATTACTGCTATGTACAGTAAATTTTTATGGCTTTTATGACAGAGTCAGGACCATTTGTTACTTTCCAGTAGTCAGGTCACAGACTAAATTGTTTTTAAGGACTCTGATAGTTTGGATGTGATGAGTCTGCCATAGGATGGATTTCTAGGAGGAGTTGCTTTTTTGTAACACAGCAGTAGCTGGCTGCGTTAACTGCTTCCAGATGCCCTGTTGACATTGTAGAGCACGCTGTCAAAATGCCCATAGGGCAAGCTTCTGTTGCCATTTTAACCCTGACATTTAATTGTCATTGAGGATTTGCAAATCAAGGGCTTGTTGGAAGCTGTCTGCCTTGAACTGCAGTATGATTTAAATTATGTACTATAAAGATTTCTGCAGATAAAAGCCAAACCTCATGGAAAGGTTGAGCAATGTGGCTGTGGGAAGTGCATGTGACTTGTTCAGGAGGTTGTCTCCCCTGCTTCCCTGCTCTGGAGGGTACTTGAGTTGAAACTTGAGAAGGCTGAGGAGGAGCCTGACTTGTTCCTGAGGGATTAAGGAGATCCTGAAATGCTACATCTGTCACTCATATTTTGTGTTGTCTCTGCATTGGGGAGATACTCGATCCTCATCTGTTTCTCTCCTTATTGGAGGTATTGCCCCCCAGTATCATTACTGGGGCTGGTCCAGGTTCTCTGGATGGCATTTTTAGGCCATAGGACTGAGTCAGAAGGAATAAAAGCAGTCACAGGTCAGGAACTTATTACAGGAGCTGTCACTATCTTTGGTCCTCCAATTGTCTTTGAGGAAATCTTAGAATTCTGAGATTACACTGATAGGGGTAGCATATAGAAAAAAAATGCAGGTGTTCTAAGATATTCCGTGCCTACCGTGTTTTCCCGAAAATAAGACATGCCCTGATAATAAGCCCAATCAGGCTTTTCAGAGCATGCACCATAATAAGCCCGCCCTCAACTATTTAAGCGCATGCACAATTGGTCCCCACCATTACAATTGTACCACCTACTGGTACAGCTTACGGGGCAAAAAGGGGGCCCGCCGCAAAAACAGCGGCAGGTGAAGCGAAGTGCTTCCACCCTCCATCCTTCCCTCCTGTGCAAAAAGAGCCAGCCGCAAAAACAGCCGCAGGCCAGCAATGCGATCACCCTCTTCCGCCTGTTCTTTCTCGTGCAAAAAAACACCGCCCACCCCACCCCAATGATAAAGGCAGCCTGCCTGGTTCCCTTCCCCGCCGCTCCTTTAGCGAGGGGTGGCAGGTGGTGGTGGTGGTGGTGGGAGTAGCGAGGCACGCATCTTACCTTTCCAGGTCTGTTGTGCTCCTCCCCCTTTTGTCCAGTGAATCCCCTTGTAAAAAAAAACCTCATGAGTTCAACTCGCGAAGTTTTTTTTTACAAGGAGCTTCACTGGATGAAAGGGCGAGGAACGCAATGGACCTGGAAAGGTAAGAGGTGCACCTTGTGGCCCAATACCGCCCACCTCACCCCAATGGTAAAGGTAGCCTGCCTGGTTCCCTTCCCCGCTGTCCTTTTAGCGAGGGGTGGCAGGTGGGGGGGGAGAGAAGCAAGATGTGCATCCTAGCGCTAGCAGAGACTGACAGCTCCGCTGCATTCCTTGCCCTTTCGTCCAGTGAAGCCCCTTGTAAAAAAACCTCGCGAGTTCAACTCATGAGATTTTTCTTTTACAAGGGATTCACTGGACGAAAGGGCAAGGAACGCAAAGGACCTGGAAAGGTAATAGGCGCACCTCGCTTCTCCCCGCCACCTGCCACCCCTTGCTAAAGGGACGGTGGGGAAGGGAACTAGGCAAGCTGCCTTTACCATTGGGGCAAGGTGGGCGGTGTTGGGCCGTGAGGCACACCTCTTACCTTTCCAGGTTGGTTGCATTCCTCGCCATTGTGTCCAGGGAAGCCCTTGTAAACCCCTTCTCGCGACTTCAAGAAGTTTGATTGAACTCACAAGGTTTTTTTCCCCAGTGGCTTCCCTGGACACAATGGCGAGGAATGTGATGGAGCTGGAAAGGTAAAAGGTGCGCCTCACTTCTCACCTTCCCCAGAAAATAATAAGCCCTCCCCCTATAATAAGCCCAAGGCCATATTTCATGGGGCAAAAGAAAATAAGACCCTGTCTTATTTTTGGGGAAACACGGTATTTGGCTGGTGAATGGCATGCAAATCGATGTAAACACATGGAAAAATCTCATATGATTACTTCGTTCCCACAAGTCACAAACAAATGTGTGAACCAAATCTTTTGAAAAGTATAGTTTTATACTCTGGTTTCTCTTCAGTTCATATAAATCTTTCCCTGTTTACTATTGAAAATAATAGCCTCAAAATGTGATGAAAACACTGCCATGGTTTATTCACTGAATGGTTTATTCACACATGTGTGCCTCTATTTCACCATAGTGAAATAGTCCTTGAAATTCTGAGCACCGCAGCAACTTCCCCTGCCACAGTGGGGGAAGTTGCAGCATCTGACAGTCATGTGATCATTCTCAGGGGCGAAGGTTGCAAGTTGCTTCTGCTGCTTTTTTCTATTCCTTTTTTTCCTGAGGAACCTGCTACAGAGAATGAGATCTCAGGGATGTATTTCATAGCATGCTGCTGCCTAAAGTATTCCCTGCCCAAATTGTGTAGCAACCCCCTTCACCTGGCTGTACTTGCATGGTGTAACAGCATCACTTCCCCCACCCAGCCACAATTGCTTGCACAATGCTATTCTGTCCCCTCACTCACCCAGCTGCACTTCATAACACTCACCTTCCTGGTTGCCGACCTGCTTCCAAGTTGCCTGAGACTTTGGATTTCCTACCAGTTTCCCTACTGACTTTGTTTGTGGGAAGCTGGCAGGAAATCGCAAGTTATAGTCACACGAGATCCTTGCTTAATGACCTGCAATCTTCACTTAATGAAGGCAGTGAGGACTGCCAGGATTGTCATGGCTAAATGATGGAATTAGATAATGTTATGCTTTACAACCCTATTGCTTGGTGATAGAAATTCTGATCCCAATTGCTGTTGTAAGTTGAGGACTAAACTATCATTTCATGATGACTTTATGTACATAAATAAGTCCTGTCATTCTCTCCAGAAGATAGTACTGTCTTAATCCCTGTAATTTAATTCTCTCCAGTCCTGTTCTTCCATTTTAGATGATCCTTACGTTTCTTATCCTACCATTCACATTTGTTCATTGGTGTATACCCCACTTCTTCATAGTGCCTGAGCTGGCTTCACCTCTTTTCTACTCTTTCTTCTAGCTCTCTCAAGGAATCAGGGCAGCTCTGGTTGGATGCCTACTTGCACCAGTAGGAGCCAAACACCATCCCTCATGGGACAGTTTTCCCCATCCTTGTCACCTCCGCAATTGAAGAAAGCAAGTGCCTGGTTGGAGAAGATTACCCTTGTGAACTGAATTCTGAAACCCGGTGTTACTGCTCCAAACATTCTCATGTTTCCCTTTTTAACTTGTGTATCTACCATCTCTCCTTTCTGTCTGAGGACCTGAAAGTTTGTTCAAAAATACATATTCTTCAGCCTTCAGGACCAGAAAGCAATACCAGGAAAGGCCTTCACTGCCACTTCACTAAACTTGGTGTTTAGCAAAAAACAACAGCAACCCACTACCTTAGTTGCCTATTCATTATGGAGTACAAGAGCCTATTTTGTGGAAGCAGTTGAAAGGAGAGAACCTGGAAAGAGAAATTCAGGCGCTGGGAATAGAAACTCCTGGTAGGGGAAATTCAAACTGGGCCATAGCTTAGCACTGGAGAAGTTTGGAGAAGGAAGAAACAAAGGAGGGGCTGAGAGCCTTGATCGAAATAAATCAGTCAGTTCCTGGATGTAATTCACAAGTACTAGAGAATAGTTAGGCAAGCTTATCTATGGGGAGGAAAAGAGGATTATCTTTTGTGCCACAACTCCCTGACATTCCTGGATGTACTTTACTTAAAAGGATAAAGAATATAATATAATTATCCACTTGCCTCTTCTATAAGTGTATAAGACAAATTAGTGAAAGGAGACTAATGAATGTTGATGGACTTATTATTAATTATTAGTGTGCAAATAAATGCTGTTTATTCTTTGGGCAAATCTGCTGTTACATTTTGGAGGTGCAAGAGGAGAATTAAAACAAATCTTTCGGTATTGCTTATTTATTATGGTCAATTTCTATGCCTGAATTAAACACTGTTCTCCAGAAGGACTAAACTTCTAAAATTTATGACCTGTTGACTTCAACTCCCAGAATTCCTGAGCCAGAATAGCTACCAACCACCCCCAAAGCTGTAGGCTACATTTTATTCTCATGCAAGTTGACAGAGCCAAGTCTTTGTGCTCTTCCTCAGAAAAATGGGAACCAATATCATCTCTAGAGGCAAAATGTTCCATAGGGTGGGGCAATGGCAGAGAAGGCCTAGATCCCATCAATCATATTTCTTTAACTGAAGGGAGCCATAAAATACCCTCTCAGCATGACTAGGTGCTATGGGTTGAGGCAGGGGTGGGTTTCTCGCCCCGTTCCAACCGGATCGGTTGGAACGAGGCCGGCGGCGTCCTCACGCATGCACGCGGCGCACGTGTGCACGCACGCGGCATCCTCGCGCACGCACACGGCGCACGCACACACGCAGCACGCGCATGCGTACTAGCGTCTGCGCGATGCTCCAGCTGCTCCTGGAGGATCGCGCAGGCGTTCTGCGCATGCGTGGAAAGCGCAAAATTCAAAAAAACCGGGTAAGGAGCGGGCGCGGGTGTGCGGGCGCGCGCAGGCGCGGGGGGGGGGGCTTCGCCGTTCCCGGAAGTTACTTACTTCCGGGTTCGGCGACCAACCGGATCGCAGGGACCGGTGCGAACCGGTCGAAACCCACCCCTGGGTTGAGGTAATTTGGGTAAAACTTCTCAGGTAACTAGTACCATGCCATGAGTGGCTTTAATAATAATAACCAACACCTTGAACTAAAAGCAAACTGGTACCCAATGCAGTTCACACAGCAGAGGTGTTATAACACAGTCCTTGGGACACCCAGAACAACTCACTAGCACACATTCTGTACCACACCAGCTACAGTTTCCAGATACTCTTTAAAGATAGTTATATGTAGGCACATTGTAGCATAAATTGATCCATACCACTAAATGAACACTGAGGGAAACATTGTTTCTGTTGTTAAATGGATGGATTGTACTGGATTTCATTGCACACACTTTATATGAGTGTTACACAGATTATCCAAGTAGTATAGTTGTCAATTACCTTGCTGCCTTGAAGCTAAACAACAGCCAAGTATCTCCCCCTATGATTTTTCCACAATCATTGCTAGGAATATTGTGTCTAGTTCTGGGTAATTCGATTTAAAAAGGACAATAAGAATTGAAGCAAGTGCAGAGAAGGGCTACCAAAGAAGGGAAGGATCAGGAAACCAAGCACTACAGGGAAAGTGTAAAAGGCATATCTATTTTCAGCCTGGAGAAAGGATAGCTTAAAGAAGATATGATAGCCCTCTTCAAGTATTTGAACGGCTATCATACAGAAGAAGAGTGGACATGTCCTATTTCCCCAGAGACTAGGATCAGAACTGATAGGTTAAAATTACATGGAAGGAAGTTCATACAAGCTATCAAGAAGAAATTCTCCAGCTGTGTAGACTTTGTCAATAGAAAGCTTGTTATATGAAGTGGTGAGTTTTTCACCAGAAGTATTCAAATGAAGGATGAGGTGCTCAGATACGCTCAAGTGGATTCTGTATGAAGTATAGCTTCATACTTCCATCTGCATTGTTTCCTGATATCCTCACTCAAACTGCCAGTACTGGATCATGCAGAAAGATTTGGGTGGAGATTCCAGATTCTCATGATCTATTAAAATTTTGCTTGTTTGACAGTTGAGTTCTGTAAATTCCTGTGTCTTTGCATTGCTTTGATCTCGTGGAGTTACAGTTTATGCTCTAAGTTACTTCAGCAATTTATTCTGTGAATTTCAAAACAATTTTGAAATGTGTTCCAAAGTCATAGTTTAAACGTCTATCACATGTTTTACAAACTTGTTTGGAAATGCCGTTTAATTGCTGCTTGGTTTTGAGCAATCTGTCACTGTTGCAATATAAATATGTTTTTATGTGCTAGCACTGCTGGTTGCCAGCAGGCAAGAAAGTTATTTGGATGCTTGCCGCAGTCCAGAGATATGCAAACTCGGACAGATGTTTTAGAAGTGAGGAATCCCTTTTACTTATAGAATTTGTATAATATTTGGGTGAATACTAGAGGGGAAAAAATCAACATTGCTATACATGTGTACTATAGGCCATCCATTCAAGCAAGCAAAGGAAATAGATGAACTTTTTGTTAATCAGTTAATTTAGTGCAGGAAATATGCCATTATAGTTAATGGGGGACTTTAGCTACCCTGGGAAACAAATTTTGCAGTGAGATCAAACAGACTCCTGACAAACTAAGAGAGAGAATAGGGAAGAATCCATTGATAAAAATCCTAGGTGACCAACAGTCCAGGATTCTTGGGATATTCTAAAAATGAGATAATAAAGGCCCAAGCAAAAACAATACCACAGAGAAAGAAAAACAAGAGATTCCAGATGAAACCAACATGAAAAACTCAGGGACAAAAAGGACAAGCATAAAAAATGGAAAGAGGGACACATACTGTAACTAGAAAAGAATACTAGCAAATAGTTGTAATCTGCAAGGATGGAGTCAGGAAGGCTAAGGCTTAGAATAAACTAAGACCTGCAACAAATGCTAAAAGATATAACAAAAAAGTTTCTTTCACTATGTAAGGAACAAGAAGAAAGTCAGGGAAATAAACAGAGAAGATGGCAAGAAAGCGACAGGTAGTAGGAAGAAAACAGAACTGCTGAGTTCCTTCTCTCTAGCTGTCTTTATGCAAAGGAAAATAGTACAACCTATCACAACCAGCACTGTGGGACACAGAACAGGAATGCAGATCAAAATAAGCAAGGAATTGGTAATAGAACACCTACCCACTTTGGACAAGTTGAGATCTCTGGGACCAGATGGTTTACCCTGTTTCCCTGAAAATAAGACCTCCCTGTATATTAAGCACAATTGGGCTTTTGAGCACATGCACTAAAATAAGCCCTTCCCAGAAAATAAGCCCTCCCCAAAAATATTGCAACACAGCAGCAGCCATGAGATGACCATGCTTGCTGCCTCCTGCACCTCAAAAATAATAAGACCTCCCCAAAAATAAGGCCAAGTGCTTATTTTGGGGGTCAAAAGAAAATAAGACAGTATATCTCGATACTGAAGGAACTGGCAGATGTGACCTTGGAACCAATGAATAGGAACAGCAATAATGCTTAGATTTAAATTCTACTCTGTAGTGCTTTACAGCACACTCTGAGTGGTTTACAAAGGTCAGCATATTGTCTTCAACAATCTGGGTCCTCATTTTACTGACCTCAGAAGGATAGAAGACTGAGTCAGCCTTGAGCCTCTCAGGATTTAACACTTGGCTGTGGACAGAGTTAGCTTGCAATATGGCATTCTAATCACTGTGCCAGCATGGTTTATGAAAGAAATGAATCTGAGGGGATTGAAGGTGCGCATACAAATCAAGGTAGGGGGAATTACTAACACTTTAGAAGATACTCTTAAAATTATATTGACTTTTTGAGCATTGGCCCCTATCCAAAAAATCCAGTTCAGTGGTGGGAAAAATAAGGTTCTGTCCTTAGGCAGGAAAAAACAAACAAACAGGTACAGAATAGGCAGTATCTGGCTCAACAGTAGTACCTGTGAGAGGGATCTAAGTGTCCTGGATTATTGTTTAAGTATAAGTCAGCAGTGTGTTGCAGCTGCCCCCCCAAAAGCTAATATAGTCCTAGACTGCAACAACAAGGGGATTGCATCACAATCACAGGAAGTGATAGTACCGCTCTATAGTACACTAGTGAGGCCATACTTAGAATACCACATGCAGTCTGGGCATCAGAATACAAAGAAGATGCTGAGCCCCTAGAACAGTGGTTTCTCAACTTTTGTTTGACCATGCCTCACCTAAGCATCTCTAAAATCCCAATGCCCCCACCCCTGTGACAAATAATTCTTACTTTACACAAAAAGTGAACTCTACTCATGCAGAGGAAGCCTAAAAGGCCATTAACTTGATTTAAACAAGGTTCAAATTGCCCCCATTAAAAATCAAATTGTCCCCCTGTGGGGTGTGGGCCCCTCGTTGGGAATTACTGCCCTAGAGTGCAGAGAAGAATGACAAAGATGATAAGGGGTCTGGAGGCTAAATCATATGAATGAACAGCTAAGGGAACTACATATGTGTAGCCTCTGCTTAAAACCTGCCACTGCTTGGGGTAGAGTACTTAAACTTCAGAGGCTGAAGTCCTTGAGAGCGTGACCCGTCAAAACCGCGCTCGACTAAGCAGCGCCCGATTAAACCGCATCGCTGACGTCATCAACAGGGCGACAACAGCCAGCGCGGAGAAAGAAGGGCGCTTTAAATAGTGCTTTGAAAGCAAGCCGATTCAACTTAAGGTAAGGGTTAGGTTTAGGGTTAGCTTTAGGGTTAGGGTTAGGTTTAGGTTTAGGGTTAGGTTAAGGTTTAGGGTTAGGTTTAGGGTTAGGTTAAGGGTTAGGGTTAGGTTTAGGGTTAGTTTAAGGGTTAGGATTAGGTTTAGGGTTAGGTTACGGGTTAGGTTTAGGGTTAGGTTTAGGGTTAGGTTAAGGGTTAGGTTTAGGGTTAGGTTTAGGATTAGGTTTAGGGGGAGTTAGGTTTAGGTGTTAATTTTAGGTTTAGCGTTTACAGCGTGCTTCTGTCTCCGCGCTGTTGTCGCCCTCTTGATGACGTCAGCTACGCGGTTTCGTCGAGCGCGGTTTAGTCGAACGCAGTTTTGTGGTGGAACCCCTTGAGAGGCTGTCAATGGATGAAGGATGCAGGTCTGGGGTTTTGCTGACTCTGGTCTTCAATACAACCAAAATCACCTGCTCCAGAAATGTTATTCCTAAAAGTCCCTGGCTCTACCCCTCTCCCTGTCCTCCCCTTCAAGTCTACTAGGGCTATAACACTATGCTACCATTATAGCAGAAAACACACACAGCATTGTATTGCATCACTTGACAAGTTTGACTTGTTTGACAGGAGTTATACATAGAATAGATATGAAATATTTCTGAAATATTTTCTATTAAGCAAAACCAGCATTTTAATAAAGGCATCTCTCGCTATATATATAATATTGCACATTAGGGTTTTTCTGAACCAACATGCCCATGGAAATGTCTCAAATTGCTTCTCTAAAAGACAACTGGGTTTTCTTGGTTCTTTCCTTGAAAATGTTTAGCTTCTCATCCAAAAAGCTTCTTCAGTTCTGACCAAATGGTGCGGAATGGAAGGATTTATATTTTTCCATTCACAGAGTCACCTGAATTCCATCTCTCAGAAAGCAAATGACCAACCTTCAGAGTGCTACCAATCAGATGACTGCAAAGAATGTTTTCAAAGAAAGAAAAACCCAAGAAATTTCAGTTGCCTTTTAGAAAAGCATGTCTTTAAAACAACCATGACCTGGATGATTAAGAATCTCGATAGACATGCACAGAGACAAGGGCAATGCAATAACATGCTCACAAAGAATAAGCAAAGATCAGGTTGCTTACTGAGGCAGTCCTGATGAGAGTGGGATGCAGTCGGTACATTGTTCTGGGGCCTATGTAGCTCAAAGGGGTCCAATGAAAGGAAAATTTAAAAAAATACAAAACCAATTTTTTAAAAAGAAAAACAATACTGAATATATACTTCATACTATAGGAGGGGAACTTCACCAAGACAGTGTTGTACTAGGAAGATCAGGCTAGAAAGCTTAAGAAACAGTACAGCCCATAACCAAACTAGAAGTCACTAAAATAACAAACCCGGCATACATTTTAAAAGAACCTCCTGAGAATAATTACCAGGATATCAGGACAATTATTAGAAACAGCTGCAGAGTACAAAATAATACAAAAGATGTGCAGGAAGCAGTTACCTTTGAAATAAGAAATGTCAGAGTGATAACAAAGACTGATTAGCTCAGGGCAAACATTAATCAGGATTATGGAGAACTGATTAGCTCAGGGCAAAGATTTAATCATAAAACAGTGAAACAGGAAGTACACCAGAAGACACTAGGTCTCATCCCTGTCCCATGGGGATTATTTTAGGGCAGAGGGAAAACAAAACACAAGACAGGATTGGAACCATTAGCAAGGGCATACACAAAAGCAATCACCCAATACTACAAAGAAAACAAAAGGACTTCAAAGAGGAAAATGGTATAAAAATGTACACTTATTGTATATCAGGGTCAGCTCACCCAGAAATGCTTATCCACGCCACTGTTGGTCTTGTCTTCCTGAAAAATAAAGAAAACTTGCTTTCAACACAGCTTACTTTGATCCTAAATTCTTTCATCACACCGGTGATACTCTCACAGCCGGGAAGACCGAACCCTTTGTGGAAACCTTTTCCATTTAACAATTGGTGACTTTACAAAGGGACTCCCAGCTAACCTAGCCACAATACAGGGCCCAGAGATTCAACCCAGTTGGCACAGACCATCTTCGTCCAGGAAAAAATCCATGGACCCTGCCCAGGAGACATCAAGTAGTAAAAGGAGTCTTTGAACCTTGAACTCAACAGCTGCTTGAAAGCAGTTGAGTACAGCTTTAAATCTAAAAATCCATAGAATTAAGGGGAACAGAAGTCTCTCTGTGTGTGATTTCATCTGAAAAATAGCCTGATCTCACCTCTTCAAATGACCACTAACCATCCCCCACCTGTCGCTATGTCCAACGAGCCGTGACCGTCAGAATCGGGAAAGCAAGGGGGGGGGGGTTTGCTGAAAGTGGGACTTTCTGTTTAAAGGGGAACAGAAACTGAGTGAATGCCAAAATGAAAGAAAGGAGATAATAAAAGGAATAAGGGAATGCTGGTGTGTCAGAAAAGGTAAAGGCCAATTGTGCAGAAAAGAGAGAAGGAGGTGCTAGTACTCACTGCAGAGGGGCAGAGGTCCTTCTAGGTCCCCTTTTTGGATCTGAAAACCTTAGCCAGAATTCCCTACAAGGAAAGGGGCCGAATACTTCATTGAGGGAATCGAAGTCCTTCCTGGAATCTCTCTCCCCCCAAAAAAAAACTTACATGGGTCACCCAGCTAAGCCAACGTGAGCCTTACATTTAAAGGGTCATGGGAAGTGTTAGCTCGCGGGTGACAAGAACTTCCCTTGGAGATTTCCTTGAAGCCTGGGATGCTAGGCACATGCCTATCTTGGCTGGCATGAGTAAAAAGAGAGCAAGGAAACTGTGTGACAAATGGGCTTTGCTAAGAGATGACACTGGGAAATAATTATGGCCTGACAATGGTACTTTTGATTTTAACACCTTAAAAGCACTTAGATCAAAAATAAAACCCAATTACATACCCTATTGGTACTGCTGGGCTGAATTAGCTAGAACTAAAAATTTAATGACTGAAACACCACTAACTAACCCTAAGAATAAAAATGAGGCTGAAATTATGTCCACTTTAATAAGCAAACCTATATCAGGGAGACAGAGAGGCCAATTCAACTACGTCCTAACACATATACCTTTTTCCGCCTCAGACTTGGTAATTTGGAAAAGAGGTGCACCAGCCTTTAGGGCAGACCCCCAAAAGGTGATCTGAACCCTGAAAGTAATAGTAGACAGTCATAAACCATCCTGGGGAGACATGACTCAATTACTGCATGTCTTTCTAACAAAAGATTAACTGTTGAAATTGTTTGAACAAATTGCCAAATGATCAGTTATAGTTGCCCCGGCCAAGCTGGCCTGGCACAGGTCGCCTGGTTACTATGTTGCCCTGACTGGGATTATAATGATAATAATCACTGGATCACATATACTAGAGCTAAGGAAAACCAAATGGAAGCTCTAGAAGAAATTGGGAAAAAATCTCTAAATTAGTGGGAATTCCAAAGAATAACCCAGAGAGATCAAGAGAACCCGGATGCCTTCTGGGTCCGGCTTTCAGAGGCAGCCACAACCTATGCCCACCTAGATTTAGGCTGCCCAAAAGACCAGAGGATACTTGCCTCAGCCTTCGTTGACCAATCCTTCCAGGATATTAAAGAACTTTTCCATAAAATAGTGTCCAACTGGTCTATGTTGGAAATATCGGAGTTGTGTAGCATCACAAACTTTGTATATGACCAGAGGAACAAACTCAAGGAGGAAGAAAAAGAAAAGAAAGAGTTAGAGCGGAAAAGAGAGAGAGATAGGAAAAGGACAGAGAGGCAAGAACTACAAATATTTGCTGCCATGCATAACAACGCAAGGCCAGCACGACAGTGGTTTTCTGATAATGGACAGCAATACTGGTGGTGCAAAAAAGTGGGGAACTCCTCATACAAATGCCACCATTGCTATAAATGTAGGGAAGTGGGGCACTCAAGCCAAGAATGTAATCAGTTCTCTAACCATTACCGGCACTCGGAACCGCCCAGACATTTTAAGCAAAGAGACAGCCCTTTCCGCCATAGCAAGCAAAGGAATAGCTATTGTAGGGAACTACCCACAGCTCCCCTGCCATGGAACAATCCAATCCACCACAACGAACACAATCAGCCTGAAAGAACCCATTGGGAAGAAGAAAGGGAAACTGATCCACATGCCCAATGACTAGAGAAGGAAGACAGAGAGTTCATAGTCACTTTTCAATTCCCTTAATGAACGGCCTGGAAGGAGAACTTATGATTTCGCTTTTCATAGGTGGGAAAGAATATGAGTGCCTAGAAGCCACAGCCTCATTAATCACAAAACCACCCCACAAGGATTCAGTGAGGCTAAGAGCTCAAGACAATATAATGGGAGGGGGGGGGATCCCAGTAGAATTTACTAAAGAAATAAAAGTTGACTTTGGTCCCTTCACATTGAACCATTGCTTCACCTTCTGCCCCCAATCCCCAGTTTCCCTTCTTGGAAGAGACTTTCTATGTAAAATTGGAGCCACCATAAAATGTGGAAAAGGAGGTCTCACCCTGGGAAAAAGTACGTTTTTGCTGGTCACTTATGAAACATCACTTCATGCTGATCTGTAAGCCCTGCCCTCCTCACTATGGGGCTGGGACGCAACAGAGGTAGGATTTCTAAAAGGGGCCAGCCTTGTTGTGATCCAAGTGAAAGAGGGACTCCCCTGCATCCCTCAATATAAAATCCAAGTGGAGGCCGTCGAGCCCATACGCAAACTGATTAAAGCATATCTGGAACAAGGAGTCTTATATAAATGCACCTCTCCTTGTAATACCCCAATCTTTCCAGTAAAAAAATCCAAGTAGATAAGGAAGGGAATCCCATCTACAGATTTGTGCATGACCTGATGATCATTAATTACCATGTGATACCCAGCTATAATAATAATGGAAGTTCCAGCCTCAGCCACCCATTTCGCAGTCATAGATCTGTGCTCCACTTTTTCAGTATCCCGGTGGATTGAGCATCACAGTATCTCTTTGCTTTTACCTGAGAGGAGCAACAGTACACATGGACCCATCTGCCCCAAAGTTATACAGAGTCCCCCACCCTATTTTCACAGATCCTAAAGGCGGATTTATCGTCTATTTCACTGCCTGAGAAATCAACTTTAATTCAGTATGTGGATGATCTCTTCCTAGCATCTACCAGCAAACAAGCATGCAAAATTGATACCCTACACCAGTTGAGATCTCTGGCAGAGAGGGGACATAAATCCTCCCCCTCAAACTTGCAATACTTGAAACAGGAAGTGACATACCTGGGCAATATTATCGCTCCAGGAGTGAGAAAACTGGCTCCAAGCTGGGGGGAAACCAATTTAGCAATGAAACCCCCCCCCCCTACAAAAAGACTAGTAAGAGCCCTCCTGGGTATCTTGGGATTCTGTCATCCTTGGATCCCATCATTTGAAGAACTGGCTAAACCCTTAATACAATTGATCACAAAGGACATGCCAAACCCCATAACCTAGTCCAACTCCTTAGATGAAAACCTCAAAAAAAAAAAAAAAAAACCTGGCATCAACCCCTGCATTAGGTCTCCCCGATTATGATAAACCATTCACCCTATTCATCCATGAAAAATTAGGGATTGCATCAGGAGTTTTAACTCAATACATCGGTCCTGCACATCAACCGGTGGCATACGGTAAAATTAGACCCAGTGGTTAAGGGAACACTTCCCTTCTTAAGAGCAGTGGTGGCTACCATAGAAATAGTACAAACCAAAGATCTAGTCCTTGGACAGCCACTGACTCTGAGGGTGCCCCATGAAGTGTTTGCCATTCTTTTAAAATCCCAAACCCACGCCTTTAAGCAATAACGCTTAGTGCAATACGAGGCTGAACAATTCACTTTCAACCACATTACATTTGAACAGTGCAATATTTTAAACCCGGCTACCTTGCTGCCCATGGAACGATCAGATGATAGTCTCTATGAGAGCCTCCATTTAATACAGGACTTAGAACTACCGTGCCCAGACTTAACTGACACCCCATTACAAAATCCAGATTTTGAACTCTTCACGGATGGCTCCTCATATATCCATGACAGAAAAAGGGTTGCAGGAGCTGTGGTAGTTTCACTCTATGAGATTGTCTGGGCAGAACTGCTCCCCCCCCCCCCCAGCACATCACACAGAGACAGAGCTCATCACCTTAACAAAAGCTTGCGAAGCCTCTAGGAACCGGTCTACCAATGTGTATACCGATTCCAAATATGCATTGAGGGTCTGCCATGCTACGGGAATTTTATGGAAGCAACGGGGGTTCCTAACAGCTGGCCACCAAATAGCTCACACAACCCTTGTTTCTAAACTGCTAAAAGCCATCCAATTACCCAAATCCATAGTAATCATCCACTGCAAAGCTGACCAAACGGATAACTCCTTAATCACAAAAGGGAATAAATATGCTGATGCTATAGCAAAGTGGGTAGTTACAGAATCCCTCCCACATAATATAGCAGCCCAAGGTATAAGAGCTGATCCTGATATCCCTTATGAAGACTTCTTAGGGGAATGGGAAGCAAAAATGGAGAGGGGGAAATTAGGTGCAGTCTTTGCAGGGTTTGGAGCTTCCCGGATGGTAGGTGTCAGCTTCTGCTTTGCTGTTGCTTCAGCTGCCATTGAAACGGGGAGGGAGGGCATAGTATTTGGGTGGGGTTACTTATTGTGCTGGAGGAAGATTCTGGAGGTCTTTGGATGGACGTACTACGCATGCATGGATGTTTCCCGCCTGAGTTAACGGCACCGACATTCCATCTTCGTGATGTCTTTTGAAGTTATCTCACACCTGACACTTGAAGGACTTATGATTGGACTAGGCCTATGATGCCAGGGGGAGTGGAATGGGCTATTCTATATATCAACTGCTTTTGCGCCTAATTAACCAGACTTTGCTATGCAACCGCTCTTTAACCATTTTTAATTAGTAAAAGTACATTTGATTTTCTACAAATGGAGTCTCATGGTCTTCTTTCCTAATTATTAAATGGAGAGGTGCTGACAAGTAGCAAAGTCTCAAACCCACCTTTCCAGGAGATCAACATCTACCGTGGAGGGTGCAAATGTCTTCGCCAGCCAGAGAAGAGAAGGAGGCAGAACTCCCTGCTGAGGAAGAACGTCCTCCCCCCGAACTCTCGCTTCATGAAGATTTGTGTCAACTGCAGATATCAAGCCCGGCTGATCCACCTCCCCCCAGGTGGTCTACCTCGGTAGGACAAAGAGAGGAAGGGGCCAGTTGGGATGCGGGGGTTACCAGAAGAAGACCCCAACAAAGACCGCTGGAGGCGGGAGCCGAAAGGAGACCTCAGGAGAGAGATCTACCTGATTACTGGGGACAAAGGTACTTTGGGCAAATAGGTGGGGAAGATGAAGAGGTCAGGAGGGGCTGGGGCCGAGAAAACCCACGCGCTGATTCACCCCCCCCTCGAGCTGACTCACCCCCTGCAGCTGGGGCTTTTGCCGGAGTAGGGGGCCCACCTCCCAGGAGACGCAGAATGGCTAAGATTCCACCCTTGCCTGTGAGATATGATGGAAGCCCTGCGAAGCTGGGGTCTTTTATCATGCAAATCTTTAATTACAGTACATGGAAATCTACGGCCCAGATTTTGAATCAGATACTATGAGGATAAGAATGATTTTACTATCCTTGGACGGCGAAGCGTCTGACTGGAGTGCTGGTTTACATCAGTCAGCTTCCCCCCTCCTGAGGAATTTTAACAGGTTTATGGAGGCCTTCAAAAGGCGCTTTGATGACCCCCTTACTGAAAAAAAAAGCAAGTTGAAATTTATAACCCTCGAACAAGACGACAGACCGGTGGCCCAGTATATAGCAATAGCAATAGCAGTAGACTTATATACCGCTTCATAGGCCTTCAGGCCTCTCTAAGCGGTTTACAGAGAGTCAGCATATTGCCCCCAACAATCTGGGTCCTCATTTTACCCACCTCGGAAGGATGGAAGGCTGAGTCAACCCTGAGCCGGTGAGATTTGAACCGCTGACCTGCTGATCTAGCAGTAGCCTGCAGTGCTGCATTTAACCACTGCGCCACCTTGGCGCATATTCAAGAGTTTCAACGCCTTTCTCAGTACATGAGAGGGTGGAGTGAGGAGGCACTTTTGGACAAATTTGCTTTGGGCCTAGATGAAGATATCTATCAGCAATGTGTCAATCGAAATCTCCCCAGATGCTTAACTATTTGGTTTGAGCACGCTGCTGACATTGAGCTGGATTTGGCCAGGCTCCGTTGCGCTAAAGAGGAGAGACGCAAAAGAAAGGAGCAAGCTGCAAAAACAACCCCCCACCCTAGCCGGAAAGCCCCTTTCGGAGGGAAGGGTGAGGGGAGATCCAGACCAATAACGTGCTTCCATTGCGGGAAATTAGGCCATCGCACCCCAGACTGCCGTGCTAAATTACCAACAACCTCCCAACCCCCATCCAAGCGGGAGGAGAAATCTGGCAAGTCCTCGGACAAGAGGAAGAAGGAAGCTGCCTTCGCTATGGATTCCAGACCCCCTCGCTTCAGCCACGCCTTGGAGGGAGCAGCGGACGCCTCCCCCACCTCTTCTGATGACTCAGATGATGACACATCGCCTCGCTGGGTGAGTTCAAACAAGGGCCCCATGCTAATCCCCATAGAGTTAAAAGTGCTGCCCGATGGGAAACCGGAGTCCCTACACGCCTTGCTTGACTCAGGGTGCTCCCGGTCAATGATCAATCCTGCTATGGTGGAGAAGTTGGGCCTCAAATTACGTACTTTAAAAACCCCCATTGTCTTTTGCCAAATAGATGGGTCCATTGCGGGGGGGGGACCCGCTCATTTCTTTACTGAGCCCTTGGAAATGAAAATGGGCTCCCACACTGAACTCATCTCCTTCATTGTGGCCCCGGGGATGGACAGGCCTCTCATTTTGGGCCTACCCTGGCTTCGGAAATGGAACCCTCGCATAAATTGGAGGGAAGGCTGGTTATGCATTCGTACAGCTCAGCTCCCGGAAGGGGAGGGCGTTCCCGATAAACCTGTTAATTGCGATCCTGAGGTGGCCGCCAGAGGGCAGGAGAGGATTGAAGGAGAGGAAAAAATTCCTAAAGTGTATTGGGACCTGAGGGAAGTTTTCAGTGAGAAGTCTTCCGACAAGCTTCCACCCCACAGGCCTACTGATTGCTCCATTGACATTCTACCCGGGGTTAAGCTACCGAAACCCCAAATATATTCCATGTCACCCAGAGAGATGGAGGAAATGCGAAATTTCATAGATAAAAACTTGAGCCGGGGATTCATTGAACCTGCTCGCCCCAAAGTTGCTGCCCCTGTGCTTTTCCGTGAAAAGAAGGATGGTTCTCTCAGATTATGTGTTAATTTTAAAAACCTGAACGGAATATCAGCTCAGAATGTATACCCGCTTCCATTAATGAAGGACATGTTGGCCCAATTGGGGAAGGGCCGCATTTTTACTAAATTGGACCTCAGAGAAGCTTATTATAGGGTACGCATAAAGGAGGGGGATGAATGGAAGACTGCTTTCAACTGCCCTCTTGGATGCTTCCAGTTCCGGGTCATGCCTTTTGGCCTGCAGGGGGCCCCTGCAGTCTTCATGCAATTAATCAATGAGATCTTGCATGACCACCTCTACAAAGGAGTTATCGTATATTTGGACGATATCCTTATCTATACTCGCTCCTATGACGAACATGTCGCACTTGTGCGCACTGTTTTGAAAAAACTCAGAGCTGCTGATCTTTATGCCAAATTATCCAAGTGTGAGTTTCACCAAACCAAGATTGATTACCTTGGGTATCGCATCTCTCCAGCCGGCATTGAGCTGGACCCTGAAAAGGTGAGGGCGGTCACTGAGTGGGACGCGCCTAGAACTCGTCGACAATTGCAAAAAATTTTGGGATTTGCTAATTTCTACCGGCAGTTCATTCCTTCCTTTGCCAAAATTGCGCTTCCTATAACTAACTTGCTGAAATCCAAAGGTGGTCCTAAACCTAAGCCAAGCAAACCTCTTGACTGGACCATGGACTGTCAGGCGGCTTTCGAAAAGCTGAAACGCCTTTTTGCTGCGGAACCAGTGCTGAAGCATCCCGACATGGACAAGCCTTTCGTCGTCCAAGCTGATGCCAGCGACATCGCCATTGGGGCCGTTTTGTTGCAATCCAACGACCAAGGTAACTTGCAACCTTGCGCGTACACCTCCCGCAAACTCACAGACACCGAAAGACGTTGGGCGGTTTGGGAGAAAGAGGCTTTCGCTGTACGATGGGCCCTGACCACTTGGCGGCATTTTCTGGAAGGCGCTAAGCACCCTTTCAAGGTGTGGACTGACCATAAGAATCTGGAAGCTTTGAGAACACCGCGCCAACTCTCCCCCAAGCAAATGCGGTGGGCCCAACATTTCAACCGTTTCAATTTCACACTCAAGTACATCCCCGGTGGGAAGAACTTCATGGCAGACGCTTTGTCCCGCCTCCCACAATACAACTGCTCTAAACTGAGCATCGTGCAACCTGTGGTTCCTACTTCCAGCCTGGCGGCTCCGGTGGTTACTCGCAAACAGGCACGTGCGAAAGTCGACGTGCCTCAAGATTTTCTTTCTGACCTCAAACTCTCCCTTCCCCAGGATGACTGGTTCCGGGAGCATCAGGATGAGTGCACAATGAGGGACGACTTGCCATGGATTGGCGCCAAATTATATGTTGCCACATCCCTTCGCCCCGTTGTCCTCCAACGGGCTCACGACTCCAAGTTGGCGGGTCATTTCGGTTTTGTAAAGACTTTACATTTAGTGAAAAGACAATTTTGGTGGCCATCTTTGAAAAAGGACATTGAACTTTATGTTGCAAGTTGCCCCGTTTGTGCGACCGCGAAACGCCCCCCAGGGAAACCACAGGGATTGCTCCAGTCCGTTGCCCGACCTGTTGCCCCTTGGAAGGAGATCTCTATGGACTTTATTGTTGAACTCCCCGAGAGCCAGGGGCACACCGTCATTTGGGTCGTTACTGATTTGTTTTCGAAACAAGTTCATTTTGTGCCCTGCCACAAGATTCCTTCCGCTAAAGCACTAGCTAAACTCTTCATTTCCCACATTTACCGCCTACATGGAGTGCCTGATCGCATCATCTCCGATAGGGGTGTCCAGTTCACCTCAGTGTTTTGGAAGGAGTTTCTCAAACGTATTGGCTCCGCCCAGGGCCTTAGCTCCGCCTACCATCCTCAGACTAATGGCGCTTGTGAGAGGACTAATTCTGTCCTTGAACAGTATTTACGTTGTTTCATCAATTATCAACAAGATGACTGGGTGGACCTATTGCCGCATGCTGAAGTGGCCTACAACAATTCTGTCCATTCCAGCACTGGGTTCACGCCTTTCTGGGTTGTGCATGGTCAAGATTTTGTTCCTATTCCTGAACTGCCTCGTGACCAGCCGCAGGTTCCATCCGTCGCTGACTGGAGCGAACGTCTCAGCCGCATTTGGCCTTTGACCCTGGCAACTCTGGATGCGGCACATCGTGCCCATAAGAAACAGGCAGACAAGAAGCGGACACAGCCTTATGAATACCGGGAGGGTGACATGGTTTATTTATCCACTAAGTTCCTTCACACCTCGCAGAAGTCCAAAAAGTTGGGGCCAAAATACGTGGGTCCGTTCCCCATCGTGAAGGTCATCAATCCTGTCTCTGTCCGCTTGCAACTGCCCAAGCACCTGAACCGGCTTCATCCGGTTTTCCACATTAACCTGATTAAGCCTGTTCGTGTTTCCCATTTACGTCCGCCTGATGTCCCTCCGCCTGCCCCTTTGCTCATCGATTGTGAACGGCACTTTGAAGTTCGTCAGATTCTTGATTCCCGCAAGCGGCGTAATCGCATCCAATACTTGGTCGCTTGGAAGCATTTCCCTCCCTCTCATACCGAGTGGGTTGACAAGTCCCATGTTCGTGCCCCCCGACTGCTTCGGAGGTTTTATGAGGCGTATCCTGATAAATCCTAATTTCTCTCTTTCCCCTCCCTGTTTCTCTTTGTGTTTTGTTGTTCGTCTGTTTGTCTGTGTTTTTTTTTCTCCTAGGCCTGACAGCCTTTTTTCCGGGGGACGGCCGGATGTCAGCTTCTGCTTTGCTGTTGCTTCAGCTGCCATTGAAACGGGGAGGGAGGGCATAGTATTTGGGTGGGGTTACTTATTGTGCTGGAGGAAGATTCTGGAGGTCTTTGGATGGACGTAGTACGCATGCGTGGATGTTTCCCGCCTGAGTTAACGGCACCGACATTCCATCTTCGTGATGTCTTTTGAAGTTATCTCACACCTGACACTTGAAGGACTTATGATTGGACTAGGCCTATGATGCCAGGGGGAGTGGAATGGGCTATTCTATATATCAACTGCTTTCGCGCCTAATTAACCAGACTTTGCTATGCAACCGCTCTTTAACCATTTTTAATTAGTAAAAGTACATTTGATTTTCTACAAATGGAGTCTCATGGTCTTCTTTCCTAATTATTAAATGGAGAGGTGCTGACAGTAGGCCTATAGCCCTATGCTGCCCCATAAGACTAATCTGCCAGAGGTTACATTCAAAAGGCCATTGTGGGACACACGCAATAGTAGAGAGTATGGCATGCACCTGGAATATATAGCGAGGCAGCTAAAGTGGCTAGCAGCTGCCAAACATGCCAAGCCAATAAGAGCACATCATAAGGCCATTCATGAAGGGGCAGACTATGGGCACAAAGACTCTTCGAAAGGGTGCAGATGGACTATATATAATTACCTAAGGAAGGTAATGCCCTCCCTACAGAGGCGACACAAAAGGGCCTTTGCGAATACAAAGTATCCCTTCTCACAAAAGCTGAATATGTGTCATTGGCTGTATCACTAGTGGGAGTGCCAGGACTAGCAGTGTGGAATTCCAGAAATTTGAATAGCCTGGCATGTACCCCAGCAAAAAGTTTTAATTTGACTTCTCATGTTTTGGATGCTCTAAACAAAGAACTAAGATAGGGTAGAGAAGCCACCCTGGAGAATTGTGCAGCAATAGATTTCTTATTATTAAAACATAACCATGGCTTCAGGGAATTTAGAGGACTGTGCTGTTTTTGACCTGGAACAAAGCTCAGAAATTGTAGATAAGGACATCCATCATATGAAAGAGCTAGCATAGAATATTGGCCATAACCAATCATATCTATATTTTTCCTGCTTTTTTTTTCTGGCTGCTGGACTTTCATTGGCTCAAAGTCCTTCTAGCAGGAATTGTTGCCATTTGTGTCATAGGGGCCCTCCTGTGTTGTCTCTGCCATTGCATTCCTCCCTGCCTTGCCAGTTTAAAGACTTGCTGACCCACTCCCTCCCCACCAGATACTACCAGGCACCAGGCAGCCCTCATGATGATTCAAATTGACCACGCATACCAAATATACTCAGACACTACACTAGAAACAGAAAAGGCGGAAGATCACACATAGTTGCTTTCAACTCCCCCCACCAAAAAAAGTAAGATTGTAGGAGGAGAACTTCACCGAGACAGTATTGTACTAGGAAGACCAGGCCAGAAAGCTTAAGAAACAGTATAGCTCATAACCAAACTAGAAGTCACTAGAATAACAAAGCCAGCATAACTTTTAAAAGAACCTCCTGAGAATAATTACCAGGATATCAGAACAATTAGAAACAGCTGCAGAGTACAAAATAATACAAAAGACGTACAGGAATAAGACCTTTGAAATAAGAAATGTCAGAGTGATAACAAAGACTGATTAACTCAGGGCAAAGATTAATCAGGAGTATGAAGAATCGATTAGCTCAGGGTGAATATTTAATCATAAAAGAGTGAAACGGGAAATATACCAGAAGACATTAAGACTCATCCCTGCCCCATGGGGATTACTTTAGGGCAGAGGAAAAACAAAGCCCAGGGCAGGATTGGAACCATTAGCAAGGGCATACACAAAATCGATCACCCAATAGTACAAAGAAAACACAAGGCCTTCAAAGAGGAAAATGGTATAAAAATATACACTTACTGTATATCGGGGTCAGCTCACCCAGGAACGCTGATCCATGCCACTGTTGGTCTTGTTTTCCTGAAAAATAAAGAAAATTTGCTTTCAACACAGCTTACTTCGGTCCTAAATTCTTTCACCGTGCTGGGTTGCTCTCCCAGCCAGGAAGACTGAACCCATGGAGGAAGCTTTTTCCTTTTAACAATACTCTATATTTTGTGTGTACAGCAAAATTGCCATGCAGCCTTGTTTGACATAACCTTTATGGGCATGCGAACCCCTCTTCTTGGGCCTAATAGGCCTCACAGCAGCCTCCCGGGAGCAAAAATGGGCCATGGAGGGGAATGTTGCACCCCTCCCCTCCACACTCTGTTTGGGCCTAGTATAAGGTGACCAGATTTTCAGATTGGTAAAGAGGGACACCATTGACCCCGGGGGGGGGGGGCTTGAATAAAAATTTTATATGGAGCAACAAAAATTACATGACGCCAGGACACTGAAACCATCATAAATACGAATCTATTGCCAAACATCAAAATTTTGATCACGTGACCATGAGGATGCTGCAATGGTCGCTAAGTGTGAAACATGGTCGCTAAGTGTGAAAAATGGTCGCTAAGTGTGAAAAATGGTCATCAGTCACTTTTTTCAATGCCATTGTAACTTTGGTCACTAAATGAACTGTTTGAAAGCTAAGGCTAGCTTGCATTATAATGCCTTATGCTAGCTTACATTTTCAAGAGAGAGAAGCTAAACTCCTTATTAGAATTGAAATAGAAATGAATACAGTAGAGTAGAATAGTTTATTAGCCAAGTGTGATTGGACACACAAGGAATTTGTCTTTGGTGAATATGCTCTCAGTGTAAGGAATATGCTCTCACTGCAGGGAAAATTAGAAGGGAGTTCAAAGTTCATTGCTTTGAGCTTTTGAATGAAGGGAGGATTAAAGCTCAAAGATTAAGTTCATTTCCTCACTGATGAATTATAAGCCTTCAGGGCCATCCACCCAATTTTGAAGATATCTCTCCCTCCCCCCGCCACCCAAAGAGACAAATTTAGCCCTCTTAAACTTGTGCGAAGGAAGGCAGCTGTGGGCAATGTTGGTGGGAGTTAGGATTGCTGCTGCACCACCCTGGATTTGGCAATGCGAGCCTCAGATGGGTAGCCTCAAGAGAAACAGCGGCAGTGAGTCTCCTGACTTCTCTTTGTACCTTGTTGCGGAGAGGTCGCTCAGCTTGGTTAGCTCGTTCTTGGTTTGCGACCAGCCCCCACCCCCACCCCTTGTGGGCTTTTATGTGTTAATCGAGGCACGGATGATGGAGAGGAAGGGAAGCCAGCTGCTTTCACACACCATATGTCTCAGAGGCTGAATTAATCACGGAACTTTCTTTCAGCGAGTTTCGGCCAATCCCTCCCTCCCCCCCACCCAACGAGACAAATTTAGCCCTCTTAAACTTGTGCAAAGGCAGCTGTGGGCAATGTTCCCTCTAAATAGTTGCTCAAGGAAGCCCAAGCCACCACAAGCCCTCAACCTAGTTACTTTGCTGCCCTGCTGCACCTGTTTAGCTGGAGGGGGTTTCAATCGCGATTGTGCGGCCGCTCTTCAGACTGCAGTCTGTGTCCAGCAAACAAAGGCAATTGGAAATGCTGCGCGGTGTTTACTTTCCATGTGTGTGGCCACCTACGTCATCAATGCGCGATGGACGCCAGGCTATGCAGTGATGCCTCCAAGTCCAATGGAAAGCCGGCAAGCGTTGACTGATAGGGCAGCATTCGTCTCCGTTTGCAATTAGCTAGAGGAGATTCCATTCACGATTCCACGGCCATTCTTGCCAAAATTTATTTGCCAAAAATCGGGACTTTTTAAAAATGACGCAGGACAAATTATCGGAAAGCGTGACTGTCCCGCCGAAATCGGGATGTCTGGTCACCTTAGTCTAGTAGGCCTACAGCCTCCTGGGAGGAAAATGGGCCATGGGGGAGGGCCCACAACCCTCTGCATCTCGTTTTGTGCCTACTAGGCCTCCCTACAGTACAATTATGACATTATTGATTTAGGTGTCTGTTACATATTCAGTAGTTGGTTAATGTTACATATTCATTAGTTGGGTAATGAATGCTTCAATAGAAGCTAGCAACAGCCCTGCTGCTCCCTGATTGGTTGGGACGCAGCAGAGGCTGTTGCTGGCCTCAGATCCTACTTGATTGGCCGGGGTACTGACGTCAGCGGTTGCTGCCCAGTCCCCGGCCGCTGATTGGTTAAACAGTTAATATAAATACCTTGGCGCGCGGTTGCCGCATTCGAATCGCTGTCACTTCGTTCCGTTGTTATAATAAACCTGTTCTCGTTGTAACCTTGGCGTCTGCGTCGTTCCTGCCTCGAACCACAAAAGTGTCCATGTGTAGGTGTGGGGCCCCATATTAATCTTGTTCCAGCACTTAATAATCCTCTCAGTGGCCCTGTCCTGAGGAATTTATAAGTTAAATACTGATGCTATGGCAATAATGGAGGAAGGCAATAATAAAGAAAAAAGTAGGACATGATAGGATCTTTCTGTGCTGATTTATTAGTTATTAGAGAGTGTACTAGTATTAACTGGCCTTGACTGATTTGACAAGGCAAGCATGGTCGAAACAGGTTAGTAGTTAGAGGGGAATCCTAGGGTTACAGACTGGTTGTCCCTTCATACACATCCCAAATTGGAAGACAACAGCAAGTAACCTCTATATGGTTGGTAAACTGGACCTGAAGGAGATTTCACTTTTTAAGGGAGATCCACATTTTCTGCCTGGTGCATCAAGAGTAGGGGTCATCCTTCTCTTCTTGAATGCAATAAAAGACAATGACACTTTCTCATCCTTCCCAGTTCATCCTAAATGCACCTGCATTGGGGTTTGAAGCTCTGCTATAAAACTGCTGTTTTGTGTCCCAAGCTGTTTTAAACTATTCTGAACAAATGGTGGTGGCTCTTCATTCTGGTTTAGGGAAAGCTCCAACCTATAGCTCATGGCCCCTTCCTTTCAGAAGCGGGTGTTGGCCCTGTGCAACCATTTCATCCTAGGTTGCCAAATTACTATGCTCATTGGCAATTAGTCTTTTTTACAATGGTCCATTAAGTCAAGGCACTTCCCTCAAGTTATTTCTCCAGCCCTTCTAGTTGCTCATTGTTCCATTCACTTTTGCATTTCCCAATGGACATCCTTTTTTTTTTTTAGTCCATGGTGGGGAGCAACCTCACTTTGCACCCCTACCCATAGTAGCACAAATCTTCTATTCCTTCCCCATCCCACACCTTTAAGTTGCAATGTAGGCAGGTGGGAATGAAGACATAAACACATGTGTGTGTTTGTGTGTGTACATAATACACACACACAGTTTTATTAAAAGTTTCTAAAAACAAAGATTAAAAAGTAATAGAAACCATATAAAGGAAGGGGATAAAATCAAGGAGAAAGCGAAAAATGTAAAAAAGGTAAAAAATAAAACAAAAATAGAAAAGAAAAGAAGATACAAAGAAATAGCTTCTGATCTATTTTACAGCAGGTAAGTACAAACTGTAATTATACATTTACTTCTTACTCTATATTCGTAACATCGCTCTTCTTTTTAGTATGCCTATAAATCCTGTCCAATCATCAAAATTGTAAATCATAAGTTCATTTTTTTTCTGTTTTGTGCAAAAAATTTCTTATAATGGGTTTTTAGTCAACATTAAATGTACATGCGGTGTTTTTTCTAATCAAAGAAATTGTTTTAGCCATCTAGGGAAGTTTCATCATCATTACAAACCATTTCTACATTGTGGGCAGTGTCGAATATTTCCACCTTTGTACATACAAAAACTCACTGCAATTATCGTATATGAAAATAAAGGTTCATAACTTTTTTGTTCAGTTGTTTGTCCACCAGTTCCAAAGAAAAACCTCAATTGTATATTAATCTTTAAAATCTTCTGAATCAGTGCATGTGTTTGAATTTAGAATTTTCTAGTTTTTTCTTAACTCCAAACATGACAAAATATTCCTTCTTCTTGTTCACATTTCCAATATAAATTTGAAGTTTCTGTATACATTCTAGATAATTTCTCTTGTGACATGTACCAATCATACATCCTTTTGTAAACATTCTTTAAGATTGTAGTATAGTGTAAATTTCAATACTTTCCCCCACATATTTTCCTATAGTTCCATTTGTATATTAAAATCAAAATTTTAGCTCATAGTGTCAGACATTCATTCACTTGTTCTTTTTCTGTTTTAAATTTTAATAAGATTTTATACATTTTAGCAATAATGTGTTTATCATTTGTATACAGTTCTGTTTTAAATTTAGTCTTACAATGTTCATAACCATAAATTATTGTGTCTATTTTAAACCTGTCTAATAATTGTAAATAAGAGAACCATTGACAACCATATCCTTTTGCTACCAGTTGTTCTCTTAATTTTATTTACCTAACTTTCACCCTTTCTCTCTCCCCTGCCAGTGTTGCCCAGACTCCTTCAGGCAACTACAGAAAGAGAAAAGAGAAGGGGACGGGCAGTAGTGAGGGTTTCTTCACCAGGCAATCTTTTTTGTGCTCTTTCTGGCTGCAGCATACTTTCGTAAGCCAGTTCCTAAGAGGAGTCTCCCTCAGCTGTGAACTTTCTACATCTGCAAAAGCAGTGAGGATGAGCTCATACTGAAAACTGAGTTTGACACAGAGAGATTTCATCAGAGGAGCCGCCTTGTAATAACTGTGTCAAGGCATGGTGGGGAAAAGGCTACAAGAAGAAGAGAGGGTGTCATCCCAGAACTTTTGCTAGGTCCAAAACATGGCAGACCTGCTTTTAACATCAGCAATCTGTGATGTATGACTGCCCTGAAGGCTCCCACTCCCACACACATTTCTATGGCCTGGTCTCTTCTCCAGATTATACTCACTGAATCTGGAAGTCCAGGTGCCCAGTGAAGCAGCCATTGAACCAGGAATGGTTAACATTACATGTTGCTGAGAGCCAAGGGAGAAAGAGACAGCGGGTGAAGCCCTCCAATTGGCCCTTTTCTTTCCAGCTACTGTTGCTAGGGAGGCTCTGTAAAGAGTAACACTTAATCCTAGAGCCCTTAAAAGGCCAGACTGTAGGCTCCTTCTGCAGGCAGTCGGACAAAAGTCAAAAGTTGCATTTTTTTGTTGCACTATTTTTGGAGATGACTTTTTTTTAGTTCAGGGCGGGGGGGGGGGGAACTGCAGAAGGATTTTATTTCTTTGCTCACTGCATTCCTTTATTCTTCACTCTGGAGTCAAGACAAGTTTTTTAAAAGGGATAGAGATTGGAGAGCAGAGACAGAGTTTAGTTTTAGCACCTAACTAGGGTAATGGAGGGGGAGAGGTCTGTCCCTCCCGGGGTTTTTTGGGGGGAAGAAAGGTAGCTTTCTTTGGGGAGGGGATGGAGGGAGGAGATTAAACAAGACAAAGATTTTGGGGAATTTCATTCTGAAGCTGCCTTTTATGCAAGGACTGACTTCCCAAAGCCAGGCAAAAACCAAGACAGCTTTGCAGTCTCCTTATGGCTAGTTGTTAGGGGACCAACTAATCAGCTCAGAAAACAGTGCTTTCCTTCCCCATTGTTTTTCCATAGAAAAACAGTCAGCTGTGTGGTGGGCCTGCCTGCAGGGTGGGGTAGGCCTAGAGAAGCCTGAAACAAACAGACTTGTGCCTGCCCTAGGCTCCCACCCTTTAGCTCCACTTAATAACTCCATGCATTTGTTTAGCGAATGCCCTGGAGAAAGCAGAGATGACTGGTCATTGTTTGAGGCAGTTCATTTAATGTTGTCTCGACCTTCCACCATATAGGGCAGGCTCCATTACACTTGTAACTCAAGGACTACTTTTAAATATAAATGTATGTAAACAAAATGAAATGGAATAAATTGTAGGTTTTGTCCTGGTCCCTATATACATTTTTAAGATGAAACTTCCAGCAAATCACTCAGATTCCAAGTATGGATGTCACTCAAAAGTGCTATGGCAACTGCACTCTCTCTTTTCACCTAACCATTTGTCACCTTTTGGAAAATGATGACAAATAAATAAAGAGAAGTGGTTCACTTACTGACCCTGTGTCTATTTCTGGCCTGCCCTATGGTTAGTTACATGAGTGTCTGTCTTTAAGAGATAAAAGGGGGTTTTCTGATCCACTCTCTGGGTGAGTTTCTTGTACTTCCCTCCCTTCAAGGTGTAGTTCATATAGAAGTGAGGCATTCATTTTCCATAAATTGAGATTGAACAGCTGTTATATTTGATAGTTGGGCTAAACTTGCACGGTGCAGTCAAGGCAATGATATTGAGAAGAATATCATTCTGCCATATAAATAACAATCCGCATATTTGGATATACTCAAATAATCCGCATTTGCTAAGCACACGCTCCAACAAAGGGTGCCTGCTGAATTTGAATTCCCAGAAAAGTGGGGCCCTAGCAGCGAGCCCCACTGGTTTCAAAGGAATTTGTTCTCAGCAAAATGAAATGTGTTATTACCTTCTTAGCATTTAGCATTAATTTAGGCAATAGCTTCAGGCAAACTAATACTTTCTGTCATATGAGTTTAGTTATGCTGGCTATTATTTTCTGTATATCTGTGGAAGCACCATGAATACACCAACATACTATACTGCTACTGAGTAATTTTATGCTTCTGCTTTAGCATCAGATAATAAGCTGCTGACATAGTCAATGTCAGGTTTTAATGTTCCCCATTATGTTCGGCATCAGCTTCAGCATCGTCCTTCTGAAATGTTTCCATATACTTCATTTTATTTCATTTTTTTGAGAATCTCCCCTATGCCTTAATAATTTCTTGCATGGATTATTTGCTTCAATCCTTCTACCCCCTTCTTTTTCTTTTGCAATATAATCCCTTTTTCTAGCAGATAAGGCAATGAACTAATCCAGGCAAAGAATCAAGGCTCTTTCCCAATGCTTTTGGTGACTAGACAACTTACTTCGCACTCATGAAAGTGCTATATTCAAAGATCAAGTGCTCCAAAGCATTAATGGAAAGATGGTGCCTTTAAGCAGAAAAATGGAAATGTTTTCACTTCAGTGGGGATATGGCTCACAGGAGACATCCAGAGAAACCATACAACTTCCATGTGGAAATAAGTAATTATGGGAAATAAAATAATAATAATTAGAAAACACACTTTGAGAAAACTCACTTTTGATATTTTTTAAATAGGTGTCTGGGACAAACTTGGTTATTTCATTAAGGGTTTTCTATAAGAGCTGATTTTTAACCTATTAGAAAAGCTTTCCTGATAAACCTCACTTGTTTCCAGACTTCCCTCTTTTCTGCTCTCTTTTCCTTTATAAACATCCCATTTGTTACCTTCCAGTGAAAGGCAGGTAGGAAAATGGGAGTGAGATACTCAGTAACCATTGCCTGGAAATGTCTCTTATTCAGGGAGGTATTTATTTAATTATACTTCAAACGTTTAAGGTCTCCCAATGCAGAGAGAATGACTTATTCCCAGGGATAGTGGTACTGTGGAAGTCTTGATGTCAGATTTTCATTCTCAAGCCAGAGCAGTGAATTCTCTCAATTTTTTACCAGTACCAACCTATTGTTGGCTTATTGCCTATGAATCACCCATCTGCTGGTACCAAAACGCAGATTTTTAGAGAAGGAAGCTTTGAGAAAATCCATTGTGCATCGAGATTTAGAAACATTGATGATTGATTATATGCCATCAAATTGTTTTGATTTCTAGGGAACATATAGATTTTCTTCATGATCCCTAAAATAGACTTTCAGGTCTTCCAGGGATGCATTTATTGCCAATGAAATTGCGTCCATCCAACTTGATGTTGGTTATCCTCTTCTCTTTCCTTCCATAATGTATCCAAAATAGGATAATTTGAGCCTGATCATTTGTGTCTCTAGTGTGAACTCAAGGTTGGTTGGTTTGATGAGCCATTGGTTTCTGATTTAACAGATACTTCATTCCTCCAGTGGGACTGGAGGAAATGCACTTTCAAACTCATCAGGCAACCTAACGCTTGAAATGCTTTCAGCATTCTTCCGACGATCTTTTTGTAGTGAGGATGGTTTTATTGCCTAAAATTTTATGTACGACTTCTTTAAATGCAATCCACCCTTCTTTTTGAGGATCCATCATGGCATTGACAAACTCTTGATCAACTATAAGCTTTCTAATGTCTGGTCCAACGAACACACCTTCCTTCAATTTTGCCTCCGACAGGCATGGAAACTTGTTGACCAAGTATTTGAAGCATTCTCCATCTCTTGGAAGTGATTTTACGAATTGCTTAATCAATACCAATTTTATTTGGAGAGGTGGTAGAAGAACTTTATGGGAAGGTACCAAAGTTTCTCGGAGGACATTTTTTTCACCGACTGTTAGCACCCTTGGCTGCCAACTCTTCTTGGTCCAGTGATTTTGTCGGTCTCTCAACTGTCCCATAGACACAGAAAACAGCTTTTTAGTCGCAAAACTGTGAATCCCTGAAATAAACATTTCTCAAGACCGAAACAAATTTGATCTGAGTTTAGATATTGAGCAACTGCAATATAAGGATGTTGTCAGCGTTCCAAGTATCATGCAGAATTAAATCAGAGTCCAAGGTAAAACGATTCTTAAAGTTCCAATTTAATAAGTCAGACATCTTAGCACATCTGTGGAATCCCAATTCTGGAAGTTACCTAGGATTCCCACCCAGTTGAAAGTTCATGATCTTGTCCCCACACCCACAAATCCATCACATGGTCCAATCTTCTTCTTCCATGCTAGCATCTCCACCCAGGTGGTTTCGGTCAGGTGCAGAGGTGCAAGAGGCAAAAGATGACCTTGGGCTTCTAGAAAAGAATGACAACAACACATTCCACAATTCTACTCCTTTCTATTCCCCTCTCCCAACTACTACACTAATGAAAGAGCATAATGAAATAAGAGTGTGGCAGGCCAACGATCCTAAAAGGGATATAACGGAAGCCTGACAGATGTAGTGTATTAGTGATAAGCCTCTCTTCCCCACAAGCTGTCAGAAACATGTGTGTTTTACCACTATAATGTCTAAGCAAATGAAAGATGTTTCAGATTATGCCAATCTCCTTTCTGTATAGCCAGTAGAAATCCTCAGCCTGTGGTATTCCAGGGATGGAGAGAAGGCAGAGATGAATCAATAGTGACTCTTTGAATCAGTTTGTTCTCCAAAATAAACAATTACTGGCACAGCTGGTCTCCCTCCTATCACTATCAGCTGGGGAGGGCAACTTTTCAAAACACAAAATGCAATACAAAATACACCGGTCGGCAACCTGCTTCTCCTTCGTACTCGAAAAGCCGAACATCTTAGGCTCGCCCGAGTGGCTTTTTCGGGAGTTTCTCAGTCTGCGTTTGTCCCACGAGAGCAGCGTCGTTGAAACTTTGTCGGCCAATCGAAAGCGAGGAGGGAGGAAACTCCCTTGCTCTGACTCGCCCAGTCCGCCCTCCCGAAGGTGCTGAAAAGGACAGTGTCAAGTTCCCCGAAGCCTCAATCGGGGGGAGATGGCTTCCCAGCAAGGAGAAACTGGGATCAGGCGGAGGAGGGAGGCTGATCCCGCGGCCGATCAGTCCGGTCCTTCGCGGTGGTTTACCTGGGAAGAGATCGGGCTGCGCACTGGCCAGGAAGGTCCCTCACGGGAGCGCTGGCTGGTGATTGACAGGAAAGTCTATGACATCAGCCGGTTCCACAGGAGGCACCCGGGGGGCTCTCGGACTATCAGCTCGTACGCAGGGCAGGATGCCACGGTAAGGCGCGGGGCAGCTGACGAGGCGAGGACTCAGATTCCAGTTTCTTTCGCTTCCGTAAAGTATCACAGTGATTACCATAGTTTACGCAATTCTAATATTTATAGCTATGGGCACGGCATTTAAATATCTTTTCCAAGGCTTCTGTGATAGCTCTACTAAGTGCTAGTCAGATTTATTGATTGCTTGTTCCTTTACCGTTCAGGGTTGATTCTATTTGTCATTTTCAGTCTCTTCACTGCCAATGTCATTGTACGTGATTATAATTAGTTTGGTCTTCTTTATATATTTAATTTTAATTCCATTTTTCCACTCTGCTCCTTGACTATTATCATTAAAACTTGCAGATTTTCTGTATATTCAGCTTCAGGGTAGGGCTATCAGCATATTACAGGCTATTGATGTTTCTTCCCCAAAGTTAAACCAGTTGCCCTTAATATATATTCAGCATATACATTGAATATAAGGGTCAAGTACACAGCCTTGTACCCTTTTGCTAACCTGGAGTCAGTCTGTTTTGCCATGTTCTGCCTGTATTGTGGCTTCCTGACTTGTATGTAAGTTTCTCATGAGGACAACGAGATTCTGGGCTTCCCATTTTTCTGAACACTTTTCAAAAGTCTTTCTATACTATATGAAGCACATATTGACTTTCTTTTTGCTAGTATTTGGCTTTCTCGATTATTTACAAAGCATTCCATTTATTCTGCTCTTTGCTCAGTTTGTGGAGCTACACTTTAAGAAAGGTGCAAAACAGTTGGAACAGGAGCCACAAAGAGAGAGTGAGGTAGTTGTTGAAGGAATTGTTAAACTGAACTGTTGAGCCTAGAGAAGAAAACTCTTAAGTGGGACTGAGTAACCAGGGTTAATGTGGAGGAAACAAGTGTTGTGTGAGAATGGAACCACTGATTGAGGGAAAGATGTGGGCTTCCTTTCTGGATGTCTTCAGGCAGAGATGAGGCAGCCTTCCATTAAGGAGGAATCACACATAAGAAGAGAGGTTTGACATGATGGCCTACATGGTCCCTTTTAAAATCCATTATGTTATGAGTCTATGATTTTTCCAACTCTGAAGGACTGAGCCAAATATTACAAATCCCATTGTTAATTTAAATAGAAGTGGGAGAAATAAAACAGGAATCCTACTCACAAAATGGTGCAGTGAAATCAGCACAGAGATTCTTTCCTTCTCTTTTACATTCACAAGGACATATTATTCTTGATATACGGTATGCCAGTGAGGCCTAACCTTTTTGTCATCATGTGCCAAAAGCACTCATGTACATGTGCGACAGCATGCCCACACCCATAATTCAATGCATGCACGACCCCCCTGAATGTGCCCCACTCCTGTGTATGCATGTGTGTGTGACCCCCCCATGCTCCCACGCCCCCCACGCATGTGCTCTGCCCTTCCTATACCCTGTTTTGGCTCCCATTACATTTTGGGGCCTCATGCAGTGCTCTCATGCCCTGTTTGGGCTTCCATATTGGTGCAAGAGGCATTCCAGGCCCAAAATGGGGTTGGGGAACCACGTGCACCCCCAACTGTGCCCTGTTTTGGGCTTTGAAGGCCTGCACCAATATGGAAGCAAAAAAAGGGCATGAGGGCACTGTGTAAGGCTCCGTAATGCAATACTTACACCCTCCCACACGCATACAACCCACCCCCTGCACATGCACACATGTCCCCTGCATGCACAGCAGAGACCCGAAGACTAGCTGGCTAAATAATCAAATTGTAAGTTTTTAATTAATCATACACAACTTTTAACAAGGAGCCAGTAGTTCAGTCATGCAATACTATCCTATCTGTCTTCCCTTTTGCAAAGAGAGAAACTGGGTCTATGTCACATGATTATTTGAAGATACATATACTTATACACCTTTTTGGCCAGTTGGGAAAACCAGTATCTGGCCTCTGTTAATACGGACTGCAAGTAGGAGCTCACAAAACAGAACACCACCCCCTCTCTCTCAAACACACACACACAACAACAACAACCTGGGTGTAGAAAATAAAAAGATAAGATATAAGTTATGTGTCCATGGGATTGCAATGGGTTGGACATGACTTCGCAACTAATCACAAAAATTCTCATGGAGCCAGTTTGGTGTAGTGATTAAGGCATCAGACTAGATATTGGTAGATTGTGAATTCAAGTGCTGCCTTGTGCATGAAGCTGACTGGATGATCTTAGGCTAGTAACTTTATCTCAGCCCTAGGAAGGAAGCAGTGGGAAGTCACTTCTGAAAAACCTTGCCAAGAAAAAATGTCCAACAGTCCCTGAGAATTGGACATGACTGAACATTAGGAAAAAATAATAATTTTATCATTATTTAAAAAATAAGACTCCCCTCAGTCACTTTCAAAGCACATTAGCCTATTTTTTCCTGTTACCTTTTACTTACTTTTTAATTTTTAAAATATTTTTTGATAAATATTTCAGAACACTAGTAAAATCAAATGCAAATTAAACTCAGAAAAATAAAAAAGAGAAAGAATTTAAAAAATGGAAGTGAAGGTTGAATCATGGCAACTGGACCAAACTTTTTTAATCTGAGATATTCAGTTGCTCATCCAAGCAACTTCATCAATCAGAGTAAAAATTACCGGTAGTTAGGCAGAGTCAGAGAGTGGTTGGAATGTATCAACTCTTGCCGCACCAATTTCAGGTGTTTCTCCCTGAAATGTGTTGCAATATATATGTCAATAAAGGTTACATTATCCAGGCCAAAAGTGACTAAAGGTTGAATTATGGAACTGGAACAAACTTTGTTGATCTGGCATGTTAATCTGAGAATTAGATAGTCAAGATTCAAATGAAATGGGTGTGGCAACAGTTGGTACATTCCAATGATTCTCTGCCTAACTAATTTTTACTCTGACTGATGAAGATGCTTGGTTTAGCAATGAAATGTCTCAGATTAACAAAGTTTGTTCCAGTTCCATGTTCCAACTCCACCTTTAAACACATTTAGCCTGGATGATTGAGTCTTCATTGACATACATTAAAAAATGGGAAAAAATAGAAAAACAAAAGGGAAAGAAATAGAAGAAATAAAAAGAACTATATTTAAAGAAGTGACTTCCAATCTTCAGTATGCCAGGTAAAAAGAAATTAGATAACTTATTACCTGCTATAAAATTACAAACAAATGTCTATCTTTTCCAAAACCCATCCTTCTATATGCACAACAATAGATGATCAACTTTTCAGTCCTGGTGTCAGCAAAAGGCCCATAAAGAGTTACCAGCGATTTATAAAAAAGCATATTTTATTTTAATCTTGATCAAACAGAACAACTTTTTATTCCTTCCTTTTACTTTGAACACTCTTGGTTTTTAATTCATTCAGATGTTATCTTTCTTGTTGTATCACAGAGGCTTCTTCAAGTCTTTAGCAGACCTCTTTTTTAAATCCACTAGAAAGTCATTATCCAAATCATTATTTTGATTTGTTTTTGTATTTCCCCTTTATTTTTCAAAGCCTTAAGCAGATTCTTCCATTTGTTTACTTGGTCTACATATTGTATTTTTGAAAATTTTACGTTCTTTAGGTTTATACTTACTATTTTTTTTAATTAATTTTTTTTAATTTTTAATTTAAAACAAATACAACATCTTTCTTTACATGCTATAGAAAGTGTATCAGTTAGTTACAAATAAACTTTTGTGCATCTCTTCCACAGTCAACAAACATAATTCATGTTAACTCGAGCATTTTAACTCAAATATTCATACAAATCACCATCATCATATATCCATTTTCATTTGACTATGATTATTATTAAAAAATAATAATAATAATCTTAAACAATACATGCCCACACCAGTGGGAAAAGAAAAAGTCAAAAAAAGAAAAAAAACAAAGAAGACAAAAAGAACAAAAGACAAGGCAGGGAAGAAAAAAAAAAGAAAAAAGAAAAAAAAGAACACAGGTATATATTATAAAAAAAGTATATCAGCTGATTACAACATGTTTTGGTGCATCACTTCCATTAATTCATATTAATTCTAATATCTTAACTCAAATGTTTACCATATTGACATCATTATACCTCCACTTTTAGTTGACTACAGTTATTTAAACATCCTTCATCCTTAACTATGCCAAAGATTTAATCCATAACCACATGCTGACATTTCATTTACTTGTTTGTAAAATCCTCCATTAACATCAAATCCTCATATCCTGTATTAGCTGAACATCCATAATATTTAATACCAAAAATTCCATCTTCCATGCAATGTAGTTTATTATCAATCTCCCTTCTTTAAGTAATTATATCGTATATCGTAACATTTTCCCCATATTAGTTAACATTTAACTGTATATATTTTATTTTATTTTTTAATAGTGACAATTATTGTGATTAATAACCTTTGTATATGGTCCAAAAATATTTCTAACCTTCCCTTCTCATATCCAATTATTATTTATCATATCAACTCCACATTATATACATTACTATCAATATCAATTATTATTCAGCTATATCTATTACAAATAAAAGTAATTAGATTTAGCTAATTTTAAATTGTATTCTTCCACCTATCAGCCTATGTCTCTCCAATAACAAAACCTTCTTAATCCTATTGCCATTCATGGAACAGATTTACCAAATGTTTTTATAAGCAAGTCCAAACAGGGTTATCTTCGCACCTTTTTGCTCAGGATGTCTCTGATGAAATAATAACGTTGTCCCAGGCTTGTTAAACTTTTCAGTTTGTCTTTAATTCTCAAGGGTGGAATTAAAAATTCTGCAAATGATGTTTCATAAAGTGTAGATTCTTTAATACTTCTCATTCCTCCTGCACTCTGTCTTTTAAAATGAATCTTCTGTATGGTTGCTTCCCTTTTCAGCGTTGCATTTCTTTCTCCCTCTGAGATAAACCAGACGCCCTGCGTGTCAGCAAGTTGAGAGACTTAATTTCTCACATTCTTCATTTGTATTTCAGGAACATTCAAACATTCAGCGTTCTCACTTTTTTCTTCATATTTTAATGTCAAATAATCCAATTTTTTTTTCAAATCTTTCATATGAATCAAACAACTTTTGAAATGCAGAGAAAAATATTTGAAACGAACCTTTTGAAGTATGTATCGACGCCATGTTGTGACACAGTTAGAGGCTCTAAAATATTTGCAAGTAAAAACACACTGGGAGCTGTGCAATCTTATCTGATCTTAGACCAACACAGCCAAGCAATAAAAGTGTCAGATCATAAAAAGCCAATTTGTAGTAGATTAGTTTACAACCCACTTAAGAAAAGTCAGGGGGAATGTTGAAGTAGTCTTTAAAACATTTAAGAAATAGGGTAACCACCGGCCATAAATCCATTAAAGAAAAATCAATTCGCCGCTAGATTCTTCTGTTCTTTGGTTTCAATTAGCTTAAATTTTAGTGCGGACCGTCTCTCTTTGAGTAATAAAATCAGCTTACCAGTTGAATTCACTTCCACCATTCTTAGGGGCAACCTGCAGTTTCGGTTAGCATACAGCTAATCCAGAAGGAGCTGGCAAGAGGGGTTAATTCCAAGCCCCCCAGAGACCTGCGAATGTCTCTGAGGTCACTGGATTTCCCCTCACCTTTCACTGTCTCTACGGGACAGCTAGGGTCCGAACGACCCATCCAAATTCCTTCGGAATAGGGGAATTTCAGGAATAGCCTGAAACTCCATCTTCTCACTGCTAAGCCCCGCCTTCTTCCAGGTTTATACTTACTATTAACGTCTTTAAAAAGAAGTATATATTTTTCTCAAATTTAAAATAAAATAAAAGTTAATGCAGAACTAAACAAATTGTGCATGTTCCACCTATAAATAAATTAAAATGAGAGGAGAAAAGCAGGAATTCTCTTTGCAGATTAAAGCTGTAAAACTGGTTTATATTGCTGAGAAAAACGATCTATAAATACTACTTTCAACAACGAAAGTATTAAACAATTAAATTATGTGGTTTATACATTTTTCTGTCTTTGATATTTTCTGCAAAACACTGCAGTTTCTTTGTCATCTGTTGCTCCAGAGTTTACTTGAAGCCAAAATCATTTTCTGAATAATTATAGTTTAGAATTAATCATGACCCTTCAGAGCTAATTTCTGAAATAGTGCAAATGTTTCAATATTTCGGTAAAGCACCTCCTGGGAATTATGTCTGTCATGCTTTGAATTGGAGAGAAGAAAGATAAGAATCAAATATAACCACTCAGCCTAAACATGTTTCTTCTAGGTTGATTTAAATTGGTTCTTTATTATAATATTTTCCCTTTTTTTCTTTATGTTTTGGCTTTAGGATCCTTTTACAGCCTTTCACCTTGACAAGACCCTAGTAAGGAAGCACATGGCATCACTTTTGATTGGGGAATTGGCACCTGATCAGCCCAGCTTTGAACCCAGTAAAAATGTAAGTTTGGAGACAGAAAATTGAGGTAGTGACTTATGGTGTTCAACTGCAAACCCTTAATTCTTATTGGGTTGATTCAAATATCACTTTTGTCATTAAAACTGATCTGCTATTAAGGTCAACAGAAGAGATTTTATAAGGTGCTCCTCAATCTTTCTGCATTGTCCTTGTACTTCACCCCAATCTCTTGGCATTTATAAAAACAGTAAAAGTCCATTTCCTTCAGCAGACTTTAAATTATGAAGTGATCTTAATATCTGCCATTTCATTCCCTTCCACTTTCCACCACATTGCCTTGAAGCCGCACTTGATTCTTCCCAATTGTATCTGGAGGTTGTCTTCACTATCACTCACACTTGGCCTCCTCTCATCTCCCTGTCTGCTTCCACTAAGCAAGCAAGAGTCTAATCCACAGTGAGAGTAACATGGAGATAGCCTTGTTTGCTTCTTTAGCTTCCACAGATTCAAATGGAGTCCAAATAACCCCTCCCCCATGATGATGCTTCTGTCATCTCAACAAGACATATCCAGCTAGTGTCCAATGTAGAATGAATGTATTCAGTTCTAGCCTTTTCATCCTCCAGATGTAGAGCAACCTCATTTTATGTCTCATCAGATGATTTTTCATCTGATTCTGCCAAACAAGATCCAAGGCATTTTTAAAAGTGTAGTTGGCTATCAGATTGGGCAAGTAAACATTGATTACTAGTGTCCCAAACATGAGCTCTAAGTTGTCTAGCAGTCACTAAGTAGAAAAATAGTTTATTTATGCAACAATTTTTCATTTGTTTTCCTCCGCATTTAATGTTTTTGAAAGAATATTAAAAGTTTGGAATGAAAAGGATATTTGGAGGGCCATTCCACCATGGGTTCTTGATGTTAACTGTTGATGCCACTGGCTAGCTATGCTGTATCCATAAAGTCAAAACTCCAGCAACATTTCTGAAATTTTTCCCATAGAAATTGTTAATAGAAGATTTTCGGGAACTGCTGTCCACTGTTGAAAAGATGGGACTCTTAAAGCCAAACCATTTCTACTTTTTCCTGATGCTTCTGCATATTTTACTAATGGATGCTGCTGGCTGGTTTGTTTTGTGGTATTTTGGGATATCTAAAACATCTTTTCTTATTGCCACAGTGTTGCTGACCTTTGCTCAGGTAATATTCTTGCCTTTATTTTTTAGGTAAAATGGCATTTCCCGCTAGTTTGGCTTCCTACAGCAGACTATCTTTCAACCAAATTAAAATAATTTCTTTATAAAGAAAATAACACATATTCAATTGCCATGTGCCTTCAGAAGATTGCGTTCAATAGTTTGGAGGAATAAAGGTTGAAGGAGACTAAGCAATTCAGCTAGATAAAAAGCCACTTCTGTTTTGCCTAAAAGATGATTATGTAGAAAAGAAGAGGCAGCCATTTATCTTAGAAGACCTGCAAGGTCCTTTTAAGTTCTATATTCCATGATGCCATGTCATCTCATATCTCAACCCTCCCATTCTGAAGGACAGTAAGTAATGAAACAAGAACAGAGCATTAAAAAGCAATCATGTCTCCTCACTGCCTATCACAAAATATCAGATATGTTTGGGGAAGATATTTGTGGTTATATTGTAGAATTGGTTTCTTGTGCCTATCCTGTTTGGAATGCTTCTCTGGGTGGCTGCCCCATTTGATTGAATAAAATAATCCTAGAATGAATGAATCTTTATTTTATCTATCCCAGCAGTTCTTGCATAACTATTACCATTGGATATAAGTTGTAGGAGTGACACAGAAGGTAGTCCTTCTGTGGCTAATCACCTTTTTCTTTTAGTCTCAAGCAGGTTGGCTACAACATGATTTGGGACATCTTTCAGTCTTCAGTAATCCAAAATGGAACCACCTTTTTCAGGAATTTGTAATGTGCCATTTAAAGGTAAGCAAGGTCTATTATTCTTAGAATGTTCCACGGAATTGAAGGAAAAGAATATGGATTATTGCAAATATACATGAAAAAGTTTCATGAGTAAATATCAAATGTGTTGTGTTATTTATAACAGAGGTGTCACATGGGATTCTCATTTTTACATTCCCACTCAAAGAACACAGAGAATTCTCTTATGTTAAATCATACCATTTGTTTGTCTGTCATTATTAACTGCAGACCAAGAGTTGAATTTCATTTATAATAAACAAGATGAATGCACAAATTAACGAAAAGCCAATCCCAATTTAAGATCCGAAGGTGGCAAAACTTGATTCATATAGGAGATCTGAGATCAAGATCATCTGAGATCAAGGTCATGTTAAATAAATTCAAGAAAGTTGAGTTTTTGACTTGAATGGAAAAGCATCAAAATGCCTATGACTGTTTCATTTGGGGTACAGAATAAAATGAAAATAACATAGCAGATACCTTTGAGGGTATCAACACCAGCCATGAAATCCTCTTATCTCTGCTACTGGTTTAGAACTGGGAGTGTGCGCTTTTGCGTGTCATGTCTGCATATGTGCAAAACCTTTTGTTCATGTGCAGAGTTTCTGTGATGATGTCTAGGCAGGTGGGCAGAGCCTCCTTTGCCCAAACTGGGGCGAACTGGATGCATGCCACCTCTGATCAACACTGCAAAGTTTGGATGAATACGTAGACTGAAAGAGTTCTATAGAATTCTGATATAAATTTTGAAACATTCCTCTTCTACTCTTTTAAGGCAGCAATAATACAAATGAAAAAAGAGTAGCACAGTCTCTTAGTTGTCCAACCAAGAGCCTATAGAGCAGTCATACTGAAGTAAAACAGAAAACATTCAAATCAAATTTAACTAGAAAAAGCAGGTTGTGTGCTATTGTGACTACTTTTTTTAAAGACTGAAGAATGTTTCTATATGAGAAAGAGAGGCAGAGTTTGGGGAGGCAGAGTCAAGAGAGGAATCATCCTGAAGTTATGTTCCCATAAGCAGTGCCACTCCAGCTGTCCTTGAATTCCATTAAGTCTTGTCCAGTGCCAATTTAGTGTGGACCACGGGGTCAATATGGCATGGAAAAAACAGTGTTTTAAAAGTAGACATTCCTTTCCTTAAGTTTATAACTAATGTAATTGTTTTCAGAGGCACCAGAGTTTTGTATATTTAGATCGTAATGCTGTCTATCCAACCAAAAGTGCTGTATATGTATATTCCAAGGTTGCCTATATTGGAAAATTTCCTCTAATTATTAGCTTTCAGTATTTAATACTTGACTATAGTTAAGCATGATAGTTCCAGATTCTAAAAACCGAATCCTGCCTCATTAATTAGAAATTGGATTTCCTGTAAAGATATTCTCAGAATCAAAGAACTCCATAGAAAGGTTGTAAAGAATGAATTTATTTTCTGAAAATATTTTCCCAATGTTTAAACTGGAATTTTTCTCAGAATATAAATGTAACTGTTAATAATAAAATTTTTGAAAGCATTCACCTATTCCCCAAAAAGTAAGGTTTAATGATCTCCATCTATTGATATCTGAAGAAACACCCCTCCAACAATTTTATTTATATTACATGTTGTATTATTTGGTGTACATACATACATACATACATACATACATACATACACACACACACACACACACACACACACACACATGGTCCTTTGGGATTGAGTGGCCTATAAATCGTACAAACAAACAAACAAACAAATAATACATACATACATACACATATACATACATACACACACACATACACACATACACACATACCATTTGTGTTTGTCAAATATTTAATGGATTCAGTGCAAATATGGAATTGATATTTAGTGATGGGTAACCCAATTTTTACCTATTAGTATCAATTCGAATTTGGATAATAGAATATTCTGTTATTTTGCATCATTACTAAAGCAACAGTATGAGATTTGGAAATAAACAATAAATGTGGGCATTTGTATTCAACTGAGTTATGTAGTACTCCATAGATATTTCTCTGTTGTTTAATAATACAAACCAAAAATGATTAAATATCAGTAATTACATTAATTATTAAATATTGATTGAAGTATTAATTAATGCAGACTTTAAAAAGCAAGGGTGAACCTGGACATCCGTGTCTAGTTTGTCTAAATTATCGAAAAGGGGGAGAAAATGTCATTAAATTTTACTTTAGTAGTAGATATAATATTCTTAATCCATTTTAGAAATTCCAAGGGATTTTCAAATCTATTTAATACTAGCTGATAACCCGGCATTCCCTGGGTATTTATTTACAACCAATACCTCTTACCAGAGGGAGCCCCCTTATGGAGTACCGTGAAGCTGTTATCATGGCAACTGCACTGTGCTGTACAGTAGATGCCATTTTAAGGCACAACAGGCTGTATCTTATCAGAACTTGAATCCAAAATGCACACTACCACACTCAAAAGTACTGTGACTTGACACTATAGATATAATTCATTCCTTTTCATTTCAGCAGCCCAGGCGTTCCAGAGTGATGCTGGAATACACACAGAGAGACACAGACACAGACACACTGAGGGGGTATAGGGGTGTCTTACCCCCCCAGACTTTCCAGATAGAAAGTCATCTGTGTATTAAGTTTGGTTGAAATTGCTAAAGGCATTCCAGAGTTATGCTGGAACATACACACATACAGCCATAAAGATAGATAGATAGATAAATAGATAGATAGATAGATAGATAGATAGATAGATTGATTTATAGACAGACAGACAGACACACAGACAGGCACGGCACAGGTCTGTGACTAAAAAGCTGTTTGATTATTTTCATCTAATTTCCATGTATTTTGGTGTGCTAAAAACAAATAAAAATTGTCTTCAAATTTATCAAAAAAAATTAATTTTTGGTATTTTTTTATGTTATGGGTTTTTAACCAAATTTAAAGTCCAAATTACTATCAATTAATTCACATAAGTGCATTTAAGATATAAAATGCCAAAAAAAAACCTTAAAGGGTTTGTCTGGGTTATGTAAAAAAAAAAATAGCACTGTAAATCTGATGGTCAGCAATATATACATAAGCTAGGCAAGTTTTAAGTCTGTGCTTCTAATGGTAGAAAGGGTTAATCTTTCCTGAAGAATCCAGTGGGAGGGAGACACAGGGCAGATAGCAGCATCTCCGGTCAGTGCAGGGGGTGTGGCCATCACTGTGACATCTCGTGTACAGACACAGAGCTGCTCTCTCCTGCATGCCACACTTGGGCACCATTCCTCATCAGGTTCTTGGTTCTAGGCTGTTCACACTTTTTCATCGCAATTCATGTTAGCACGTCATTAATTCACCAGACAGTTTCTGTTTCATCTGTGGTGAATATACAGTGTTGAAGCAACAGCAGCATATTACTGACTTTGTGAAAAAAGTATACTTTGCATACTTTGACTAAAAATTGGAGACTAAGATAAAGTTTGGGTTCCTCATAAAGTGTGCAAAGCTCATTCAAGGGTAAGAAAAAATCTTTCCGTTATGGGATTCCTATGGTATGGCGAGAGCAAAGAACCATAGTGATGACTGTTACTTTTGTTCATACGATATGAAAGGGTTTAATTCCAAATGGAAGCATTCCCCAAAAGTAATGTCTTTTTCCCTTCTAAGATTAGATCTAACGCGATATATCTTCCAAAGGAATCTGCTTCAATTAATTCAGCTTTGATGTCTTTTCTTAAGTATACAACTATACCATTTTTCTTTTCCATAGCAGAAGCTACAAAATGTTCAAAATGTTGACCAAGTTTTGGGTTAATCAAATATTTTTGATCAGTTGATTTGATATGAGTTTCTTGCAAACAAATTATATCATTCTTAAACTGTTTAAGATAGTGAAATATTTTCTTTCTCTTCTGTGGAGAATTCAGTCCATTGAATTCCATGTTAGAATCTTAGTTGTCATCTTTGGTTACCTGAAGCTTTTTTAGAGCCTCCTGCATGGCCTGTTTAACCTTTGGCCTAGCTCCTCCCACGGCTTCTGAGCTTGTTGCTGTAACTCCTTGATCGATGGCCGGTGATTGTTGAGGTTGTTGCCTTTTAGCTTGTTTCTCCAATCATCTGGTAGTCATACGGCTAGGTCTTTGTTCCATAACACCTTGCGCTTCTAGGAGAAAGAGATGCTCCGTCTTATCTGATAGTTGTGTAGTTTGCTGTCTGTCCTGTCCTTCTTGTGGTCTTTCTCCAGGTCCAGATGATGCAGGATGTCCAACCTTCAAAATATTATGGTAAAAATCTCGAGCTTTCCATACGGAGTTGAGACGATATCTTTGCTTGTCAAATGTAAATATGATACCAAATGGTGCGTCCCATCTGTACTGTATCTGACGGTTTCTGAGTTCTTCCACTAAAAAAGCATAGTCTCTCCTGGCTCTTAGCATTTGAGGTAGTATTTCTTTCAAAACAGTCAAATCCTGGCCCCCAATTTGGAGCCTAGTATTATAAGACTCTTGTAATATTATATTTCTGAACTTTCTTGTAGTGAAATATATAACCACATCTCGGGGAAGTTGCTTCTGTTTTGCCACCCAAGAATTAACGTGATAAACTTTATTGATCTGCCAGTCAAAGTTAGACCCTGGTCTTCCCACCAGACAATCAAAAGCTTCTGAAAAAATCTGTTTCAAATTCTCCTGTTTATCCTCATGCAGCCCCCTTACTCTTAATGCCAGCTCCATATGCCTGTACTGTATCATAATAATTTGTTTTTCAGCGTTTTCAACTTTTTGTTGCACCACCTCAGTTTTGGATGTTAAAGTGGTATTAGCTTCGTTAAGATCCTCTAGACTATCTTCAATTCCAGAAACATGTTCTGTCAGTACAGTTACAAGTCCCAGCATATCATCTTTGATTTTAGCAATCCTAGTATCAATTTTATCATACAAGTCTGTCTTAACTTCTTTTATCTCCTCTTTTATCTCCTCTCTAAAGTCTCTAAAAGTTTCCAAAAAAGTTCTTTTGTTAGCAAATCTCCAGTAGGGGGCATAGAGGGTGGGGGTTGCGACTTTGTGCCAGGTATTGGGGATGTTCTTCTAGGAGGGGGTTTCAGACCAGAAGTTAATTTTGAGGCCATTCCAAGTCTTATCTTCAAGCAATTAATCAAACTCTACTGGCCCGCTATGCAGCTACGAAAAAAGGTATTAAATCACCCCTTTATTAGCTCCGTAGGACTTTTCAGAAGGTTTTTTAAAAAAAGCATTGTAACGAAACAGCTCAGCATAATCAATGCCATTTTAGACCTCTATATTAGAAATATATATTAGCAAAGTTGATAAAAAAAGGTCTTGTAGAATCTTGTAGAGGTGAAACTAATTAATAAAAATCTGCTGGCCGGCTATAAAGCAGAGTGATGAGTCACTCACTTCCTTTGAAGTTTTATAGCTGTTCTTTGCAAGAAGATTAATCTTCTTGCAAAGAACAGCTATAAAACTTCAAAGGAAGTGAGCACTGTTACGGAGAATTCACAATCGCCATTTTAAAAGCTTTTTCAAATAGCCAAATTAACGAAGGAAGATCTTGTAAAAAAATGAAGCTAGGTTTAAATACGCAGATGAGGTTCTCAGATACGGGCTCTGCTTGTATTAAAATCAAATAGTTCAAATATTGTTCTAAGTGGGGGGGATCTTACTTTGGGCTGTAAAAAAACAGCTGTAGATTCCAGCACGGAGATGATTCAGCCTCGGCTGGCCCTCCCTCTCTTCGCAGACATAAAAGCTGCAAAGATCAAAAAGGCACTTTGCCAGCTGGATCTCTCTCCTCCCCTTCTTGCCTGAAGGATAAAGTATCTGTCAGATGTCTAGACAGATAACGCGACCAGGAACTCGGGAGCAGCTCTGTTAAGCTGCTACCATCAGCAAGGAAGTCCCCAAATGGAAGCATTCCATTTCATACCCCAATCTTCACTCAGCAATTTGTCCCACCCCCCATGGCACAGATATACCAGTACCCAATCCCCCTGCTACCATGGAAGAGATACCTAGCTCCAATGAAGGTGAAGTCATACCTGAACCAGATGACAAATCAAGTTCTGACTTTGAAGATGATACAAGACCAAAATTGTTTTCTCAGGAGGAGATGAATGATTTGGTAAGAGACTTGAATCTTCCCAAAGATGCCGCTGAGTTACTCGGATCAAGGCTGAAAAGCAGGAATTTATTGTTGCCAGGAGTGTCATCTTCATGGTTCAGACATCATGAAAAGGAGTTCCTTACTTCGCCCAGGAAGACAAGTTGGTTTATTGCATCAATGTCGAAGGTCTGATGGGTCAAATTAAACTCCAATATGATTCAGAGCAATGGCGTCTTTTTATAGATTCTTCAAAAAGAAGTCCCAAAGCAGTTTTACTCCACAACTGTTTTTACGCTTCCATACCTGTATGTCATTCCGTACACTTGAAGGAAACCTATGAGAACTTGGAATTGGTTCTTCATAAACTTAAATATGAAGACCATGGTTGGCAAATGTGCGGAGACTTGAAGGTCTTGTGCATGCTGCTCGGGCAACATGCTGGATATACCAAATACCCTTGTTTTCTGTGTCTATGGGACAGTCGAGACTGACAAAATCACTAGACCAAGAAGAGTTGGCAGCCAAGGGTGCTAACAGTCGGTGAAACAAATGTCCTCCGAGAAACTTTGGTACCTTCCCATAAAGTTCTTCTACCACCTCTCCACATAAAATTGGGATTGATGAAGCAATTCGTAAAATCACTTCCAAGAGATGGAGCATGCTTCAAATACTTGGTCACCAAGTGTGTTCATCGGACCAGACATTAGAACACTTATAGTTGATCAAGAGTTTGTCAATACCATGACGGATCCTCAAAAAGAAGGGTAGATTGCATTTAAAGAAATTGTACAGAAATTTTTACGCAATAACAAAGATCCTCGCTACAAAAAGATCATCGGAAGAATGCTGAAAGCATTTCAAGCTTTACGTTGCCTCTTGAGTTTGAAAGTGCATTTCCTCCTGACTACTTTCATCTACTTTCCTGAAAATTGGGGAGCTGTGAGTGAGGAACAAGGTGAACGATTCCACCAAGACACTAAAGAGATGGAAAGGAGATACCAGGGAAAATGGAGCATTATAATGATGGCAGACTACTGTTGGATGCTTCAGAGAGACATTCCAGATGCTACTCACAAGCGTAAATGCACCAAGAGGAGCCTCACAAGGAAGAAGAATCAAGTTTAGTGTGTGTAGGTCAGCTCATTTCAGTTCAAAAAAGGATTTTCATGAAAATATTGTAATAAAACTTTGATTTTATAAGTCTATTTCCATTTATTTTGAGGTATTGCCTTATTTAACATAGTTACCTAAATTGTCAGGAAACGTGATGTCCTATGACAAAATGGAGGTCATTTTCAGATTCAGCGCACCAAAAAACATAAAGATTACGTGGAATAACCAAAACAGCTCTCAAAAAAATTTTTTTTTGCAGACCTGTGTAATGAACATGAATTGTTTGTGTATTTTATCAAAAGTTTTTCAGCATCTAATAATGAGATTACAAGTTGATTTTTATTTTAAGTCTATTATATCTACAGTAAATCCTAAATCATCTGTTGCATGCCTAGTTTTTTTTCTCCCTGCTTGAACATTCTTAATAACAAATGGTATCATTTTGCTATAATCTATTTCCTAACACTGCTATTAAAATCTTTGTATCAACATTATCAGTGAAATTAGATGAGCATATCAGGCATTATATTCACTTGCTTTTGTCTGATTAAATGCTAGTGATAAAGTCCAATTAGTGATAAGTCTGATTAAATGCCAGCGACAAAGGAAGGAAAATACTGGATGCAAAGTTAATAGGGACTGTACTCTTTTAAAAGAATCTAAATGCTTTCTTTCACTCTTCCTCTACAGGGGCTTTCAGCTAATTGGTGGTCTTTGCACCATTCCCAGCATCATGCTAAACCCAACTGTTTCGAGAAGGACCCAGATGTTTCATTTCATCCCTTTATTTTGTCATTAGGGGAAACTCTTTCTTTGGAGGTAAGAAGCAACTGCTTAGATGACAATAGATTTTACTGAACCCTGGCCATTCTCCTTTCAGATCAGCATCAGAACAGCAACTGTTAAGCCATTTCATTGTCAATTTGTTAGAGTTGAGCACAGCCTAATTCTTCTGGGTTTATTATTTATATTTATTAGCAGCCTTTAATAAAACAGATCTCATTGAGATAGTAGATTAGTAGAGTTCGACAAAATGTTCTCCCAAGGTGGCCATAACAAAAGTGTATTTCCTTATAAGGGACCAAATGTGGTATTCAGCCAGTTCCGACAGGTTCTGGAGAACCGACAGTGGAAATTTTGAGAGTGGGGAGGGAATGGAGATTTTGCAGTATCCTTCTCCTGCCATGCCCACAAAGCCACGCCCACAGAACTGGTAGTAAAAAAGTTTGAATCCCACCACTGATAAAGGACCCCTCCTTTCTAAGGCTAGGTGGCATTGTCCAAGGAGAGACTTGAACTCACAATCTTGCAGTTTCCAGCCTGATGCCTTAAAACTGGTTCTCCTGTGGTGGCTCATAGCTATAGATGAATATTATGAACTGGATTATTGAGGGAATTATCTCACTGGATTGACTGAACAATCATGTACAAAAGGATTCTGAGGAAAGCAGCAAGTTTTTATGGCCATGTGAATGCAATCCTAAGAAGGTGTGTTAGGGAGGCAAAGTAATTCCTGTCCAAAAATCCTGGCAGCTCGGATAGGAATAGGATAGATTAAAAGATGGAGGGCGGAATGGAGTTTAAGCATCTATTTGTTTGTCCCCTTTTGCTCTTTCTCTGGTTCATGTTATGGATTGGACTGACTATTGTGTGGATTATCTCAGTGGATTGTTTCAGATTTGAAAAGCATTTTTTGCCTTGGCATAAGTGTAGAATTACTTATGCCTCACAAGCAGAAATACTGGTAGAAAATGTTCTATCTCTGATGGTTGTGAGGTTCTGAGGATGTGGCAGTCAGTAAAAATATCAAAATGAAGAAGCTGCCTATTTAGCTGAGATTCTGGATTCCCTTTTTATTGTTAATTCACCTCTACCGAAACCAGTCGGGACATTAATTTTGGCGGCTATAGGATGGTGTGGCTGAAGAGCTGATATTGGGTCAATAGAACACTTTGAACCCATCAGATCCACGTCCATCAGTAATGCTTTCCTTTGGGAAAACTAATGGGAAGATTAGTAAAGGTTTATCTAGTGTTTCTGCTACAAAAGGGACAGCTTCCTTTCCTGACTAAGAAATCTAAGTTTAAGACTGTTCTTTCTGTATTTCTATTGCAGGGCTTAATTTTAAAAGCTATCTCGCTCTGCCATGTGTTTCTGCACCTGGAAAATTTGAAAATAAAGACTGCAATCTATTCTAACTACCACAATTACAGTTTATTATTGTGACAGCTATGTACATCTCACTTTTTTTTGCTTTTTTCCTGCCCGAGAATTTATTTCACACAGCAGATGAAAAGGATGTTATAGAAATGGAGCCTTAAGTTATAACTACCTATTGAAAGTTATTTGCTTTTTTCATGCCTTATCTTTTACAGTTGGGTTTGCAGAAAAAGAAATACATGCCTTATAACTATCAGCACAAGTATTTTTCCTTCAGTGAGTATCTTCTCTCCTCCTACCTCCTGTTAAACTCCAAATGAACTTTTTCTTCTGTTAAAAAAAACAACATCCTCTTTGGCTCTTTGGACTCTTATCTTTTCAATCATGAGCACATGGGCAGATTATATATATGCATTCTACTTAATCCCCAGCACAGTTTAGATTAATAACAACTCTTATTAATATAAATGATAATGATAAGATAAAGAGGAGGAGGGAAGAAGAAGAGCAGTGGTAGCAACTACAGAACATTGCAGAGAATGAGGAGGAATTCTTTCCTTTCTCAGACCACACAGATTCCCATGAGTTTAATATACATATTTAAGCTGGCATCCCAATTCTAAGTCGATACCTTCAAAAACAGGCTATGCCTAAACAATGCAAAGAGAGAAATGGCAAGCTGGAGAGGGTACTGCTCTTTCTCATGCAACTGCTCAATTATTTGATGCTCTATAGACACAACTGAGGAGCATCCATAAATCAAATTACAGTGGAAGAAAATTGCCATGGAAGAGAGACAGGAACATAATGGAGAATATAGTCCAACCTCTTTACCAGCAGTTGTTTTTGTTTTTGAAACTGCTTTATTCATAGGATCATAAATGGTGCCTGCTGGATCTAACTCCTGGCCCATCAAGTTCAGCAGTCCATTCTTACAATAACCAACCAAGGAAATCTACTGGTCTTCCTTCAGGTGGCCTTCAGAAGCTACCACACTGCCATCCAAGCTAATAGCCATTGAATCTTATGAATTCCATGAGCTCCATCATTTCTGGAAGCCAGTCAAGCTGGTGGGCACCACAACTAACTGCTTACAGCAGGTCAGAGGGAACCTCTGTCATAAGTATTTTTTAAACTGTCTTCAAGATTGAGTGTTGAGTCTGAGTCTCAAGAACCACAAAAGCATTGGAATCTGAACAAGGTTTTTTTTAATTGAAAAAAACATATCTTCCTATAAGGGTTACAGAGATATTTTATTTTGAAAGAAACCCAAGATATAAAAGCAAAATGTGTAACTTACAGGTGTAAGCGTGTTTTCTATTGCCTCTACTTCATATTTTATTCTATTGCTAGTTCTATATTGTTACATTAATTACAATTATTATAATGGTTACAATTATTATAGTCTATTAGAATATTGTATTCTGTGGTACTATTATATAATAATGTTTTCTTCTTACAAACACTGTTCTCCCTTAATTCCTGTCTCTGGAATATCTTCTCCTTTTCTTCTCTGCTGTTGGTCAGCAAGCAAAGTATTTGCAACTTTCCGTGTTGTGCCTCTATGCTTCTTTTCCTCTGGACTATTAACCCCTCCCCTCTTTTGAAGGAAAAATGCCTTTTATTCAGGTGATTCCAATAGAAGAGAATATTTGTAGTTGGAGTGGAACTGTGGGGTCCTTGGTGCTCCTTGAGGCCAGTAGTTTTCTTGCAGACTTTTCATTACCCAATTAGGTAACATCATCGGTGCTAGAAGGTGGTGGGGTGTGCTCTCTTTATATATACTAGTATCTTGCCCTGTCTCTAGTTTTAGGTTTTATATTGTTGTAAGTCACCCAAAGTTGTATTTTACAAGATGGGCAGTTTTACATGATGTCTTTTATGAATGAATATATAAACACTTGAAAGCTGGTCTCACTGGATTTACCAGGGCTTTTCCTCTAAATAAATCTGAATAGATTAAGATAGTATTGTCCACTTATCACAAGGAATAACAGAGCTTCCTTTAGCTCATTCAAGTATATTTTAATCAAGGGGTTCTAATAGAGCCAGCACAAATAGTATGAGTGGCACAATTCAGGCAGTCTCTGCCACATACAAGTTTTGGAATTGATTTATTTTTGATGATGAGATTCTCAAGTACAATTATAATTATTAAATAAAATGGTAAATACAGAACATTTGAGGAAAGTGGTTGATGCTTCTTTTATGTTTAGAAAGGATACTTAATGGATATATGCATCTTGTTTCCTTCTACAGCATTGCCACTGATTGTAGTGCCTACTTTTCAAGTTTACTCATTGTACTTTATATTCCAACGCAAGCTCTGGAGGGTGAGTACACAAATAATCCATACCAAATATTAAATAATACAATACTGAGACACCCCTCCCTCCATGGTATGTTTCTAGGTTTAGAATTTTATTTCCTGAAGAGGATTTGAAAAGACTAAACCATTTTAGGCGCTTATAAAAATTTGCATGGGGATATTGTTAATGGGAAAGTCAATGCCACCCAATTCTAAAGTGCTTCCAGATGAATTATTTCTGGCTATCAAAAGGCCTTTTATGAAGAAGGCATTCAATTTTTGCCTGGGAAAACAAATGTAGAAGGCAGGATGGGGAAACCTTAGTGGCAACTGGACAATAACATTGATTGAACTAAGAATGGAAAAGAATTACAATCCAGTTTTCTCAAGTAGAGATTATGAAGAATTTGATCAAAAAATGATTTATGGTGGCTTGAATACAACTATAAAGTTATGGTTCATCTTTTTTAAAAAAAAATTAGAGGGATTGGAAATGGGTTTGGACTTATTCTTTTCTAATATAGAAGATGGGAGACAAGACTTTTCCAGCCTTGTTTAAAATGGGAATTTGCCATGTACTATTGTCAAGTGCTCTAATTAAAAATGGCTGAAATTTTGTGGGATAATCAAAGCTAATAATATTTCTACATTCTCTCACCTGATATCACATAAACATGTCAGTTATTGAAAATAATGCTTTTTTGAGCTCACATGACATCAACAGTGGTGTTTACAACACACTTGTAAGTGCTTATTAAAGACCCATTTCAATTGTGAATGTTGTGCATTTTTAATTTTTGGTATTGTCTTATTTATTCCCCTTTCCCTATTTTATTGTGAGCCGCCCGGAGTCCTTCGGGAGTGGGCAGCATACAAAAGTAATAAACAACAAACAACAACACTGGTTCTGTCAAAATGGGCCATAAACAGAGCAGAGTTTCCAGAAGATATACATCTGGATCTTAGTAAGATTCCATGTAGGGTGTCTACTTGGAGCAAGGAAAGATGCTATTCTAATCTCAATTTCTTCTCTTCTTTTCTACAGGAAATGGCATGGATTCTGGCATATTTTATCCGATTCTTTATTGCCTTCAACCCCATATTAGGATTCAAGGGTGTTTTGGGATACCTCCTTCTTTTGAAGTACTGTTCATCATATGTACTATTTTCTTTGTGTTTGACTATCCCTTCCCAGACCCTGACTATTCTCTAGATCAACGATGGCGAATCTTTTTTGGCTCGTGTGCCATGGGGGGGGGGGGGAAACGCAGGGGGGGTCATGCATGGGCATGCTACACCCATAATGTAATGCGCGACCCCCCCTTTGTGCATGCACGCAAGAGAGGCACTAACCCCACTTCCAGTTTGCTCATAGGGTGGTTTTTAGTCCTTCGGAGGCTTCAGGGGAGCCTCCTGAAGGTCCCTGAAGCCTCTGGAGGGCTTAAACCAACCCTCCGAACAAATCGGAAGTGACTTCTGGTTTGCTTGTAGGGTCCTTTTTAGTCCTCTGGAGGCTTCAGGGAAGCCTCCTGAAAGTCCCTGAAGTCTTGAAGGGCTTAAACCGACCCTATGAGCAAATCAGAAGTCTGTTCCTGAACGTCCTGTTTGCCCATAGGGCCGTTTTCTTGTGTTCCGGAGGCTTCAGGGAAGCTCCTGAAGCCTCCGGAGGGCTTCTGGTGGGGGAGAAGGCTCTTTTTGCCCTCCCCAGGCTCCTACAAAGCCTCTGGAGCCTGGGGAGGGTAAAAAATGGCTTTAAAAAGGGCTGAACTCGCCTGCCCTGACAAATGACTACGCGTGCCACCTGTGGCATGTGTGCCATAGGCCCGCCATCCCGGCTCTAGATTATCCTTTTTCTAACTTCCATATGTGTGGCCTTCAATTCTACCATTGCCATTATAATAACTATCTGGGATATAGCCAAGCCACTCCATTTGGGATCAGTTTCCAAGATATCTGCTCAACCTTCCAAATTTGTCCACTACCGCAGAAAGATTGGGGGGGTCCTAATCTTTCATTTGAATCTGACTCATTATCACTGGAGGAGTGTTAGAAATGTATTGATTTCCATAGAAAGGCATCATTAGGTCTAGTAAATGACTTGCATTCTAAGCCTAACAAACAAACGAATAAATTTGTCACACTATTCTACTTAAAGGCTTAAAAGATTGTTTGTGTAGATATAGTTTCACTTTGCCTAATTTGCCTGACTTTGCCTCATTTCTGTCTTTCAGTGTTCTTGAGAGTATTATATTTACATGGATATCACAGACAAGTCATCTTCCTATGCCCATCGATCATGATAAAAACATGGATTGGTTCTCTACACAGGTAAGAGAGATCCGAGAGATAAAATTGATGGCTGTATATGATTAAACTTTAGCTTGTCTGCATAATTTTATTATATGACAATAATTCACAGATCCATAATAATCAATTATCATTTCCACGTGTGAAAACTGAATTACTTTTTGGATGTTATTTTTACCTATTATTATTTCTTTTAGCTTGCTTTTCCTATGATAGAAAAGTTTGAAGGGTGTTTAGAAATGCTATAGATTATGATTGCCCTTGCTTTTGTTTGGACTTTATAAAAATGGAAATGAGATGAGTAGAACAAATATTCTTTGGCCTCATTTTAAGATAATAGTACTAACTGAAAGAGAAACTGGCCAGTGCAGGAAAATTTTCCATTCCAAGCATCTGGTTTTCATCCAGATCAGGATATTCTCCCCTCCCCCCAAGTTTTATTTATTTTATTTATATTACATTCAATCCAATTTTTATTAAACAGTCGATTGTCTGGGTGCAATCACATTTAAACAATCATAATATTCATCTTTGTTGTCACATTTATCTCCACTATTACAACATAATAGTAATATTGTAATAACATAGTGATACAATAACAGTAATACTTGGCATCATGTACTTTAAGAACCCTTCTCTTTAAACTTCATCTTTTAATATCTCTTCTTCTCTAACTTCTGTCTATCTTAAGGTGGCCAGATTTTAACACAGGGGAGCTGACGATAGTTTGAGCGGCCGCGGCTGGCGCAAACTACCGTCAGTCGCCCCGAGCTCCTCAAAACAAGTCCAGGGAGAGTAGGTGTTGGGCTGGAAGGCTTCTGGCGGCTCCCGGGCAGCGATGCCACTGCTATCCGCTCACCGTATCTTCCCGCCCGGATGCCTGAAGCCTTCCAGCCCACCCGGGGCAAGTCACCTGCGGTGCAGCCGGTGGTGGACAGGAGGGCTTCAGGCCGCTCCTGGGTGGCGGGTGTCCAGGCAGGAAGAGCCGGCAGGGGTGGCGGTGGCATCTTTGCGGCGGAGCAGAGGCAGCCTCCAGCGCCAGCAGCAGGGCAGCCTCAATCGGGCGGTGAGGCAAGCTGCGTACGCGAGGCTACTCGGCCAGCCCATCCCGCAACTCTTGTTAGTGCTCGGCAACACACTGCTGCCATGCAGCCTCCAGCCCCACAGGCCATCCTCCTGGCACACAGCCACTATCATCCTGCAATTCCTTGGCGGTGTTGGTGGCAGCGGTGGCCGCGAGATCTCCTCCTCAGCCACCGCCATCTTGGCTCCCCCTCCCTCCGAGCCCTTTCCCTCCGGCTTCCCTCAGGCCTCGCCTTGCTCTTCCCTTGCCCTCGCACAGCGGGTCCTGGCTGCAATGCCGATGCCCTTTCGTCCACTCACCCATGAAAATCGGGACTTTTTAAAAACGTTGCAGGACGCGGGACAAATTGTGAAAAATCGTGACTGTCCCACGAAAAGCGGGACATCTGGTAACCTTAGTCTATCTTATCTAGCAGTTAATAACATATAAGATTAAATATATCATATGTCAGAAAACAAAAATAAGGAAATAAAAAGAAAAAAAGAATATAGAGAGAGGAGGGAGATATAGGGAAGAGTAACTCAAAAATAACAACAGAGAAGAAAATCATCCCTTCATCACCTCCTTGCCTGCTTCAACTTTATAATTGCTATGCCTTAAAGAAAAGAAAGGAAAAGGAAAGGCAAGTCCAAACAGCAATAAAGAAAAGGAAAAAAAAATAATCTAACCATTATCTATTGCTCACCTTGATACTTTAATTGTTATGCTTTTTTTTTTTTTTTTGGCCTGCCTCCCATATTCCTCCCTTACATCTCCAATCTTTATATCTACTTCTTGGAAGTTTGGTCTAAATATTCCTGCCATCTCCACCCTTTTCGCTGCTTAACTTCTAAGCTTTCTATCCCAGCCCCTTTCTTCCTTTCAATCATATCATTCAACTTTCTTAATACATTTTCCCCTGTTTTAATTCATCCACCACTATTATTTTTATTATTATCTCCTCTTTCTTTTTTCCCTTCTTCATTTCTTTTATTGGCTTTTCCCTTTCTTTTGTTAGCTCCTCATTAAAGAGAGACCCTATTCCCACAGAAAACACTGAGCCATGAAACCTGGGTAGGCATGTCTGGGGGGGGGATGTCATGTGACTGGGTGGGAGTGATGTTGAGTTGGTCACACCCACCCAGGTTTTGTGGCTCCTGGTGTTTTCTTGACTCTCTTGCCCACAATCTGGCAGAGTCCCTGGTCGCCGCCTGGAACCCAGTGGCGACTGGGGCCCTGGATCAGATTGCGCCTTTGCGGCCTCTCCGCAACAGTGGATCCAGGAGGGCTCCTTGGTTTACTGAGAAACTCCGGGAGAAGAAGCGCCAAAAGAGACGCCTAGAGCGACATTGGAGGACTAGTAACTCCGAATCTGACTGAACACTGCTAAGAGCCTTTATTAGGACTTATCTCGTGGTGATACGGGCGGCAAAATGTGCAAATTTTCCGCTCTCATTGCATCTGCGGAATCACGCCCAGCTGCCCTGTTTAGGATAACCCGTTCCCTCCTGAATGGGGGGGGGGGAAATGGGAGATGCCTTGCAGGGTCGAGCTGAGGAGTTTGCTCAGTTTCTGTCGGACAAAATCACTCAGATTCGGACAGACCTGGACTCCATTTGGACAGAACCAGCCGAGATGCTGAGGGAGAGTCTTGCTCAGACTTTCTGGAATGAGTTCCAGCTTGTCACCCCTGATGAAGTGGACAAGGCCATGGGAGCGATGAGTGCCTCCACCTGTTTACTGGATCCGTGTCCCTCCTGGCTGGTCTCAACCAGCGGGGAGGTAACACAAGGCTGGCTCCAGAGAATTACGAATGCCTCCTTGATGGAGGGATCCTTTCCACGGCCTCTTAAGGAGGCGGTGGTGAGAACTCTCCTCAAGAAGTCTTCTCTGGACCCAGCTATTTTTAAAAGCTATCGTCCAGTCTCCAACCTTCCTTTTTTAGGGAAGGTTGTTGAGAAGGTGGTGGCCCTCCAACTCCGATGGACCTTGGATGAAGCAGATTATCTAGACCCTTTTCAGTCTGGTTTCAGGCCTGGTTACTCCACCGAAACCGCTTTGGTCGCACTGACTGATGATCTCTGGTGGGCCAGGGACAGAGGCCATTCCTCCGTCCTTATGCTCCTTGACCTCTCAGTGGCCTTCGATACCATCGACCATGGTATCCTTCTGCGACGGCTGGAAGAGGTGGTTCCATTTTATGGTGGTTCTCCTCTTACCTCTCCGACAGGTCGCAGTCGGTGTTGGTCGGAGGACAGAGGTTGACTTCTAGGTCCCTCAATTATGGGGTGCTGCAGGGGTCGGTCCTGCCCCCCCTCCTATTTAACATCTACATGAAGCCACTGGGTGAGATCATCCACCGGCACGGGATTAAATACTACCAGTATGCGGATGATACTCAGTTGTATCTGTCCACCTGTGCCAACTCAGTGTGCCAGTACCTGGAAGCTGTTAGGGTCTGGATGGGAGTGAACAAACTCACACTCAATTCTGACAAGACCGAATGGCTGTGGATGTTGCCCCATAAGGACAGTCCATCTAGTCCGTCCTTAACCCTGGGGGAGAAAACTTGCACCCCTCAGAGAGGGTTCACAGTTTGGGGATCCTCCTGGACCTGCAGCTGACTTTGGAACACCATCTGTCGGCTGTGACCAGGGGGGGCTTTGCCCAGGTTCGCCTGGTGCACCAATTGCGGCCCTATTTGGACCGGGAGGCACTTCAGACAGTCACTCATGGCCTCGTCATCTCAAGACTGGATTACTGTAATGCGCTCTACATGGGGCTGCCCCTGAAAAGTGTTCAGAGACTGCAATTAGTCCAGAATGCAGCCACGCGAGCGATACTGGGTGTGCCAAGGTACACCCACATCACACCTATCCTCCGCGATCTGCACTGGCTGCCCATTGGTCTCCGAACACGATTCAATGTGCTGGTTATCACCATAAATAAAGCCCTACATGGCCTAGGATCTGGGTACCTATGAGACCGTCTTCTGCCACATACCTCCCTTAGACCGATAAGATCGCACAGGATGGGCCTTCTCCGGGTGCCTTCAGTGGGACAATGTCGGCTGGCGGCGCCTAGGAGTAGGGCCTTCTCTGTTGCCACTCCGGCCATATGGAATGAGCTGCCCCCAGAGATCCGGGCCACCCCACTCTCATGGCCTTTCGCAAAGCCTTTAAAACCTGACTTTTCCGGCAGGCCTTCTGATTGGGTGTTTGTTGCGTTCCTTTTTTAACTTTGTGTGTCCTATTGTTTTTAAGTTCTTTTAATTCCTTTTTCATTTCTGTAAGCCACCCGGAGTCCTTCGGGATTGGGCGGCATAGAAATTTAATAAATTCAATTCAATTCAATTCTTTTCTGTGGGAAACGGATCCTAATGGCTCTTTGAGGGTTTAAGATTGCCGACCCCTGTGCTACACCATGCTTCAAGACAAAATTTCATTTATTTATAATTAGAAATAAATATTTCACAATATATAATTACATATTGTTTTTGTGATTAATCACTATGCTTTAATTATGTTCAATTTATAGCAATAAAAATACATCCTGCATATCAGATATTTACATTATGGTTCATAACAGTAGCAAAATTACAGTTACATAGTAGCAACAAAAATAATTTTATGGTTGGGGGTCACCACAACATGAGGAACTGTATTAAAGGGTCATGGCATTAGGAAGATTGACAGGGAAAGATGTTAAAAGCTGAGATGTAGAATTCTTCTTTTACCTTTTAAGCAACCTCTATTATTCCCCAATTCCAGTTGCTCAATTATACAGCCAGTAGTGCCTGTATCCAATCAAAGAGCTACAGTGTTTACAGCTTACACTCTTTCCACTCTCTTTCTTTGTAAACAAATTCCAGGTGCAGGGAATTTATCTAATGATAGTCTTGCAACACTATTTCCAATACACTGTTCAGGATTAATTTCTAATCCACACTTTCTTCCCTCTACTTTCTCACACTTTCCCCTCTGGGTTTTGCTCTGGCCAGAAGATGTCGCTGTTGCACTGTTTCTCTTCTACTTCTCTTAGTTTCCTTTGTTTACACCATATTCTTTTAAAGTTCTGGAACCAAATTTTAATCCAAATAAGAGTTTATTAAATCCTTAGATGGCCACTCTGCTTTTCTTCTTTTAGCATTTACAGTATCCAAATAATCAAACAGTTAACGTATTTTATTTTGGATCTCTTTCAGCTCTGTGCTTATCCGCCACTGTTTCAGGGGGTGGAGGCTTGACAAAACTACCACCTTCTTTTACAGCCCCATTGTTGATCAATTATTTCTAGAAAGGGGCATTTCTGACAGAAGTTTTAAAAAACCCACAAATTTCTCACACAGCCACCACACTGTTCTTCTTCAATATCACTCCTGCACAAATTTTACTGTCCCGTTGCCCCATCTTTGTGACTGCCCAAAAATGGCAGTTGTTCCTACTGTTGTTCAGGAGAGCTTGCTTTGCACCTAACGAGGAAATGGTAAGTTCCTCATGGTCAGCAAAGCACCTTTCCTTCCTTCACTGTCCCCACAGGATAGTTATAAAGTCTTCCGTCAGCATTTACTGGTTGGATTTCATGGGGCTCAGCAGAGCCTCACTATTTTCCAGCCGTTCTCACCATGATGTCAACTGTCCCAGGACTTTTTTTTTTTAAAAAAGGAGGCCTGTGAGTTCAAATCATACAGACAACTTGGTTCAGTCTGGAATAAGTAAGGGGAAGATTTGAAAGTAATTGTTGAAAAGAAATGTTTCACAAAATGAAAAATAAATATATTACTAGAATTATATTTTAATTCTCCATATTTTCAAAACTGTACTCTGGTGACTATCAGATTTGATAACAAATGAGTATTTAAACTCTACTATTAGGGTAATATAATTTAAGATTTCCAAAATTCAATATATTTGTCTAGAAATACTAGTTATATACCAATACATACAAACCAACCAACATGAATATAAATATAAATCATGGACAAATATAAATATATATTGTGGACATTTGCTTGATCTTCCTTCATTCACGGTATGTCTGGACTAAAACCTGTCTTTCTCTCTTCTCCCAGCTTCAGTCAACGTGCAATGTGAATCAATCTTTTTTCAATGACTGGGTAACGGGGCACCTGAATTTTCAAATTGAGCACCAGTGAGTACTGATTTAGGGCAATGAGATTCTAAGCTATCAGTAAGAAATTGCTTCATAATTTGAATAAGGCAAAAAGATAGATAAGTATCACAAGTTCTTTGTCTTCCTTTCTGCCTATAGTCTCTTCCCTATGATGCCTCGGCACAACTTTTGGAAGGTGGCTCCTTTGGTGAAGTCCATGTGTGCTAAACATGGTATTGAATATCAGTCAAAACCTCTCTTCACTGGCTTTGCTGACATTGTGTAGTAAGTATCAGACTATCAGGCCAGAAGAGGAGTTGGGGATCTAGGAAACATTCAAGATACAAAGGTTAGCCAAACAGATCAAATGAATGAAATCAAATGAAGGATCTGCATGGCTTTGCTCTCAAGAGTTGGGGAAAGGAGAACATGCAATTATATAGACATACTTACATACATGTGAATATGTCAACTGAACAAAAGAGATCTGGTGTGCAAAGTATTAAACTGTTAATGAGAAGAAAGATTTTGGATGTAGATCCTTTAAGAATAAAAATAAGCCTAGTAGTAGAAAGAGAGAGATGCTAGTCATTAAGCATGTGTTCTATCACATGCATCTTTTATAAAATTAGTTAGTATTAAATAATTAGTTATCAGTTAACATCAAACAGGCAATGGCAAACTGTTTCTATATTGCTTGCATGAAAATTACACATCTAGATGGCTACCTAAAGATAGGCAGACTCTGCCTTCTCCCTATCATCATGACTATGAAATTTGGGTGCTTAGATAAAGTACTACTTTATATAGATTTTATATAAGTCCATATAAAGCAGTGGTGAAATTCATTTTTTTTACTACCAGTTCTGTTGGCATGGCTTGGTGGGCATGGCAGGGGAAAGATATTTCAAAATCTCCATTCCCACCTCACTCTGGGTCAGCCAGAGGTTGTATTTTCTGGTTCTCTGAACTACTCAAAATTTCCACTACTGGTTCTCCAGAACCTGCTGGATTTCACCCCTAACATAAAGCATACTGTCAAGACATGTCAAATACCTAAAAGATAAGTATCACTCACTGAGAGATTTTTGTGCTACTCTTTCTGTCCTCAATTTACTGCACTTGAATTCACTTCTCGGCTTGAATCAGAGGCAGGATTTTTCTAATTAGGACTTAACTCTCATGGCAATGAAGAGAAACTTACTTTCTGTTTTTTTCAGTTCCTTGAAGGTTGCGGGTGAAATCTGGTTCAAAGCATATCATCTTGAACAGAAAACACAAACTCCTAAAATCTGCCTTCAACAAGGGAAGAAGGGTGAAGAGACAAGATAGATCTGAGATGGATCTTGAGAGGCTCCAGGCATAGAAAACCTAGAGTAATTTGTGAATGAAACAGAATGCTGGAGAGCCTTTTGGCATCAACTCAACTTTTGGCATGTTTCCTAATGAGTATTAGCATTGTAAGCAACACCTCCCCCCACCCCCTTTCCAGCTTCTGGGTCTTGGTGTATTATAAATAAAGTTTCTTAATACTTTTCATTGAATTGCTTTGTTTCTGCTTTTTACATTTGACCTCTGTTTTGCAATGGTTGTGAAAATAAACTTAATTGCTATTGCAGTGGATTCTGGATTATGATATGAGATTAAATTGCATCAGCAGATACAAAAAGCAGATAAGAAATCAATCCATATTTCTTCTATTTTGTTTTCAACATTTGGAGATTCCATATTATTTACTTCCTGTTTCTCTCACCCAGGGCTTCCAATACTGGGAGAAATCTACTAATTCTTCCACATTCATTAATAATAAGAGAAATGAAAAGGTATCTTGCACCACCAAACAAATAATATCACCAAGATGACCATGCATGTTTATATTTCTGTCCTTTTCTTCATTCTAAGGGCTTCTTCTTTGACTGGGAGGGTGACAGAGCAGTTCTGGAGAACCAGTAACAGAAATTTTGAGTAGTTTGGAGAACTGGTAAATACCACCTCTGACTGGCCCTGACCCCATCGATTCTCTGCCTGCTAAGTCTCAGCTTCCCCACTCCAGGGGAAGGTTACTGCAAAATCCCCATTTCCTCCCATCAGCTGGGACTCAGGAGGCAGATAATAGATAGGGGTGGGGCCAGTCAGAGGTATTTACCAGTTCTCCAAAGTACTCAAAATTTACTAAATTTGAATCTACTAAAAATATATTTTGATGCTGCCCTCTCAGTTGTGTTGAAACAAAGGGGAAAACACTACTTTAACTCTGGTATGTGACTTGTAGCTGCTTCATCCTTGGGCTGCAGAACAAGCAGACGTAGCAGAAGGAAGATGATGCCAGAGCAAGTTTGTGCTGTAGCTAAGTGGAAATCAGGAAAAGTCCTGAGACAACACAAAATGGGGGATCCTGTTATAGATTTCTATCTGCTTGCTGAGATGACCGAGAAAAATATTTGGCCTACAGAAATGTATTAAGAGACAAATCTTCCCTCATAAGGAACGTTAGTCACTTTCCTGGGAAGCAATAAGCATATTTTCTTGATTGGGTAGAGATTTTAAAGAAGATAACCAAACAGAAATTAAATCCTAACATAACTATCAAAGGAGAGATAAGAAAACCCATGTGGAATTAATGGAAAGATGGTGCCTCTAACCAGAAAAATGGAAATGTTTTCACTTCAGTGGGGATATGGCTCACAGGAGACATCCAGAGAAACCATACGACTTCCATGTGGAAATAAGTAATTGTGAGAAATAAAACAGTAATAATTAGAAAACACACTTTGAGAAAACTCACTTTTTGATATTTTTAGAGAGGTGTCTGGGACAAACTTGGTTATTTTATTAAGGGTTTTCAATAAGGGCTGATTTTTAACCTATTAGAAAAGCTTTCCTGACAAGCCTCACTTGTTTCCAGACTTCCCTCTTTTCTGCTCTCTTTTCCTTTATAAACATCCCATTTGTTACCTTCCAGTGAAAGACAGGTAGGAAAATGGGAGTAAGATACTCAGTAACCATTGCCTGTAAATGTCTCTTATTCAGGGAGGTATTTATTTAATTATACTTCAAATGTTTAAGGTCTCCCAATGCAGAGAGAATGACTATTCCCAGGGATAGTGGTACTGTGGAAGTCCTGAAGTCAGATTTTCATTCTCAAGACAGAGCAGTGAATTCTCTCAATTCTTTACCAGTACCAAACTATTGTTGGCTTATTGCCTATGAATCACCCATCTGCTGGTGCCAAAAAGCAGATTTATAGAAAAGGAAGCTTTGAGAAGATTCATTGTGCATTGAGATTTAGAAACATTAATGATTGATTATATGCCATCAAATTGCTTTTGATTTCTAGGGAACATATAGATTTTCTCCATGATCCCTAAAAAAGACTTTCAGGTCTTCCAGGGATGCATTTATTGCCAATGAAATTGAGTCCATCCAACTTGATGTTGGTTATCTTCTTCTCTTTCCTTCCTTTTCTAGAGAGCTAGATCTTTGCATAATGTGTCCAAAATAGGATAATTTGAGCCTGATCATTTGTGTCTCTAGTGAGAACTCAAGGTTGGTTGGGTTGATGAGCCATTGGTTTTGATTTAACAGAGAAGCGTCGTTGAAACTTTATCGGCCAATCGAAGGCGAGGAGGGAGGAAACTTCCTTGCTCGGACTCGCCCAGTCCGCCCTCCCGATGGTGCTGAAAAGGACAGTGCCAAATTCCCCGAAGCCTCAGTCGGGGGGAGATGGCTTCCCAGCAAGGAGAAACCGGGATCAGGCGGAGGAGGGAAGTTGATCCCGCGGCCGATCAGTCCGGTCCTTCGCGGTGGTTTACCTGGGAAGAGATCGGGCTGCGCACTGGCCAGGAAGGTCCCTCACGGGAGCGCTGGCTGGTGATTGACAGGAAAGTCTATGACATCAGCCGGTTCTACAAGAGGCACCCGGGGGGCTCTCGGACTATCAGCTCGTACGCAGGGCAGGATGCCACGGTAAGACGCGGGGCAGCTGACGAGGCGAGGACTCAGGTGGCCAGTTTCTTTCGCTTCCTTAAAGTGTCACAGGGAATACCATAGTTTACGCAATTTTAATATTTGTAGCTATGGGCACGGCATTTAAATATCTTTTCCAAGGCTCTTGTGGTAGCTCTACTAAGTGCTAGTCAGATGTATTGATTGCTTGTTCCTTTACCGTTCAGGGTTGATTCTATTTGTCATTTTCAATCTCTTCACTGCCAATGTCATTGTAGGTGATTATAATTAGTTTAGTCTTCTTTATATATTTCATTTTAATCCCATTTTTCCACTCTGCTCCTTGACTTTTATCATTAAACTTGCAGATTTTCTGTATCTTCAAATTCAGGGTAGGGCTATCAGCTTAATACAGGCTATTGATGTTTCTTCCCCCAATTTTAAAACCAGTTGCCCTTAATATATATTCAGCATATAAATTGAATATAAGGGTCACATACACAGCCTTCTACCCTTTTGCTAACCTGGAGTCAGTCTGTTTTGCCATGTTCTGCCTGTATTGTGGCTTCCTGACTTGTATGTAAGTTTCTCATGAGGAAAACGAGATTCTGGGCTTCCCATTTTTCTGAACACTTTTCAAAAGTCTTTCTATACTATATGAAGCACATACTGACTTTCTTTTTGCTAATATTTGGCTAGTATTATTTACAAAGCATTCCATTTATTCTGCTCTTTGCTCCGTTCGTGGAGCTACACTTTAAGAAAGGTCCAAAACAGTTGGAACAGGAGCCACAAAGAGAGAGTGAGGTGGTTGTTGAAGGAATTGTTAAACTGAACTGTTGAGCTTAGAGAAGAAAACTCTTAAGTGGGACTGAGTAACCAGGGTTAATGTGGAGGAAACAAGTGTTGTGTGAGAATGGAACCACTGATTGAGGGAAAGATGTGGGCTTCCTTTCTGGATATCTTCAGGCAGTGATCAGGCAGCCTTCCATTAAGGAGGAATCACACATAAGAAGAGAGGTTTGACATAATGGCCTACATGGTCCCTTTTAAAATCCATTATGTTATGAGTCTATGATTTTCCTAACTCTGAAGGACTGAGCCAAATCTTACAAATCCCATTGTTAATTTAAATAGAAGTGGGAGAAATAAAACAGGAATCTTACCCACAAAATGGTGCAGTGAAATCAGCACAGAGGTTCTTTCTTTCTCTTTTACATTCACAAGGACATATTATTCCTGATATATGCTACGCCAGTGAGGCCTAACATTTTTGTCATCATGTGCCAAAAGCACTCACGTACATGTGTGACAGCATGCCCACACCCATAATTCAATGCATGCACGACCCCCCTGCATGTGCCCGACTCCTGTGTATGCATGCGTGACCCCTCATGCTCCCATGCTCCCCCTGTGTATCTGCCACACACTTCCTGCACCGTTTTTTGGCTCCCATTACATTTTGGGGCCTCATGCAATGCCCTCATGCCCTGTTCCGGCTTCCAGATTGGTGTGAGGCTCCGAAATGCAATGCGAGCACCCCCCACCCATACACCCCACCCCCTGTGCATGCACACGTGTCCCCTGCATGCATGGCAGAGACCCGAAGATCAGGTGGCCAGCATGAGGTGCACTCGCATACACGGTGGAGCTGGGCTGAGGCGACGGCTGGTGTTCTGGCAGAGAGGGCTCTGCGTGCCACCGGTGGTGTGTGTGCCATAGGTTCGCCATCAGGGCACTATGACTTTAGAACAAAAAAAAAAGAAAAAGTAACTATTTAAACCAATTCTCTATAGGTTAGCTTTTCTTAGAATTGTTGATAAAACATTGCAAAGTTTTGTTTTTACAGTTTTACCAAAAACCAAAGTGAAGCTCTGAACAAGAAAACCCTTCCAACTATATTTAAGTGTAATTATTAATTCATAACCCACTATTGTGGCAATTAAGTAATCATATTGTAACTTTTTAATTAATCATACACAACTTTAACAAGGAGCCAGTAGTTCAGTCATGCAGTACTATCCTCTCTATCTTCCCTTTTGCAAAGAGAGAAACTGGGTCTATATCACATGATTATTTGAAGATACACATACTTACACCTTTTCGGTCAGTTGGGAAAACCAGTATCTGGCCTCTGTTAATACGGACTGCAAGTAGGAGCTCACAAAACAAAATACCCCCTCTCTCTTTCTCTCTCTCTCTTTCTCTCTTTCTCTCTCTATCACACAAACACAACAACAACAACCTGGGTGTAGAAAATAAAAAGATAAGATATAAGTTATGTGTCCATGGGGTTGCAATGCGTTGGACATGACTTTGCAACTAATCACAAAAATTGTCATGGAGCCAGTTCGGTGTAGTGATTAAGGCATCAGGATAGATATTGGCAGATTGTGAATTCAAGTGCTGCCTTGCGCATGAACAGAAGTAAAAAATAATAATTTTATCATTTTTTAAAAAATAAGACTTCCCTCAGTCACTTTCAAAGCACATTAGCATATTTTTTCCTGTTACCTTTTACTTACTTTTTAATTTTTTAAATATTTTTTGATAAATATTTCAGAACACTAGTAAAATCAAATACAAATTAAACTCAGAAAAATAAAAAAGAGAAAGAATTAAAAAAATGGAAGTGAAGGTTGAATCATGGCAACTGGACCAAACTTTGTTAATCTGAGATATTCAGTTGCTCATCCAAGCAACTTCATCAATCAGAGTAAAAATTACCGGTAGTTAGGCAGAGTCAGAGAGTGGTTGGAATGTATCAACTATTGCCGCACGAATTTCAGGTGTTTCTCCCTGAAATGAGTTGCAATATATATGTCAATAAAGGTTTAATTATCCAGGCCAAAAGTGACTAAAGGTTGAATTATGGAACTGGAACAAACTTTGTTGATCTGCCATGTTAATCTGAGAATTAGATAGTCAAGATTCAAATGAAATGGGTGTGGCAACAGTTGGTATATTCCAATGATTCTCTGCGTAACTCATTTTTACTCTGATGAAAATGTTTGGTTTAGCAATGAAACATCTCAGATTAACAAAGTTTGTTGCAATTCCATGTTCCAGCTCCACCTTTTTAAACACCTTTAGCCTGGATGATTGAGTCTTCATTGACATACATTAAAAAATGGAAAGAAAAAATAGAAAAACAAAAGGGAAAGAAGTAGAAGAAATAAAAAGAACTATATTTAAAGAAGTGACTTCCAATCTTCAGTATGCCAAGTAAAAAGAAATTTGATAACTTATTACCTGCTATAAAATTACAAACAAATGTCTATCTTTTCCAAAACCCATCCTTCTATATGCACAACAATAGATGATCAACTTTTCAGTCCTGGTGTCAGCAAAAGGCCCATAAAGAGTTACCAGAGATTTATAAAAAGCATATTTTATTTTAATCTTGATCAAACAGAACAACTTTTTATTCCTTTCTTTTACTTTGAACACTCTTGGTGTTTAGAATTAATCATAACCCTTCAGAGCTAATTTCTGAAATAGTGCAAGTGTTTCAATATCTTTGGTGAAGCACCTCCTGGGAATTATGTCTGTCAGGCTTTGAATGGGAGAGAAGAAAGATAAGAATCAAATATAACCACTCAGCCTAATCATGTTTCTTCCAGGTTGACTTTAAATTGGTTCTTTATTATAATATTTTTTCCTTTTTTATTTTTTCTTTGTTATGGCTTTAGGATCCTTTTACAGCCTTTCACCTTGACAAGACCCTAGTAAGGAAGCACATGGCATCACTTTTGATTGGGGAATTGGCACCTGATCAGCCCAGCTTTGAACCCAGTAAAAATGTAAGTTTGGAGACAGAAAATTGAGGTAGTGACTTATGGTGTTAATCTGCAAACCCTTAATTATCATTGGGTTGATTCAAAGATCACTTTTGTCATTAAAACTGATGTGCTACTAAGGTCAACAGAAGAGATTGTATAAGGTGCTCCTCAATCTTTCTGCATTGTCCTTGTACTTCACCCCAATCTCTTGGCATTTATAAAAACAGTAAAAGTTCATTTTTTTCAGCAGACTTTAAATTATGAAGTGAACTTAATATCTGCCATTTCATTCCCTTCCACTTTCCACCTCATTGCATTGAAGCCACACTTGATTCTTCCCAAATATATCTGGAGGATGTCTTCAGTATCACTCACACTTGGCCTCCTCTCATCTCCCTGTCTGCTTCCACTAAGCAAGCAAGACTCTAATCCACAGTGAGAGTAACATGGAGATAGCCTTGTTTGCTTCTTTAGCTTCCACAGATTCAAATGGAGTCCAAATAACCCCTCCCCCCATGATGACGCTTCTGTCATCTCAACAAGACATATCCAGCTAGTGTCCAATGTAGACTGAATGTATTCAGTTCTAGCCTTTTCATCCTCCAGATGTAGAGCAACCTCATTTTATGTCCCATCAGATGATTTTTCATCTGATTCTGCCAAACAAGATCCAAGGTATTTTTAAAAGTGTAGTTGGCTATCAGATTGGGCAAGTAAACTTAGTTCTTTCAGGCTGCCTTCCTCAGCCTCCGCCTAATTAATCCCAGCCTGTCTTTTTAAGATTAACAAGCAGGTGATTGCAATGCAGCCTCAGGGAGTCTGGAGAAAATGGTTTATCTGGATCATTTTCAGTCAGGTTTCAGATGTGGGCAGAGCCCTGAAACAGCATTGATCATGCTTGGGAATGTCCTGTGACCGGACTTCTGGCCAATAGGCTTCTAATGATGTAACCTGCTGAAAGTTATTGAGTGGGCAGCTGTATAAAGTGATTAAAGTAGGTAAATAGAGCCCCATTGAGCTCCATAAATATTTAATCACAAATAATAATTAATATTAAATCATAATATTAATTACATATTTTATAATGGTAATAAAATACTACATTTAAGTAAATATTAATGAAATTGAAATATAGTACAAATATATTCTGTAAATGAATGTAATGTTCCAATAGTTTACAATAAATATACAAATAAAAATAGTACTCAATAACACAACAGTCAGTGGGTTTTTTTAAACTAGTAATTATCCAACCATAGATTAGTATGTGCATTGGAGAAATATATATAAATTGCTGCCTTGTGGACACTCAATAAAGCTATACATTACCAAACTATAACAAGCTATACCATAAAATCATATATCTCTCTCCCTCTCTTGCTCCCTATCTCTCCCTCCCTCCTACTTCTTTCTGTTTCCCCATTAGTGCTTTTTGCCAAGATTATTAAATACAGATAGACATTGATTTCTAGTGTCCCAAACATGAGCTCTAAGTTGTCTAGCAGTCACTAAGTAGAAAAATAGTTTATTTATGCAACCATTTTTCATTTGTTTTCCTCCACATTTAATGTTTTGAAAGAATATTAAAAGTTTGGAATGAAAACGATACTTGGAGGGCCATTCCACCAAGAGTTCTTGATGTTAACTGTTGATGCCACTGGCTAGCTATGGTGTATCCATAAAGTCAAAACTCCAGCAACATTTCTGAAATTTTTCCCATAGAAATTATTAATAGAAGATTTTCGGGAACTGCTGTCCACTTTTGAAAAGATGGGACTCTTCAAGCCAAACCAATTCTACTTTTTCCTGATGCTTCTGCATATTTTACTAATGGATGCTGCTGGCTGGTTTGTTTTGTGGTATTTTGGGATATCTAAAACATCTTTTCTTATTGCCACAGTGTTGCTGACCTTTGCTCAGGTAATATTCTTGCCTTTATTTTTTAGGTAAAATGGCATTTCCCGCTAGTTTGGCTTCCTACAGCAGACTATCTTTCAACCAAATTAAAATAATTTCTTTATAAAGAAAATAACACATATTCAATTGCCATGTGCCTTCAGAAGATTGCGTTCAATAGTTTGGAGGAATAAAGGTTGAAGGAGACTAAGCAATTCAGCTAGATAAAAAGCCACTTCTGTTTTGCCCAAAAGATGATTATGTAGAAAAGAAGAGGCAGCCATTTATCTTAGAAGACCTGCAAGGTCCTTTTAAGTTCTATGTTCCATGATGCCATGTCATCTCATATCTCAACCCTCCCATTCTGAAGGACAGTAAGTAATGAAACAAGAATAGAGCATTAAAAAGCAACCATGTCTCCTCACTGCCTATCACAAAATATCAGATACGTTTGGGGAAGATATTTGTGGCTATATTGTAGAATTGGTTTCTTGTGCCTATCCTGTTTGGAATGCTTCTCTGGGTCGCTGCCCCTTTTATTGCATAAAAAAAATCCTAGAATAAATGAATTTTTATTTTATCTATCCCAGCAGTTCTTGCATAGCTATTGCCATTGGATATAAGTTGTAGGAGTGACACAAAAGATAGTCCTTCTTTGGCTAATCATCCTTTTCTTTTAGTCTCAAGCAGGTTGGCTAGGACATGATTTGGGACATCTTTCAGTCTTCAGTAATCCAAAATGGAACCACCTTTGGCATGAATTTGTAATGTGCCATTTAATGGTAAGTAAGGTACATTATTCTTAGAATGTTCCACGGAATTGAAGGGAAAGAATATGGATTATTGCAAATATACATGAAAAGGTTTCATGAGTAAATATCAAATGTGTTGTGTTATTTATAACAGAGGTGTCACATGGGATTCTCATTTTCGCATTCCCACTCAACGAACACAGACAGTTCTCTTATGTTTAATCATACGATATTTGTTCAAAATGGCTGGATCCAGGGAAGGTTTTTTTGAGGAGGGGTCTCACCACCACATCCTTTAAGGGGTGCGGGAAGGATCCCTCCTGAAGAGAGGTGTTAATAATCCCCTGGAGCCAACCATGTGTCACCTACCTGCTGGCCAAGACCAGCCAGGAGGGACACGGATCCAGCAAACAGGTGGAGGCACTCACCGCTCCCATGGCCTTGTCCACTTCCTCAGGAGCGACAAGTTGAAACTCGCTCCATAAAATCTGATCAGGACCTTCCCCCGGCACCTTGGCTGGTACTGTCCAAGTGGAGTCCAGGTCTGTCAGAATCCAAGCGATTTTATCCGACAGAAACTGGGAAAATTCCTCAGCTCTACCCTGTAGAGGTTCGTCCGCATCCCTCCCTTTCAAGAGGGAGTGGGCTATCCTAAACAGGGCGGCTGGGCGCGATTCTGTGGATGGGATAAAAGCTGAAAAATGCTCACATTTTCCCGCCCATATCGTCACTAGATAAGTCCTAACAAAGGCTCTTAATTGTGTTCGGTCAAATTCAGAGTTACTAGCCCTCCATCGTTGCTCTAGGCGTCTCTTTTGGCACTTCATCTCCTGGAGTTCCCCGGTGAACCAAGGAGCCCTCCTGGATCCACTACCGCGAAGAGGCTGTAAAGGTGCAATCCGGTTTAGAGCCTCCGCCGCCGCTATATTCCAAGCAGCGACCAAGGACTCTGCCGGACTGCGGGCCAGAGATTCAGGTATCTCCCCAAGTGCCGTCTGAAATCCCATAGGGTCCATCAGGCGCCTGGGACGGAACCACCTAATTAGTTCCACCTCCCTACAGTGGGGGATTGGTTTCCGGAAGTCAAGCCTCACCAGGAAGTGATCTGACCATGACAGGGGCAAGATCTTAATGCCCCTCAACCCAAGATCACATCTCCACTGCCCCGAAAGAAACATGAGGTCGAGCATGTGACCTGCTGTATGAGTCGGACCTTGAATTACTTGGGTCAAGTCCATGGCTGTCATGGAAGCCATGAACTCTTGTGCTCTGTCAGAGCGTTCGCCGAGCGACGGCAGGTTGAAATCCCCCAGAACTATAAGCCTGGGGAACTCAACCGCCAGCTCGATCCTGCGAGGAGCTAGAGACTCCCAGATGATGACAGCCACTCCCCCACCCCTTCTCTGATGTCGCGACTGATGGAGCACCCGAAAACCTTCTGGGCACATTTCAGTGAGGGGGACTCCTCCCTCATGGCCCAGCCAGGTTTCAGTAATACATGCCAGGTCTTCCCCCTTGTCTAATATTAGGTCCCGGACGAGGGGAGCTTTACGAATCACAGACCTGGCATTTATCAACAGCAGCCTGAGATCAGGGCCTTGAGAACTCTCGCCATCTGGTCCTGGAGTGGAGCTGGTAGGGCCGGAAGGGGGAATCACTGTAACATAGCGAACCCTCCTTCCCCGGTAATGGCTAGCCCTATAGCTCCAGTCGAACCTGCTTCTCCCAACAATGACCGGGATGCATCGTCCCGTCCCCGCACCCGTCGGCACCACTTCCCCCCCATAGCCTCCATTCTCCCAGGCAGGCCATTTAAACCAGACATTCTGGGATGAGAGGCGAATCTTGGCCCCCATCCACTTCTGCTTGTGCACTTGTGCAGACCTGGCATGTATTACTGAAACCTGGCTGGGCCCGGAGGGAGGAGTCCCCCTCGTAGAGATGTGCCCAGAAGGATTTCAGGTGCTCCATCAGCCGAGAGCTCAGTGAAGGGGTGGGGGTGTGGCTATTGTTATCCGAGAGTCTCTAGCACCTCGTAGGATCCCTGCTCCGGAGCTTGTCGGGTGTGAGTCCCTGCTGGTGAAGTTGGACCTCAAGGGTCAAGTGGGTTTGCTGTTAATGTACCTGCCTCCCAACAGCGTTGCAGCAGCCCTCCCCTCGCTCTTCGAGTCGGTAGCCGAGCTGGCAATTGAGTTCCCCAGGCTTATGGTCCTGGAGGATTTCAATCTGCCTTCGCTCGGTGAACACTCTGATGGGGCGCAGGAGTTCATGGCTTCCATGACAGCCATGGGCTTGACCCAAGTAATTCGGGGCCCAACCCACTCAGCGGGTCACATGCTCGACCTCGTATTTCTCTCGGAGCAGTGGACTTGTGATCTTGGTCTGAGGGGTATTGAGATCATACCCCTGTCGTGGTCAGACCACTGCCTACTGAGGCTTGACTTTCGGAGACCAAACCCCCACTGTAGGGAGGAGGAACCGACCAGGTGGTTCCGCCCCAGGCGACTTATGGACCCCTTGCGGTTCCAGACGGAGCTTGGGGTTATTCCTGATACCCTCGCCCACAGTCCGGTGGAGACTCTGGTTGCTGCCTGGAACTCAGCAGCGACGGAGTCTCTTGACCGGATTGCGCCACTACGGCCGCTCCGAGGCAGTGGATTCCGGAGGCCACCGGTCCAACAAATCCGAATCGAACCGAGCACTTTTAACATCTTGCATCAAGGAATACATCAGGGCAATTAGGACGGTGAAAAGATCTTATATTGCCACCTTGATTGCCTCCGCTGAGTCGTGCCCAGCCGCCCTGTTCAGGATAACCCGCTCCCTCCTAAATAGGAGGGAGACGGGGGACCCCCTGCAGGGTAGGGCTGAGGATTACGTCCAGTTCTTAGCGGACAAAGTTGCTCGGTTTCGGTCGGACTTGGACTCCGATTCTGCAGATCCAGCCGAGGCTCAAGGGGATAATCTGGTAGACCATCGCTGGGTTGAGTTTCAGGATGTTGCCCCTGAGGATGTGGACAAGGCCATGAGAGCTGTGAGTGCCTCCACATGTGTACTGGACCCGTGCCCCTCCTGGCTGGTTGCTAACAGCAGGGAGGTGACACGGGGCTGGATCCAGGCGGTTATTACTGCCTCCCTTCGGCAGGGGGTCTTTCCCCCCGCACTTAAAGCGGCGATGGTGAGACCCCTCCTGAAGAAACCATCTTTGGATCCAGCAGTTCTTAACAATTATCGTCCAGTCTCCAACCTCCCCTTTGTGGGGAAGGTTGTTGAGAAGGTGGTGGCCTTCCAGCTCCAGCGGTCCTTGGAGGAAGCTAGTTATCTTGACCCATTCCAGTCCGGCTTCAGGCCTGGCTACAGCACAGAAACCGCTTTGGTCGCATTGACCGATGACCTCTGGAGAGCCAGGGACGGAGGCCATGCCTCCATCCTGGTTCTCCTTGACCTCTCAGCGGCTTTCGATACCATCGACCATGGTATCCTTCTGCGACGACTGCGGGAGGTGGGGGTGGGAGGCACTGTTTTGCAGTGGTTCTCCTCTTACCTCTCGGACAGGTCGCAGTCGGTGTTAGTTGGAGGGCAGAGATCGACCCCTAGGCCCCTAACATATGGGATGCCGCAGGGTTTGGTCTTGTCCCCCCTACTTTTCAACATCTACATGAAACCGCTGGGCGAGATCATTCGGCGGCACGGGATAAAATACCACCAGTATGCGGACGATACTCAGTTGTATCTGTCCGCCCCGTGCCAACTCAATGAAGCGGTGGACGTGATGAACCAGGGCCTTGAAGCTGTTAGTGACTGGATGAGGGCTAACAAGCTTGTGCTCAACCCAGATAAGACCGAGTGGCTGTTGTGTTTCCCTCCCACTAATTTGGCAAGTGTTCCATCTCTCAGGCTGGGGGGTCAAACACTACACCCCTCAGACAGGGTCCGCAACTTGGGAGTCCTCTTGGATCCACAGCTGACTTTTGACCACCATTTGTCAGCTGTGACCAGGGGGGCATTTGCCCAGGTTCGCCTGGTGCACCAGTTGCACCCCTACCTGAACCGGGAGGCACTCACAACAGTCACTCGTGCCCTTGTGACCTCTAGGCTGGAGTACTGCAATGTGCTCTACATGGGGCTGCCCTTGAAGAGTATCCGGCAACTTCAGCTAGTCCAGAATGCGGCCGCGCGAGCGATTGTGGGTGTACCTCGGTTCACCCACATAACACCTATCCTCTGCGAGCTGCACTGGCTACCTGTCGATCTCCAGGTACGCTTCAAGGTGCTACTTGTCACCCATAAAGCCCTTCATGGTAGTGGATCTGGGTACTTGAGAGACCGCCTACTGCCAATTACCTCCATGCAGCCAATTAGATCACATAGATTAGGCCTCCTCCGAGTTCCATCTTCCGGTCAGTGTCGACTGGCAACTATGCGGAGGAGAGCCTTCTCGGTAGCAGCTCCGACCCTTTGGAACGATCTCTCCGTGGAGATTCGTACCCTCACCACCCTCCAGACCTTCCGCACAGCCCTTAAAATCTGGCTATCCCGTCAGGCCTGGGGCTAAAGACTGTAACCCACCCGAATGGTATGAATGTTGTGCTTTTTAATTATGTATTGTTCTTACGTGTTAAATGTTTGTTTCCCCCCCCCTCGAGTTGTAAGCCGCCCTGAGTCCCCCCAGGGAAAAGGGCGGCATATAAATAAACTTTCATAACTCATAACTCATAACTCATAACTTAGTGGTGGGGGCTGCAGGCCGCACTCTCAGTCCCGTAATCCATACCGGCCAAGCACTCTGCGCATGCATACCCCACTAATTAAAATACAGCAATACAATAAAATGGCTAAGCAAAAATTCATTAAATTAAAACTGTGGGATTATTCAATCAAACACACACATACCACATGCACTCACCATACCAAAAGGAAAATTGCACAGTTGTTAAAAACAGTGCGAATTCAAATAGAGTTTGTGGGTAGGTTCGCCAAGAGTCCAGTCAGGAGGGTTTCGCGAAGATATAAGGTGAAGTAATTTTCTTCCTTGTGCGGGAGATGATATAAGTGATATTGCAAAAGAGAGGTCCAAAAAGTTCCAGGAGGGCTATGATGGAATGCCTTAAATCCAGTGTCCAGTGTCCAGTGTCAAACAGGCATGTGTAGAAAGCCAGTTAAAAGAGCCCCGTAGAGTAGGAGCAAACCGAGGACCAGAGAAAAAGTGAAAGGCCGCAGTATAGAGAAGGCCTAGAGGGTATCCTAAGGGGCCAGGTCAACGGCCACAAGGCCAACTGCCAGGTCTTATGTCGCCCCATGGCAAACCATAGGACCCTCTATGAGCCAGCCAGCAGAGTCAGATGTCAAAGGAGATAGGGGCGTAGATGACAAACACGCCAGGAGCAACCAGCAATGCCCTCCGCTGAGATAGAGTAGAGGAGGTGGGGCGCCTAAGGAGACTACGGCAGCTGAGGCATAAGCCAGCTGCCTCATCTCATCCAGGGCAGATTCAAATCACCCATCTCCTTCAGCCACAATAGTTCTCCAATAGTCCTTTAATAGTCTTTTAATAGTCCTTTAATAGTCTCTCTCCAAAGCAGGCAGGCAACCAGGGCTCCTTCCGATCAGCGAGCGAAGTCGAGCTAGCGTTAAGTGAGTGATTAAAGCGCCAAAGTGTTAAAAAACGCTGAAAACGCCGAAGGGAAGTCTTCAGCACAGTGCCGCCATTCCTCTCCCGCCTCGTTGAGCGTTTCAGGTTACCGCGGGGGCAGGGGACGTCTGGGAGTGGCGTCCTTCCAAAAATCATCCAGGGAACTGGCTATTCAGGTCCCCTGAGTCTTATTCGGTTGCAGGGACCTCTTTTTCAAATCTCTGAGCCAAAACCGCCGGTTTAATTCGATGTTTTTCTGCTCCGCCAAACGGAGTAGGGAAACCAGCGGCTATCCCCACCTCGCACAAAAGAATGTGGGCATTTGTATTCAACTGAGTTTTTTTAAAAAAAATCTGTCAAAATACTTTATTGTGATTCAGATATTTTGTAGGGCTCCAAGTAAATACACATTAAAAATATTTACAAAATGAATGTATACAGCAATAGCCATTTATAAACAGTGTAAACATAATTTTTGCTAGAAACAATACATTTCAACTCCAAACTCATACCGCAAGCTCAACATTGCACTTTTTAGATACCAGCAGATCTTTAGCATAGTCAGTAGTCCCAATTTAAAAAACCTAAAACTTTAAAAGCCATCTAGCCCACTGCTGGATTGCTTATCTGCTCTTTCAAGTCAGCTTAAGAAAAATATTTCAGTGGTTAAAAATGAGAAAAGCATAATTACTCATCCACCACCAGAAATATAATAGTATATCATGATCTTTTGATCAAAGCCCCTTTTACTCAGTTGTAGAGTGAGAATTATATGGTGGTTTTGTGCCAAGAGAAACCTCAACTAAAAGCCATTCTCATTTACCGATGGGGAAAAATGGTTTCATGTATACCAGAGCTGGCTATTTTTGTTCCATCTACCGGCTGTCATGTTGTGTTTCTGATACAACTGATAAGTTGCTGAATTGGAGAAGGACTGCAGAAAGATTTTATTACTCCAGCCTGAAAATCGTCAGGATTTAGTTTTCCCATCATAACTGTTTTTGTGGTAGTTTGCGCAATTGTAAAAACTGCCATTAATCTTCAGAAACCATCTGTTGACACAGTGTTTATTGCACTGGTTTTTTTTTTGTAAACAAGTTATTCAAAATTAACTGCCACAATGCAAAGTCAGCTATAGGAATTCCAGTATAAAAATTTTGGAAATGAACTTTTTAAAATGTGTTTGTTTTACAAGGATAGTCATTCTACTGCACTTTGTTAATGAGTTTCATTATCAAAATGAATAGTCACAATAACTGGATACTAAATAGTATATTCTGTACATATTGAACAGCAGTTTACTTCTCTAGTTGCGGGGTACTGAAGGCTTCATATACATTAGCAGCAAAGTCTTTCACTTGTTCCATCATTATTAAGTCCTGAACAAAATGGCTAGGTGTTTCACTGCAGACTGAATGGATCTGTCCATTTATTATGGGGATTATTTTGGCTAGAGGAAGACTGGCACTGGAGAGACTGATCACAGAACCAGTATGGCATATGTCCAGTTCAGTAGGTCTGAAGAATTCCGCCATGTTATCCAGTAATCGACTAAACCCTCTATTTAAGCAACTGCTCAAAACTCTATTAAAATCTGGGCTTTCTAACATATCTCTTGTTTCATTAAGTAACTTAATGGTAGCAACATCTTTTTCTGTAAGCTCATTAGCCTGGAAAGCTAAAGGATTCTCTTCATCCGATATCATATAATGATACAGCTTAGATTGTGATTCAGTTTCTTCAGATGCAGAATCTTCAGGCTGTTCAATTACATTTCTAATTTCTCTTAGCTTCTGTTCAAGTTCCAAGAGGGAAAGGGCATGCTTGAGAGAAACACTCTCAAACACATTCTGCACAGTCTTCTTAATCACGCTTATTAGCTCAGTCAAGCCATCTCCTAGGAGGTGTTGAATACTTGACAAATATTGTTGAACTTCAGGGGGAGCTAAAAGTGTAGTGCCATTTTTGCAAACTGCTGCATTGTCTAAGTAAATGTATCCACCAATAATATTTAATTGGACTCGGAGAAGAACTACGAGCATGCATGTGCTGTATACTGCTACAATATTCTGTGTAAAACTTATAATCTTCAATTCTTCCCATATTTCTAACTTATTGGCTGGCTTGTTTTTTAGCAGGGAAGTGAGGCTCTCAGAATTCAGCTGATACATCAAAGTGTCTCTTAATGTTGGAAGCATTGATAGTACTGTCATGTTGCAAGTCCTCTGATTACTTTCAAAATGATACTGCCTTCTTGCTTGTGCTATATATTCTGCTGCTTCTCTTTCTTGAATTTCTTTCATTTTTTTCTGACCATATTTTCCAAGTACATAAACCCCGCCTATGAAAGCGCCCAAGAAGAAGCATTTCTTTTTGTCTGTATTCAACTGAGTTATGTAGTACTCCATAGCTATTTCTCTGTTGTCTAATAACACAAATCAAAAATGATTAAATTTCAATAATTACACTGATTATTAAATATTCATTGAAGTATTAATTAATGCAGACATTAAAAAGCAAGGGTGAAACTGGACATCCATATCTAGTTTCTCTAAATTATAGAAAAGTGGGAGAAAATGTCATTACATTTTACTTTAAGGTTTTTTTTAAGGTTTATTAACATTTATAGTTAGTGGTAGGTATAATATTTTTAATCCATTTAATGAATTCCAAGGGATTTTCAAATCTATTTAATACTAGCTGATAACCCGGCGTTCCCTGGGTATTTATTTACAACCAATATCCCTTACCAGAGGGAGCCCACTTATGCAGTACTGTGAAGCTGTTACCATGGCAACTGCACTGTGCTGTACAGTAGATGCCATTTTAAGGCACAACAGGCTATAACTTAACAGAACTTGAATCCAAAATGCACACTACCACAGTCAAAAATACTGTGATTTGACAATATAGATATAATTCATTCCTTTTCATTTCAGCAGCCCAGGTGTTCCAGAGTGATGCTGAAATACACACAAACACACAAGCACACAGAGACACAGACACACACACACACTGCGGGGGTGTTGGGGTGTCTTACCCTCACAGACTTTCCATAGAGAAAATCATCTGTGTAATAAGTTTGGTTGAAATTGCTAAAGGCATTCCAGAGTTATGCTGGAACATACACACACAGCCATAAAGAAAGAAAGAAAGATAGATAGATAGATAGATAGATAGATAGATAGATAGATAGATAGACAGACAGAAAGACATAAAGACAGATAATGAATATGAATTGTTTGTGTATTTTATCAAAAGGTTTTCAGCATCTAATAATGAGATTACAAATTGATTTTTTAAAGTCTATTATAGCTACAGTAAATCCTATATCATCTGTTTTTTTACCCTGCTTGAACATTCTTAATAACAAATTATTTTGCTATAATTTATTTACTAACACTGCTATTAAAATATTTTTTTATCAACTATCAGTGAAATTAGATGAGTATATCAGGCGTTATTTTCACTTGTTTTTGTCTGATTAAATGCTAGTGATAAAGTCCAATTAGTGATAAGTCTGATTAAATGCTGCCAGTGATAAAATTCCCTGATCAATAAGCCTGATTAAATGCCAGTGACAAAGGAAGGAAAATACTGGACCCAAAGCTAATAGGGACTGTACTACAGGTGAGTCAAAGAAAAATAAGAATAAAATGGTATGGAAGCAAGAAAAAGCAAGACTCATTAAAAGAGAGACAGTGCAGAATAGATGTAGGTCTCTATTTTGTTTTCTGTTTCTCCACACAGGTGAATCTCTCTAAATGCACAAATAGCAGAGTAGCACCTCTTCCAGTGCTTTGACAGGCAGGGTTTTGAAAGGTGATAAAACTCATTTGCCACCTACTCAAGTTAATATTAGGGAACTCATTACAGTACTCAACCCCCCCCCCCCCCAGTTTTGTCCACATATGCAATGAATGCTTGAGATTGTTCAAAGCTAGAAAGTGCACTTAATTTTCAAACTGTTTTGAACCTCTCCAAGATAATTCAGAGTCAGTATATTCAACATCTCAAACTTATTTGAAAATCTGATTCAAAGGTTCAATGGAAGCTCCTCTGTATTACCTCTTCAAAGCAGAGCACTATATAGTCAAGCAATCTTTTAAAAGAGCCTGAATGCGTTCTTTCACTCTTCCTCTACAGGGGCTTTCAGCTAATTGGTGGTCTTTGCACCATTCCCAGCATCATGCTAAACCCAACTGTTTCGAGAAGGACCCAGATGTTTCATTTCATCCCTATATTTTGTCATTAGGGGAAACTCTTTCTTTGGAGGTAAGAAGCAACTGCTTAGATGACAACAGATTTTACTGAACCCTGGCCATTCTCCTTTCAGATCAGCATCAGAACAGCAACTGTTAAGCCATTTCATTGTCAATTTGTTAGAGTTGAGCACAGTCTAATTCTTCTGGGTTTATTATTTATATTTATCAGCAGCATTTGATAAAACAGATCTCATTGAGATAGTAGATTAGTAGGGTTGGACAAAATGTTCACCCAAGGTGGCCATAACAAAAGTGTATTTTTCTATTTGGACCAAAGGTGGTAGTCAGCCAGTTCTGACAGGTTCTGGAGAACCAACAGTGGAAATTTTGAGAGTGGGGAGGGAATGAGGATTTTGCAGTATCCTTCCCCTGCCATGCCCACAAAGCCACGCCCACAGAACTGGTAGTAAAAAAGTTTGAATCCCACCACTGATAAAGGACCCCTGCTTTCTAAGGCTGGGTGGCATTGTCCAAGGAGAAACTAGAACTCACAATCTTGCAGTTTCCAGCCTGATGCCTCAAAATTGGTTCTCCTGTGGTGGCCCATAGCTATAGATGAATATTATGAACTGGATTATTGAGGGAATTATCTCACTGGATTGACTGAACAATCATGTACAAAAGGATTCTGAGGAAAGCAGCAAGTTTTTATGGCCATATGAGTGCAATCCTAAGAAGGTGTGTTAGGGAAGCAAAGTAAGAGATTGTCTTCCTGTCCAAAAATCCTGGCAGCTCAGATAGGAATAGGATAGATTAAAAGATGGAGGGTGGAATGGAACTTAAGCATCTATTTGTTCCCTTTTGCTCTTTCTCTGGTTAATATTATGGATTGGACTGACTATTGTGTGGATTATCTCAGTGGATTGTTTCAGATTTGAAAAGCATTTTTTGCCTTGGCATAAGTGTAGAATTACTTATGCCTCACAAGCAGAAATACTGGTAGAAAATGTTCTATCTCTGATGCTTGTGAGGTTCTGAGGATGTGGCAGTCAGTAAAAATATCAAAATGAAGAAGCTGCCTATTTAGCTGAGATTCTGGATTCCCTTTTTATTGTTAATTCACCCCTACCGAAACCAGTTGGGACATTAATTTTGGCGGCTATAGGATGGTGTGGCTGAAGAGCTGATATTGGGACAATGGAACACTTTGAACCCATCAGATCCATGTCCATCAGGGCTTAATTTTAAAAGCTATCTCGCTCTGTACATCTCACTTTTTTTTCTTTTTTCCTACCCGAGAATTTATTTCACACAGCAGATGAAAAGGATGTTATAGAAATGGAGTTATTGAACTATTGAAAGTTATTTGCTTTTTTCATGCCTTTCTTTTACAGTTGGGTTTGCAGAAAAAGAAATACATGCCTTATAACTATCAGCACAAGTATTTTTTCTTCAGTGAGTATCTTTTCTCCCCCTACCTCCTGTTAAACTCCAAATGAACTTTTTCTTCTGTTAAAAAAAACAACATCCTCTTTGGCTCTTTGGACTCTTATCTTTTCCACCATGAGCTCATGGGCAGATTATATATATATATATATATATCCGTTCTACATAATCCCCAGCACAGTTTAGATTAATAACAATTCTTATTAAGATAAATGATCATGATAAGATAAAGAGGAGGAGGGAAGAAGAAGAGCAGTGGTAGCAACTACAGAACATTGCAGAGAATGAGGAGGAATTCTTTCCTTTCTCAGACCACACAGATTCCCATGAGTTTAATATACATATTTAAGGTGGAGGGAGGCATCCCGATTCTAAGTCCATACCTTCAAAAACAGACTATGCCTAAGCAGTGCAAAGAGAGAAATGGAAATCTGGAGAGGGTACTGCACTTTCTCATGCAGTTGCTCAATTATTTGATGCTCTATAGACACAACTGAGGAGCAGCCATAAATCAAATTACAGTGGAAGAAAATTGCCATGGAAGAGAGACAGGAACATAATGGAGAATATAGTCCAACTTTACCAGCAGTTGTTTTTGTTTTTGAAACTGCTTTATTCATAAGATCATAAATGGTGCCTGCTGGATCTAACCCCTGGCCCATCAAGTTCAGCAGTCCATTCTTACAATAACCAACCAAGGAAATCTACTGGTCTTCCTTCAGGTGGCCTTCAGAAGCTACCACACTGCCATCCAAGCTAATAGCCATTGAATCTTATGAATTCCATGAGCTCCATCCGTTCTTGAAGCCAGTCAAGCTGGTGGACACCACAACTAACTGCTTACAGTAGATCAGAGGGAACCTCTGTCATAAGTATTATTTAAACTGTCTTCAATTAGATTGAGTGTTGAGTATGAGTCTCAAGAACCACAAAAGCATTGTTTTTTTTTAAAAAAAAACATATCTTCCTATAAGGGTTACAGAGATATTTTATTTTGAAAGAAACCCAAGATATAGCAATAGCAATAGCAATAGCAGTTAGACTTATATACCGCTTCATAGGGCTTTCAGCCCTCTCTAAGCGGTTTACAGAGTCAGCATATTGCCCCCACAGTCTGGGTCCTCATTTTACCCACCTCGGAAGGATGGAAGGCTGAGTCAACCCTGAGCCAGTGAGATTTGAACCGCCAAACTGCAGCTAACAGTCAGCTGAAGTGGCTGCAGTACTGCACTCTAACCACTGTGCCACCTCGGCTCTATAAAAGCAAAATGTGTAACTTACAGGTGTAAGCGTGTTTTCTATTGCCTCTACTTCATATTTTATTCTATTGCTAGTTCTATATTGTTACATTAATTACAATTATTATAATGATTACAATTATTATAGTCTATTACAATATTGTATTCTGTGGTACTATTATATAATAATATTTTCTTCTTATAAACACTGTTCTCCCTTAATTCCTGTCTCTGGAATACCTTCTCCTTTTTTTTCTCTGCTGTTGGTCGGCAAGTAAAGTATTTGCAACTTTCCATGTTGTGCCTCTATGCTTCTTTTCCTCTGGACTATTAACCCCTCCCCTCTTTTGAAGGAAAAATGCCTTTTATTCAGGTGATTCCAATAGAAGAGAATATTTGTAGTTGGAGTGGAACTGTGGGGTCCTTGGTGCTCCTTGAGGCCAGTAGTTTTCTTGCAGACTTTTCATTACCCAATTAGGTAACATCATCGGTGCTAGAAGGTGGTGGGGTGTGCTCTCTTTATATATACTAGTAGCTTGCCCTGTCTCTAGTTTGAGGTTTTATATTGTTGTAAGTCACCCAGAGTTGTATTTTACAAGATGGGCAGTTTTACATGATGTCTCTTATGAATGAATATATAAACACTTGAAAGCTGGTCTCACTGGATTTACCAGGGCTTTCCTCTAAATAAATCTGATTAGATTAAGATATCAGAAAGAATAACAGAGCTTCCTTTAGCTCATTCAAGTATATTTTAGTCAATTGGTTCTAATAGAGCCAGCACAAATACTTTGAGTGTAACAATTCAGGCAGTCTCTGCTACATACAAGTCTTGGTGTTGATTTATTTTTGATGATGAGATTCTCAAGTACAATTATAATTGTTAAATAAAATGGTAAATAGAGATCATTTCAGGAGTGCGGCTGATGCTTCTTTTATGTTTAGAAAGGACAGTTAATGGATATATGAATCTTGTTTCCTTCTACAGCATTGCCACTGATTATAATGCCTACTTTTCAAGTTTACTCATTGTGCTTTATATTCCAACGCAAGCTGTGGAGGGTGAGTACACAAATAATCCATACTAAATATTAAATAATGCAATACTGAGACACCCCTCTCTCCATGGTATGTTTCTAGGTTTAGAATTTTATTTCCTTAAAGAGGATTTGAAAAGTCTAAACCATTTTAAGCAATTATAAAAATTTTCATGGGGATATTATTAATGGGAAAGTCAATGCCACCCAATTCCAAAGTGCTTCCAGATGAATTATTGCTGGCTATCAAAAGGCCTTTTATGAAGAAGGCATTCAATTTTTGCTTGGGAAAACAAATGTAGAAGGTATGATGGGGAAGCATTAGAGGAAACTACACAATAACATTGATTGAACTAAGAATGGAAAAGAATTACAATCCAGTTTTCTCAAGTAGAGATTATGAAGGATTTGATCAAAAAATGATTTATGGTGGCTTGAATATAACTATAAAGTTATAGTTCATCTTTCTTTTTAAAAAGATCTGGAGCTGTGATGGTGAATCTATGGCACATGTGTCAGAGGTGGCACGCAGCACCCTGTCTGATGGCATGCGAGCTGTTGCCCCAGTTCAGCTTTGCTGCGCATGCACCTCCTGTCAGCCTGCTAGTCTTCGGATCTCTGACGCCGAAGGGGTGCAGGGTGCAGTGGGGGCATGTGTACATCCACAAGTAGTGCATGTAGAGGGCCCATGCACGCATTGCATTTTGGGGGTTTGGGCGCTCACATGGGCATTTGCACTCACATGTGTGCATTTTTGGCGCTCAGTCCAGAAAAGATTAGCCATCACTGATCTAGAAGGATTGGAAATGGGTTTGGAGTTATTTTTTTCTGATATAGAAGATGACAGACAAGACTCTTCCAGCCTTGTTTAAAGTGGGAATTTGCCATGCACAATTGTCAAGTGCTCTAATTAAAAATGGCTGAAATTTTGTGGGAAAATCAAAACTAATACAATCTCTACATCCTCATCTGATATCACATAACATGTCAGTTATTGAAAATAATGCTTTTTATGAGCTCAAACAGATCCACATGCACAGCAACACTGGTGCTTACAACACACCTGGTCTCTTGTATTAATAATCACTATATAAAATGATTGTCTTCTCTGATTAATTAAAAAAAACACCTAATAACAACGGACAAAGAAACTTCTCTCCATCTCTTTCACTTCCTGGAATGATGTGAGCTCAAAATATTGTACTTTAAAAAAAACCACAAGCATAATCAGTCTTTCTAGTGAATTTTTTCTATAGCTCTTTTCAATCAGTTAATTTGTCAATCCCTTAAAAAAGAACCCAGGATAGAACTGGTTGTGTCAAAATGGGCCATAAACAGAGCAGAGTTTCCAGAAGATATACAAGTGGATCTCAGTAAGATTCCATGTAGGGTGTCTACTTGGAGCAAGGAAAGATGCTATTCTAATCTCCATTCCTTCTCTTCTCTTCTACAGGAAATGGCATGGACTCTGGCATATTTTATCCGATTCTTTATTGCCTTCAACCCCATATTAGGATTCAAGGGTGTTTTGGGATACTTCCTTCTTTTGAAGTACTGTTCATCATATGTGCTATTTTCTTTGTGTTTCACTATCCCTTCCCAGACCCTGACTATTCTCTAGATTATCCTTTCCCTAACTCCCATATGTGTGGGCTTCAACTCTATCATTGCCATTATAATAGCTATCTGGGATATAGCCAAGCCACTTTGTAGTCTCCATTTGGGATCAGTTTCTGTGGTATCTGGTCAAATTTCCAAATTTGTCCACTACCGCAGAAAGATTGCGGGGTCCTGATCTTTGGTTTGAATCTGACTCATTGTCACTGAAGGAGTGTTAGAAATGTATTGGTTTCCATAGAAAGGCATCATTAAGTCTAGTAAATGACTTGCATTCTAAGCCTAACAAACAAACGAATAAATTTGTCAAACTATTCTACTTCAAATATTGTTTGTGTAGATATTCACTTAGCCTAATTTGCCTGACTTTGCCTCATTTCTGTCTCTCAGTGTTTTTGAGAGTATTATATTTACATGGATATCACAGTCGAATCATCTTCCTATGCGCATCGATCATGATAAAAACATGGATTGGTTCTCTACACAGGTAAGAGAGAACTAAGAGATAAAATTGATGGCTGTATATGATTAAACTTTAGCTTGTCTGCATAATTTTATTATATGACAATAATTCACAGATTCATAATAATCCAAATACCAAAGGATCAATTATAATTTGCACATGTGAAAACTGAATTCCTTTTTGGATGTTATTTTTACCTATTATTATTTCTTTTACCTTGCTTTTCCGATGATAGAAAAGTTTGAAGTGTGTTTAGAAATGCTATGCCTTTTCTTATAGATTATGATTGCCCTTGCTTTTGTTTGGACTTTATAAAAATGGAAATGAGATTCCATTCCTTTGGCCTCATTTTAAGATAATAGCACTAACTGAAAGAGAAACTGGCCAGTGCAGGAATGAGTTCTCTCTTGTCCATTCCCAGCATCTGGTTTTCATCCAGATCAGGATATTCTTTTTAGAAAAGGAGGCCTGTGAGTTCAAATCATACCAGACAACTTGGTTCAGTCTGGAATAAGTAAGGGGAAGATTTGAAAATAACTGTTGAAAAGAAATGTTTCACAAAATGAAAAATAAGTATATTACTAGAATTATATTTTAATTCTCCATATTTTCAAAACTGTACTCTGGTGACTATCAGATTTGATAACAAATGAGTATTTAAACTCTACTATTAGGGTAATATAATTTAAGATTTCCAAAATTCAATATATTTGTCTAGAAATACTAGTTATATACCAATACATACAAACCAACCAACATGAATATAAATATAAATCATGGACAAATATAAATATATATTGTGGACATTTGCTTGATCTTCCTTCATTCACGGTATGTCTGGACTAAAACCTGTCTTTCTCTCTTCTCCCAGCTTCAGTCAACGTGCAATGTGAATCAATCTTTTTTCAATGACTGGGTAACGGGGCACCTGAATTTTCAAATTGAGCACCAGTGAGTACTGATTTAGGGCAATGAGATTTTAAGCTATCAGTAAGAAACTGCTTCATAGTTTGAATAAGGCAAAAAGATAGTTAAGTATCACAAGTTCTTTGTCTTCCTTTCTCCCTATAGTCTTTTCCCTACGATGCCTCGGCACAACTTTTGGAAGGTGGCTCCTTTGGTGAAATCCATGTGTGCTAAACATGGTATTGAATATCAGTCAAAACCTCTCTTCACTGGCTTTGCTGACATTGTGTAGTAAGTACCGAACAGATCAAATGAATGAAATCAAATGAAGAATCTGCATGGCCTAGCTCTCAAGAGTCGGGGAAAGGAGAACATGCAATTATATAGACATACTTATATACATGTGAATATGTCAACTGAACGAAAGAGATCTGGGGTGCAAAGTATTAAACTGTTAATGAGAAGAAAGATTTTTGATGTAGATCCTTTAAGAATAAAAATAAGCCTAATAGTAGAAAGAGAGAGATGCTAGTCATTAAGCATGTGTACTATCACATGCATCTTTTATAAAATTAGTTAGTATTAAATAATTAGTTATCAGTTAACATCAAAGAGCCTTTCATAGGTGGCAGCACCCAGCTGTACTTGGGTGATCTTGAAAAAAGATAAGCAGAATCTAAGTTGGTAATATTTTGATAGAATCCATCAACAAAAGGATGTAAGCTAGACTGTTAAGCTGCAAAAATAAACAGGCAATGGCAAACTATTTCCATGTTGCTTGCATGAAAATTACATACCCAGGTGGCCTCCTAAAGATAGGCAGACTATGCAAGCTAGAGATACTGTCAAGACATGTCAAATACCTAAAAGGATAATATCACTCCCTGGCAGATTTTTGTGCTACTTTCTCTGTCCTCAATTTACTGCACTTGAATTCACTTCTCTGCTTGAATCAGAGGCAGCCTTTTTCTAAATAGGACTTAATTTCATGGCAATGAAGAGAAACTTACTTTCCGTTATTTTCAGTTCCTTGAAGGTTGCGGGTGAAATCTGGTTCAAAGCATATCATCTTGAACAGAAAACACAAAATCCTAAAATCTGCCTTCAACAAGGGAAGAAGGGTGAAGAAACAAGATAGATCTGAGGTGGATCTTGAGAGGCTCCAGGCATAGAAAACCTAGAGAAATTTGTGAATGAAACAGAATGCGGGAGAGTCTTTTGGCCTCAGCTCAACTTTTGGCATGTTTCCTAATGAATATAAGCATTGCAAGCAATACCTACCCCACCCCCTTTCCTGCTTCTGGGTCTTGGATGTATTATAAATAAAGTTTCTTAATACTTTTCATTGAATTGCTTTGTTTCTGCTTTTTACATTTGACCTCTGTTTGGCAATGGTTGTGAAAATAAACTTAATTGCTATTGCAGTGGATTCTGGATTATGATATGAGATTAAATTGCATCAGCAGATACAAAAAGCAGCTAAGAAATCAATCCATATTTCTTCCATTTTGTTTTCAACATTTGGAGATTCCATATTATTTACTTCCTGTTTCTCTCACCCAGGGTTTCCAATACTGGGATAAATCTACTAATTCTTCCACATTCATTGATAATAAGAGAAATGAAAAGGAGAACTGGTAAATACCTCTGACTGGCCCCGACCCCATCTATTCTCTGCCTGCCAAGTCCCAGCTTCCCCACTCCAGGGGAAGGTTACTGCAGAATCCCCATTTCCTCCCCATCAGCTGGGACTCAGGAGGCAGACAATAGATGGGGTGGGGCCAGTCAGAGGTATTTACCAGTTCTCCAAAGTACTCAAAATTTCTGCTACCAGTTCTCCAGAACTGCTCAGAACCTGCTGAATACCATTTCTGATTAAGGGCCACCTGGAGGTTTATCTGTCTCATCAGGGACACCTGAGTGGTACAAATGGGCATGGAGCCTTATTGGAACTGTTGAAAGGACTGTGTTATGGATTGGAGATAGATGATGTCATATCCCCCCCCTCTGTTGAGAGAAGGATGTCCAATTTTGACATACATGGCCTCTTTGACCCCCTCTTTCAAACCAGCGGACATCTCTGTTCAAAATGTGGACTTTGCTGTCTTCAAAAGAGTTCCTTTGTCTTTCAAATTAATATAGACTGCTGAATCTAGTTATGATGAGTTTTTTCCCCTATGTTGTGCCCTAACTACTGTTTCACTCAATGATCAAGTGTCAGTCCCAATTTTGTTTGTAAGGTAAGGACTGCCTAAAATAAAATAAATTTTCAAGGAATATATCTTCAAATGTGCAAATGACACACACCACGCTTGAGAGGTCAGAATTATAGTCACTTGGAACTATTTCAAAATCCTTCAGTTTCCATTTCAGTTTCTATTTCAGAATCTTTCAATTCATTGAAATCTCCCCACTTTGAAAGTGTCCTTTAAAAAAAACCACCATTCTGGGAAAGCTTCATGCAAGGGGAAAGTAAAGTTGAGAATGAGAGAGAAGTAGGAAACTTTGGTGGAATAACAACCTCAGTAGCTTAAAAAAAGAAAACAGTTGTACAACTTCAGTTCACTTTTTGATAGGTATATTTGATAGTGATATAATTCAACGTTACTATTTACTTCTCACATCTCAGATTACTGCAAACTTTTAACCCTAACCCTAACCCTAACCCATGTGGAATTAATGGAAAGATGGTGCCTCTAAGCAGAAAAATGGAAATGTTTTCACTTCAGTGAGGATATGGCTCACAGGAGACATCCAGAGAGACCATACGACTTCCATGTGGAAATAAGTAATTATGAGAAATAAAACAGTAATAATTAGAAAACACACTTTGAGAAAACTCACCTTTTGATATTTTTAAATAGGTGTCTGGGACAAACTTGGTTATTTCATTAAGGGTTTTCTATAAGAGCTGATTTTTAACCTATTAGAAAAGCTTCCCTGACAAGCCTCACTTGTTTCCAGACTTCCCACTTTTCTGCTCTCTTTTCCTTTATAAACATCCCATTTGTTACCTTCCAGTGAAAGACAGGTAGGAAAATGTGAGTAAGATACTCAGTAACCATTGCCTGTAAATGTCTCTTATTCAGGGAGGTATTTATTTAATTATACTTCAAACGTTTAAGGTCTCCCAATGCAGACAGAATGACTATCTCAGGGATAGTGGTACTGTGGAAGCCCTGATGTCAGATTTTCAAGCCAGAGCAGTGAATTCTCTCAATTCTTTACCAATACCAAACTATTGTTGGCTTATTGCCTATGAATCACCCATCTGCTGGTGCCAAAAAGCAGATTTATAAAGAAGGATGCTTTGAGAAAATCCATTGTACATCAAGACTTAGAAACATTGATGATTGATTATATGCCATCAAATTGCTTTTGATTTCTAGGGAACATATAGATTTTCTCCATGATCCCTAAAAAAGACTTTCAGGTCTTCCAGGGATGCATTTATTGCCAATGAAATTGAAATTGATGTTGGTTATCCTCTTCTCTTTCCTTCCTTTTCCAGAGAGCTAGGTCTTTGCATAATGTGCCCAAAATAGGATAATTTGAGCCTGATCATTTGTGTCTCTGGTGAGAACACAAGGTTGGTTGCTTTGATGAGCCATTGGTTTCTGATTTAACAGATACTTCATTCATTGTTTTATCTTTCCCTCTACCTTGCTGCTGAAACCGAGTATAAAATTTTAGGTTGACCTACTGAAAAACATTAAATATGTAAAATTCTGTCACCAGGCTGTTTTAATTGTATTTGGACTACAGCAAATTTTCCTGGATCCTTCAGCATTTTCTCTAAAATTTTAGAAAAACATTTCTTTCAAGTCCCATTAGCTGAGATCCAGCTGTGGTCCACAATTTTCAATCAGTTGTTCTGAAAAGTTTTTTTCCAGGTTTCCAAAGTAAATCTTGGAGCCTGTTGCAATGCGATCACTCCATTAGAATAAATACAGAAGAGCTGCAAGGCCCTAAAGTATTCATAATCCCTGAAATAAACATTTCCCAAGACCGAAACAAATGTGATCTGAGTTTCGGTATTGAGCAACTGCAAGATAAGAATGTATTGTATTAGTGATAAGCCTTTGTCAGCCTCTCTTCCCCCGCAAGCTGCCAGAAAGGTGTGTGTTTTAACCACTATAATGTCTAAGCAAATGAAAGCTGTTTCAGATTATGCCAATCTTTTTTCTGTATAGCCAGTAGAAATCCTCAACCTGTGATATTCCAAGGATGGAGAGAAGGCAGAGATGAATCAATAGTGACTCCTTGAATCCCAGCTTAGTTTGTTCTCCAAAATAAACAATTACTGGCACAGCTGGTCTCCGTCCTATCACTATCAGCTGGGGAGGACAACTTTTCAAAACACAATGACTCACACCGGCCGGCAGCCTGCTTCTCCTTCGTACTCGAAAAGCCGAACATCTTAGGCTCGCCCGAGTTGCTTTTTCGGGAGTTTCTCAGTTTGCATTTGTCCCACGAAAGCAGCGTCGTTGAAACTTTATCGGCCAATCGAAGGCGAGGAGGGAGGAACTTCCTTGCTCGGACTCGCCCAGTCCGCCCTCCCGATGGTGCTGAAAAGGATAGTGCCAAGTTCCCCGAAGCCTCAGTCGGGCGGGGGGAGATGGCTTCCCAGGAAGGAGAAACCGGGATCAGGCGGAGGAGGGAGGTTGATCCCGCGGCCGATCAGTCCGGTCCTTCGCGGTGGTTTACCTGGGAAGAGATCGGGCTGCGCACTGGCCAGGAAGGTCCCTCACGGGAGCGCTGGCTGGTGATTGACAGGAAAGTCTATGACATCAGCCGGTTCCACAGGAGGCACCCGGGGGGCTCTCGGACTATCAGCTCGTACGCAGGGCAGGATGCCACGGTAAGGCGCGGGGCAGCTGACGAAGCGAGGACTCGGGTGGCCAGTTTCTTTCGCTTCCTTAAAGTGTCACAGGGAATACCATAGTTTACGCAATTTTAATATTTGTAGCTATGGGCACGGCATTTAAATATCTTTTCCAAGGATTCTGTGATAGGGAAAGATATGGGCTTCCTTTCTGGATGTCTTCAGGCAGAGATGAGGCAGCCTTCCATTAAGGAGGAATCACACAAAAGAAGAGAGGTTTGACATGATGGCCTACATGGTCCCTTTTAAAATCCATTATGTTATGAGTCTATGATTTTCCCAACTCTGAAGGACTGAGCAGAATCTTACAAATCCCACTGTTAATTTAAATGGAAGTGGGAGAAATAAAACAGGAATCTTACCCACAAAATGGTGCAGTGAAATCAGCACAGAAATTCTTTCCTTCTCTTTTGCATTCACAAGGACATATTTTTCCTGATATACGCTATGCCAGTGATGCCTAACCTTTTTGTCATTGTGTGCCAAAGCAATCAAGTGCATGTGCAACAGCATGCCCACACCCATAATTCAATGCATACACGACCCCCCTGCATGTGCCTGACTCCTGTGTATGCATGTGTGACTCCCCCATGTTCCCATGCCCCACCCATGTATCTGCCCCACTCTTCCTGCACCCTTTTTTTGCTCCCATTACATTTTGGGGCCTCACGCAATGCCCTCATGCCCTGTTCCGGCTTCCAGATTGATGTGAGGCTCCGAAATTCAATGCGAGCACCCCCCCATGGATACACCCCACCCCCTGTGCATGCACACATGTGTCCCCTGCATGCATGGCAGAGACCCGAAGATCAGCTGGCCAGCAGGAGGTGCACGTGCATACACGGTGGAGCTGGGCTGAGGCGACGCCTGGTGTTCTGGCAGAGAGGGCTCTGCGTGCCACCGGTGGTGTGTGTGCCATAGGTTCGCCATCAGGGCACTATGACTTTAGAACAAAAAAAAAGAAAAAGAAACAATTTAAACCAATGATCTATAGGTTAGCTTTTCTTAGAATTGTTGATAAAACATTGAAATGTTTTCTTTTTACAGTTTTATCAAAAACAAAAGTGAAGTTCTGAACAAGAAAATCCTTCCAACTATATTTAAGTGTAATTATTAATTCATAACACACTATTGTGGCAATTAAGTAATCAAATTGTAAGTTTTTAATTAATCATACACAACTTTAACAAGGAGCCAGTAGTTCAGTCATGCAGTCTCTGTCTTCGTTTTTGCACATGATTATTTGAAGATACATATACTTATACACCTTTTTGGTCAGTTGGGAAAACCAGTATCTGGCCTCTGTTAATACAGACTTCAAGTTGGAGCCCTCTCTCCCTCTCCCTCTCCCTCCCTCCCTCCCTCCCTCCCTCCCTCCCTCCCTCCCTCCCTCTCTCTCTCTCTCTCTCTAACACCCATGCACAACAACAAGCTAGGTGTAGAAAATAAAAAGATAAGATATAAGTTATGTGTCCATGGGGTTGCAATGGGTTGGACATGACTTTGCAACTAATCACAAAAATTGTCATGGAGCCAGTTTGGTGTAGTGATTAAGGCATCAGGCTAGATATTGGCAGATTGTGAATTCAAGTGCTGCCTTGCGCATGAACAGAAGTAAAAAATAATAATTTTATCATCATTTAAAAAATAAGAATGCCCTCTGTTGCTATAATCCACTTTCAAAGCACATTAGCCTATTTTTTCCTGTTACCTTTAACTTACTTTTTAATTTTTAAAATATTTTTTGATAAATATTTCAGAACACTAGTAAAATCAAATACAAATTAAACTCAGAAAAATAAAAACGAGAAAGAATTTTAAAAAAATGGAAATGTTTAAAGGTTGATTCATGGCAACTGGACCAAACTTTGTTAATCTGAGATATTCAGTTGCTCATCCAAGCAACTTCATCAATCAGAGTAAAAATTACCGGTAGTTAAGCAGAGTCAGAGAGTGGTTGGAATGTATCAACTATTGCCCCATCAATTTCAGGTGTTTCTCCCTGAAATGAGTTGCAATATATATGTCAATAAAGGTTTAATTATCCAGGCCAAAGGTAACTAAAGGTTGAATTATGGAACTGGAATAAACTTTGTTTATCTGCCATGTTAATCTGAGATTTAGGGTGTCATGATTCAAATGTAAGGAGTGTGGAAAGAGTTGTTCCAGCTCCACCTTTAAACACCTTTAGCCTGGATGATTGAGTCTTCATTAACATACATTAAAAAATGGAAAGAAACAACAGAAAAACAAAAAGGAAAGAAGTAGAAGAAATAAAAAGAACTATATATAAAGATCTTCCAATCTTCAGTATGCAAAGTAAAAAGAAATTTGATAACTTATTACCTGCTATAAAATTACAAACAAATGTCTATCTTTTCCAAATCCCATCCTTCTATATGCACAACAATAGATGATCAACTTTTAAGTCCTGGTGTCAGCAAAAGGCCCATAAAGAGTTACCAGCGATTTATAAAAAGTATATTTTATTTTAAACTTGATCAAATGGAATAGCTTTTCATTCCTTTCTTTTACTTTGAACACTCTTGCTTTTTAATTCATTCAGATCTTATCTTTCTTGTTGTATCACAGAGGCTAGTCTTTAGCAGACCTCTTTTTTAGATCCACTGGAAAGTCATTATCCAAATCATTATTTTGATTTGTTTTTTGTATTTCCCCTTTATTTTTCAAAGCCTTAAGCAGATTCTTCCATTTGTTTACTTGGTCTACATATTGTATTTTTGAAAATTTTACATTCCTTAGGTTTATACTTACTATTAATATCTTTAAAAAGAAATATATATTTTTCTCAACTTTAAAATTAAATAAAAGTTAATGCAGAACTAAGCAAATTGTGCATGTTCCACCTATAAATAAATTAAAATGAGAGCAGAAAAGCAGGAATTCTCTTTGCAAAATAAAGCAGTAAAACTAGAAAGAAAGTATTAAACAATTAAATTATGTGGTTTATACATTTTTCTGTCTTTGATATTTTCTGCAAAACACTGCAGTTTCTTTGTCATCTGTTGCTCCAGACTTTACATGAAGCCAAAATCATTTTCAGAATAATTATAGTTTAGAATTAATCATAACCCTTCAGAGCTAATTTCCGAAATAGTGTGTTTCAATATCTTCCGTAAAGCACCTCCTGGGAATTATGTTTGTCATGCTTTGAATGGGAGAGAATAAAGATAAGAATCAAATATAACCACTCAGCCTAAACATGTTTCTTCCAGGTTGACTTTAAATTGGTTCTTAATTATAATATTTTTTCCCCTTTTTTTCTTTATGTTTTGGCTTTAGGATCCTTTTACAGCCTTTCACCTTGACAAGACCCTAGTAAGGAAGCACACGGCATCACTTTTGATTGGGGAATTGGCACCTGATCAGCCCAGCTTTGAACCCACTAAAAATGTAAGTTTGGAGACAGAAAATTGAGGTAGTGACTTATGGTGTTCAACTGCAAACCCTTAATTATCATTGGGTTGATTCAAAGATCACTTTTGTCATTAAAACTGATGTGCTACTAAGGTCAACAGAAGAGATTTTATAAGATGCTCCTCAATCTTTCTGCATTGTCCTTGTACTTCACCCCAATCTCTTGGCATTTATAAAAACAGTAAAAGTCCATTTTTTTCAGCAGGCTTTAAATTATGAAGTGAATTTAATATCTGCCATTTCATTCACTTCCACTTTCCACCTCATTGCCTTGAAGCCACACTTGATCCTTCCCAAATATATCTGGAGGATGTCTTCACTATCACTCACACTTGGCCTCCTCTCATCTCCCTGTCTGCTTCCACTAAGCAAGCAAGACTCTAATCCACAGTGAGAATAACATGGAGATAGCCTTGTTTGCTTCTTTAGCTTCCACAGATTCAAATGGAGTCCAAATAACCCCTCCCCCCACAATGACGCTTCTGTCGTCTCAACAAGACATATGCAGCTAGTGTCCAATGTAGAGTGAATGTATTCAGTTTTACCCTTTTCATCCTCCACATGTAGAGCAACCTCATTTTATGTCCCATCAGATAACTTTTCATCTCATTCTGCCAAACAAGATCAAAGGTATTTTTTAAAGTTTAGTTGCCTTTCAGTTTGGGTAAGTAAACTCAGTTCTTTCAGGCTGCCTTCCTCAGCCTCCGCCTAATTAATCCCAGCCTGTCTTTTTAAGATTAACAAGCAGGTGATTGCAATGCAGCCTCAGGGAGTCCGGAGAAAATGGTTTATCTGGATCATTTTCAGTCAGGTTTCAGGCGTGGGCAGAGCCCTGAAACAGCATTGATCATGCTTGGGAATGTCCTGTGACGGGACTTCTGGCCAATAGGTTTCTAATGATGTAACCTGCTGAAAGTTATTGAGTGGGCAGCTGTATAAAGTGATTAAAATAGGGAAATAGAGCCCCATCGAGTTCCATAAATATTTAATCAGAAATAATGATTAATATTAATTCGTAATATTAATTACATATTTTATAATGGTAATAAAATACTACATTTAAGTAAATATTAATAAAATTGAAATATAGTACAAATATATTCTATAAATGAATGTAATGTGCCAATAGCTTACAATAAATATACAAATAAAAATAGTACTCAATAACACAACAGTCAGTGGGTTTTTTTAAACTAGTAATTATCCAACCATAGATTAGTATGTGCATTGGAGGAATATATAAATTGCTGCCTTGTGGACACTCAATAAAGCTATACATTACCAAACTATACCAAGCTATAACATGAAATCATATATATATCTCCTTCTCTTGCTCCCTCCCTCCCTCTCCCTCCCTCCCACTTCTTTGTTTCCCCATTATTGCTTTTTGCCAAGATTATTAAATGCAGATAAACGTTGATTTCTAGTGTCCCAAACATGAGCTCTAAGTTGTCTAGCAGTCACTAAGTAGAAAAATAGTTTATTTATGCAACCATTTTTCATTTGTTCTTGATGTTAACTGTTGATGCCACTGTCTAGCTATGCCGTATCCATAAAGTCAAAACTCCTGCAAATTTTCTGAAATTTTTCCCATAGAAATTATTAATAGAAGATTTTCGGGAATTGCTGTCCACTGTTGAAACGTTGGGACTCTTCAAGCCAAACCAATTCTTCTTTTTCCTGATACTTCTGCATATTTTACTAATGGATTTTGCTGGCTGGTTTGTTTTGTGGTATTTTGGGATATCTAAAACATCTTTTCTTATTGCCACTGTGTTGCTGACCTTTGCTCAGGTAATATTCTCGCCTTTATTTTTTAGGTAAAATGGCATTTTCCGCTAGTTTGGCTTCCTACAGCAGACTGTCTTTCAACCAAATTAAAATAATTTATTTATAAAGAAAATAACACATATTCAATTGTCATTTGCCTTCATAAGATTGCATTCAATTATTTGGAGGAATAAGGGTTGAAGGAGACTAAGCAATTCAGCTAGATAAAAAGCCACTTCTGTTTTGCCCAACAGATGATTATGTAGAAAAGAAGAGGCAGCCATTTATCTTAGAAGACCTGCAAGGTCCTTTTAAATTCTATGTTCTATGACGCCATGTCATCTCATATCTCAACCCTCCCATTCTGAAGTACAGTAATGACACAAGAATAGAGCATTAAAAAGCTACCATGCCTCCTCACTGCCTATCACAAAATATCAGATACGTTTGGGGAAGATATTTGTGGTTATATTGTAGAATTGGTTTCTTGTGCCTATCCTGTTTGGAATGCTTCTCTGGGTGGCCGCCCCATTTGATTGAATAAAAAAAATCCTAGAATGAATGAATCTTTATTTTATCTATCCTAGCAGTTCTTGCATAGCTATTGCCATTGGATATAAGTTGTAGGAGTGACACAAAAGGTAGTCCTTCTGTGGCTAATCACCTTTTTCTTTTAGTCTCAAGCAGGCTTTCTACAACATGATTTAGGACATCATTCAGTCTTCAGTAATCCAAAATGGAACCACCTTTGGCATGAATTTGTAATGTGCTATTTAAAGGTAAGTAAGGTACATTATTCTTAGAATGTTCCATGGAATTGAAGGGAAATAATATGGAATATTCCAAATATGCATAAAAAAGTTTCATGAGTAAATATCAAATGTGTTGTGTTATTTATAACAGAGGTGTCACATGGGATTCTCATTTTTACATTCCCACTCAAAGAACACAGAGAGTTCTCTTATGTTAAATCATACCATTTGTTTGTCTGTCATTATTAACTGCAGACCAAGAGTGGAATTTCACTTATAATGAACAAGATGAATGCGCAAATTAACCAAAAGCCAACCCCAATTTAAGATCCGAAGGTGGCAAAACCTGATTCATATAGGAGATCTGAGATCAAGATCATGTTAGATAAATTCAAGAAAGTTGTGTTTTTGACTCGAATGGGAAAGCATCAAAATGCCTATAACTCTTTCATTTGGGGTACAGAATAAAATGAAAATAACATAGCAGATACCTTTGAGGGTATCAACCCCAGGTATGAAATCCTCTTACCTCTGCTACTGGTTTAGAACTGGGAGTGTGCGCTTGCGCATGGCACGTCTGCATATGTGCAGAACCTTCTGTTCATGCGCAGAGTTTCTGTGATGACGTCTAGACAGGTGGGTGGAGCCTCCTTCACCCAAACTGGGGCAAACTGGCAGAATGCCACCTGTGATCAACACTGCAAAGTTTGGATTAATACGTAGACTGAAAGAGTTCTATAGAATTCTGATATAAATTTTGAAACATTCCTCTTCTACTCTTTTAAGGCAGCAATAATAAGAATGAAAAAAGAGTAGCACAGTCTCTTAGTTGTCCAACCAAGAGCCTATAGAGCAGTTATACTGAAGTAAAACAGAAAACATTCAAATCAAATTTAACTAGAAAAAGCAGGTTGTGTGCTATTGTGACTACTTTTTTTAAAGACTGAAGAATGTTTCTATATGAGAAAGAGAGGCAGAGTTGGGGGAGGCAGAGTCAAGAGGGGAATCGTTGTGAAGTTATGTTCCCATAAGCAGTGCCACTCCAGCTGTCCTTGAATTCCATTAAGTCTTGTCCAGTGCCAATTTAGTGTGGACCACGGGGTCAATATGGCATGGAAAAAACAGTGTTTTAAAAGTAGACATTCCTTTCCTTAAGTTTATAACTAATGTAATTGTTTTCAGAGGCACCAGAGTTTTGTATATTTAGATCGTAATGCTGTCTATCCAACCAAAAGTGCTGTATATGTATATTCCAAGGTTGCCTATATTGGAAAAGTTACTCTAATTATTAGCTTTCAGTATTTAATACTTGACTATAGTTAAGCATGATAGTTCCAGATTCTAAAAACCGAATCCTGCCTCATTAATTAGAAATTGGATTTCCTGTAAAGATATTCTCAGAATCAAAGAACTCCATAGAAATGTTGTAAAGAATGAATTTATTTTCTGAAAATATTTTCTCAATGTTTAAACTGGAATTTTTCTCGGAATATAAATTTATCTGGTAATAACATACATTTTGAGAGCATTCACCTATTCCCCAAAGCGTAAGGTTTAATGATCTCCATCTATTGATATCTGAAGAAACACCCCCAACAATTTTATTTATATTACATGTTGTATCCTTCGGTGTATATACATACATACCTACATACATATGTGTATGTCAAATATTTAATGGATTCAGTGCAAATATGGAATTGATATTTAGTGATGGGTAACCCAATTTTTACCTATTAGTGTCAATTCCGATTTGGACAACAGAATATTCTGTTATTTTGCATCAATACTAAAGCAACAGTATGAGGTTTGGAAATAAACAATAGAATGTGGGCATTTGTATTCAACTGAGTTATGTAGTACTCCATAGATATTTCTCTGTTGTCTAATAACACAAACCAAAAATGATTAAATATCAATAATTACATTGACTATTAAATATTGATTGAAGTATTAATTAATGCAGACATTCAAAAGCAAGGGTGAAACTGGACATCCATGTTTAGTTTCTCTAAATTATGGAAAAGTGGGAGAAAATGTCATTAATTTTTACTTTAGTAGCAGATATAATATTCTTAATCTATTTTATGAATTCCAAGGGATTTTCAAATCTATTTAATACTAGCTGATAACCCGGCGTTTACTGGGTATTTATTTACAACCAATACCCCTTACCAGAGGGAGCCCCCTTATGGAATACTGTGAAGCTGTTACCATGGCAACTGCACTGTGCTGTAGAGTAGATGGCATTTTAAGGCACAACAGGCTATATCTTCACAGAACTTGAATCCAAAATGCACACTACCACTGTCAAAAGTACTGTGATTTGACACTACAGATATAATTCATTCCTTTTCATTTCAGCAGCCCAGGCATTCCAGAGTGATGCTGAAATACACACACACACACACACACTGAGGGGGTGTTGGGGTGTCTTACCCCCACAGACTTTCCAGACAGAAAGTCATCTGTGTATTAAGTTTGGTTGAAATTTCTAAAGGCATTCCAGAGTTATGCTGGAACACACACACACAGCCATAAAGATGATAGATAGATGATAGATAGATAGATAGATAGATAGATAGATAGATAGATAGATAGATAGACAGACAGACAGACAGACAGACAGACATAATGAATATCAATGGTTTGTGTATTTTATCAAAAAAGTTTCAGCATCTAATAATGAGATTACAAGTTGATCTTTATTTTAAGTCCATTATATCTACAGTAAATCCTATATCATCTGTTGCATGCCTAGTTTTTTTTTTACCCTGCTTGAACATTCTTAATAACAAATGGTATTATTTTCCTATAATCTATTTCCTAACACTGCTATTAAAATCTTTTTATCAACATTATCAGTGAAATTAGATGAGCATGTCAGGTGTTATTTTCACCTGCTTTTGTCTGATTAAATGCTAGTGATAAAGCTCAATTAGTGATAAATCTGATTAAATGCCAGTGATAAAATTCCCTGATCAATAAGCCTAATTAAATGCCAGTGACAAAGGAAGGAAAATACTGGACCCAAAGCTAATAGGGACTGTACTACAGGTGAGTCGAAGAAAAGTAAGAATAAAATGGTATGGAAGCAAGAAAAAGCAAGACTCATTAAAAGAGAGAGAGTGCAGAATAGATGTAGGTCTCTATTTTGTTTTCTGTTTCTCCCCACAGGTGAATCTCTCTAAATGCACAAATACAGAGTAGCACCTCTTCCAGTGCTTTGGCAGGCAGGATTTTGAAAGGTGATAAAACTCATTTGCCACCAACTCAAGTTAATATTAGGGAACTCATTACACTACTCAAAATTCCCCCCAGTATTGGCCACATATGCAATGAATGCTTGAGATTCTTCAAAGCTAGAAAGTGCACTTAATCTTCAAACTGTTTTGAACCTCTCCAAGATAATTCAGAGTCAGCTTATTCAACATCTCAAACTTATTTGAAAATCTGATTCAAAGATTCAATGGAATCTCCTCTGTATTACCTCTTCAAAGCAGAGCACTAAATAGTCAAGCAATCTTTTAAAAGAGCCTGAATGCTTTCTTTCACTCTTCCTCTACAGGGGCTTTCAGCTAATTGGTGGTCTTTGCACCATTCCCAGCATCATGCTAAACCCAACTGTTTCGAGAAGGACCCAGATGTTTCAGTTCATCCCTATATTTTTTCATTAGGGGAAACTCTTTCTTTGGAGGTAAGAAGCAACTGTTTAGATGACAACAGATTTTACTGAAACCTGGCCATTCTCCTTTTTATTGTTAATTCACCCCTACCGAAACCAGTCAGGACATTAATTTTGGTGGCTATAGGATGGTATGGCTGAAGAGCTGGTAGTGAGACAATGGAACACTTTGAACCCATCAGATCCACCTCCATCAGTAATGCTTTCCTTTGGGGCCTTCTACTAATGGGAAGATTAGTAAAAGTTTATCTAGTGTTTCTGCTACCAAAAGGGACAACTTCCTTTCCTGACTAAGAAATCTAAGTTTAAGACTGTTCTTTCTGTATTTCTATTGCAGGACTTAATTTTAAAAGCTATCTTGCTCTGCCATGTGTTTCTGCACCTGGAAATTTTGAAAATAAAGACTGCAATCTATTCTAACTACAACAATTACAGTTTATTATTGTGACAGCTATGTACCTCTCACTTTTTTTTGCTTTTTTCCTGCCTGAGAATTTATTTCACACAGCAGATGAAAAGGATGTTATAGAAATGGAGCCTTAAGTTATAACTACCTATTGAAAGTTATTTGCTTTTTTCATGCCTTTCTTTTACAGTTGGGTTTGCAGAAAAAGAAATACATGCCTTATAACTATCAGCACAAATATTTTTTCTTCAGTGAGTATCTTTTCTCCCCCTACCTCCTGTTAAACTCCAAATGAACTTTTTCTTCTGTTATGCATTCTACTTAATCCCCAGCACAGTTTAGATTAATAACAACTCTTATTAATATAAATGATAATGATAAGTTAAAGAGGAGGAGGAAGAAGAAGAGCAGTAGTAGCAATTACAGAACAACGCAGAGAATGAGGAGGAATTCTTTCCTTTCTCAGACCACACAGATTCCCATGAGTTTAATATACATATTTAAGCTGGAGGGAGGCATCCCGATTCTAAGTCCATACCTTCAAAAACAGACTATGCCTAAACAGTGCAAAGAGAGAAATGGCAAGCTGGAGAGGGTACTGCACTTTCTCATGCAACTGCTCAATTATTTGATGCTCTATAGACACAGCTGAGGAGCATCCATAAATCAAATTACAGTGGAAGAAAATTGCCATGGAAGAGAGGCCAGAACATAATGGAGAATATAGTCCAACCTCTTCACCAGCAGTTGTTTTTGTTTTTGAAACTGCTTTATTCATAGGATCATAAATGGTGCCTGCTGGATCTAACCCCTGGCCCATCAAGTTCAGCAGTCCATTCTTACAATAACCAACCAAGGAAATCTAGTGCTCTTCCTTCAGGTGGCCTTCAGAAGCTACCACACTGCCATCCAAGGTACTAGCCATTGAATCATGAGCTCCATCCTTTCTTGAAGCCAGTCAAGCTGGTGGGCACCACAACTAACTGCTTACAGTAGATCAGAGGGAACCTCTGTCATAAGTATTTTTTAAACTGTCTTCAATTAGATTGAGTGTTGAGTCTGAGTCTCAAGAACCACAAAAGCATTGGACTCTGAACAAGGTTTTTTTTTTAAAAAAAACATATCTTCCTATAAGAGTTACAGAGATATTTTATTTTGAAAGAAACCCAAGATATAAAAACAAAACTTGTAACTTATAGGTGTAAACGTATTTTCTGTTGCCTCTACTTCATATTTTATTCTATTGCTAGTTCTGTATTCTTACATTAATTATAATTATTATGAGTACAATTATTCTATTCTATTCCAATATTGTATTCTGTGGTAATATTATATAATTATTTTTTGTTCTTACAAACACTGTTCTCCCTTAGTTCCTTTCTCTGGAATATCTTCTCCTTTTCTTCTCTGCTATTGGTCAGCAAGCAAAGTATTTGCAACTTTCCCTGTTGTGCCTCTATACTTCTTTTCCTCTGGACTATTAACCCCTCCCCTCTTTTGAAGGAAAATGCCTTTTATTCAGGTGATTCCAATAGAAGAGAATATTTGTAGTTGGAGTGGAACTGTGGGGTCCTTGGTGCTCCTTGAGGCCAGTATTTTTCTTGCAGACTTTTCATTACCCAATTAGGTAACATCATCGGTGCTAGAAGGTGGTGGGGTGTGCTCTCTTTATATATACTAGTAGCTTGCCCTGTCTCTAGTTTGAGGTTTTATATTGTTGTAAGTCACCCAGAGTTGTATTTTACAAGATGGGCAGTTTTACATGATGTCTTTTATGAATGAATATATAAACACTTGAAAGCTGGTCTCACTGGATTTACCAGGGCTTTTCCTCTAAACAAATCTGAATAGATTAAGATAGTATTGTCCACTTATCACAAGGAATAACAGATCTTCCTTTAGCTCATTCAGGTGTATTTTAGTCAAGTGGTTCTAATGGAGCCAGCACAAATAGTATGAGTGGCACAATTCAGGCAGTCTCTGCCACATACAAGTTTTGGAGTCGATTTATTTTTGATGATGAGATTCTCAAGTACAATTATAATTGTTAAATAAAATGGTAAATACAGAACATTTGAGGAGCGTGGTTGATGCTTCTTTTATGTTTAGAAAGGACAGTTAATGGATATATGCATCTTGTTTCCTTCTACAGCATTGCCTCTGATTGTATTGACTACTTTTCAATTTTACTCATTGTACTTTATATTCCAACGCAAGCTCTGGAGGGTGAGTACACAGATAATCCATACCAAATATTAAATAATACAATACTGAGACACCCCCCTCCCCCCGGTATGTTTCTAGGTTTAGAATTTTATTTCCTTAAGCGAATTGAAAAGACTAAACCATTTTAAGTGCTTATAAAAATTTGGGGATGGGGATATTGTTAATGGGAAAGTCAATGCCACCCAATTCCAAAGTGCTTCCAGATGAATTATTGCTGGCTATCAAAAGGCCTTTTATGAAGAAGGCATTCAATTTTTGCCTGGGAAAACAAATGTAGAAGGCAGGATGGGGAAACCTTGGAGGCAACTGGACAATAACATTGATTGAACTAAGAATGGAAAAGAATTACAATCCAGTTTTCTCAAGTAGAGATTATGAAGGATTTGATCAAAAAATGATTTATGGTGGCTTGAATACAACTATAAAGTTATGGTTCATCTTTTTTTAAAAAAAATTAGAGGGATTGGAAATGGGTTTGGACTTATTCTTTTCTAATATAGAAGATGGGAGACAAGACTTTTCCAGCCTTGTTTAAAATGGGAATTTGCCATGTACTATTGTCAAGTGCTCTAATTAAAAATGGCTGAAATTTTGTGGGATAAACAAAGCAAATAAAATCTCTACATTCTCACCTGATATCACAAAAACATGTCAGTTATTGAAAATAATGCTTTTTATGAGCTCAAACAGGTAGGTCCACATGCACAGCAACACTGGTGCTTACAACATACCTGGTCTCTTGTATTGATAATCACTATATAAAATGATTGTCTTCTCTGATTAATTAAAAAACACCTAATAACAACATGCAAAGAAACTTCTCTCCATCTCTTTCACTTCCTGGAATGATGTGAGCTCAAATTATTGTACTTAAAAAAACCCACAAGCGTAATCAGTCTTTCTAGTGAATTTTTTCTATAGCTCTTTTCAATCAGTTAATCTGTCAATCCTTTAAAAAAGAACCCAGGGTAGAATTGGTTCTGTCAAAATGGGCCGTAAACAGAGCAGAGTTTCCAGAAGATATACATGTTGATCTCAGTAAGATTCCATGTAGGGTGTCTACTTGGAGCAAGGAAAGATGCTATTCTAATCTCCATTCCTTCTCTTCTCTTCTACAGGAAATAGCATGGACTCTGGCATATTTTATCCGATTCTTTATTGCCTTCAACCCCATATTTGGATTCAAGGGTGTTTTGGGATACCTCCTTCTTTTGAAGTAATGTTCATTATATGTGCTATTTTCTTTGTGTTTCACTATCCCTTCCCAGACCCTGACTATTCTCTAGATCAGTGATGGCGAACCTTTTTTGGCTCGCATGCCATAAGGGGGGGAACGCAGGGGGGGTCGTGCATGGGCATGCTACACCCATAATGTAACGCATGACACCACTGTGCGCATGCATGCAAGAGAGGTGCTCCCCCCACTTCTGGTTTGCTTGTAGGGTCCTTTTTACTCCTCTGGAGGCTTTTTGCCCTCCCCAGGTGCCTATAAAGCCTCTGGAGCCTGGGGAGGGCGAAAAATGGCTTTAAAAAAGGCTGAACTCACATGCCCTGACAAATGACTACCCGTGCCACCTGTGGCATGCGTGCCATAGGCCGCCATCTCAGCTCTAGATTATCCTTTTCCTAACTTCCATATGTGTAGGCTTCAATTCTACCATTGGCATTATAATAGCTATCTGGGATATAGCCAAGCCACTCCATTTGGGATCAGTTTCCAAGATATCTGCTCAACCTTCCAAATTTGTCCACTACCGCAGAAAGATTGGGGGGGTCCTAATCTTTCATTTGAATCTGACTCATTGTCACTGGAGGAGTGTTAGAAATGTATTGATTTCCATAGAAAGGCATCATTAGGTCTAGTAAATGACTTGCATTCTAAGCCTAACAAACAAATAAATTTGTCACACTATTCTACTTAAAGGCTTCTTTGTGTAGATATAGTTTCACTTTGCCTAATTTGCCTGACTTTGCCTCATTTCTGTCTCTCAGAGTTCTTGAGAGTATTATATTTACATGGATAACACAGACGAATCATCTTCCTATGCGCATTGATCATGATAAAAACATGGATTGGTTCTCTACACAGGTAAGAGAGATCCGAGAAATAAAATTGATGGCTGTATATGATTAAACTTTAGCTAGTCTGCGTAATTTTATTATATGACCATAATTCACAGATCCATAATAATCCAAATACCACAGGATCAATTATAATTTGCACATGTAAAAACTGAATTCCTTTTTGGATGTTATTTTTACCTATTATTATTTCTTTTACCTTGCTTTTCCTATGATAGAAAAGTTTGAAGTGTGTTTAGAAATGCTATGCCTTTTCTTATAGATTATGATTGCCCTTGCTTTGGTTTGGACTTTATAAAAATGGAAATGAGATTCAATTCCTTTGGCCTCATTTTAAGATAATAGCACTTACTGAAAGAGAAACTGGCCAGTGCAGGAATCAGTTCTCTCTTGTCCATTCCCAGCATCTGGTTTTCATCCAGATCAGGATATTCTTTTTAGAAAAGGAGGCCTGTGAGTTCAAATCATACCAGACAACTTGGTTCAGTCTGGAATCAGTAAGGGGAAGATTTGAAAGTAACTGTAGAAAAGAAATGTTTCACAAAATGAAAAATAAATATATTGCTAGAATTATATTTTAATTCTCAATTTTCAAAACTGTACAATGGTGACTATCAGATGTGATAACAAATGAGTATTTAAACTCTACTATTAGGGTAATATAATTTAAGATTTCCAAAATTCAATATATTTGTCTAAAAATACTAGTTATATACCAATACATACAAACCAACCAACATGAATATAAATATAAATCATGGACAAATATAAATATATATTGTGGACATTTGCTTGATCTTCCTTCATTCACGGTATGTCTGGACTAAAACCTGTCTTTCTCTCTTCTCCCAGCTTCAGTCAACGTGCAATGTGAATCAATCTTTTTTCAATGACTGGGTAACGGGGCACCTGAATTTTCAAATTGAGCACCAGTGAGTACTGATTTAGGGCAATGAGATTTTAAGCTATCAGTAAGAAACTGCTTCATAGTTTGAATAAGGCAAAAAGATAGTTAAGTATCACAAGTACTTTGCCTTCCTTTCTGCCTATAGTCTCTTCCCTACGATGCCTCGGCACAACTTTTGGAAGGTGGCTCCTTTGGTGAAGTCCATGTGTGCTAAACATGGTATTGAATATCAGTCAAAACCTCTCTTCACTGGCTTTGCTGACATTGTGTAGTAAGTATCAGACTATCAGGCCAGAAGGGGAGTTGGGGATATAGGAAACATTCAAGATATAAAGGTTAGCCAAACAGATGAAATGAATGAAATCAAATGAAGGATCTGCATGGCTTTGCTCTCGAGAGTCGGGGAAAGGAGAACATGCAATTAATATAGACATACTTATATACATGTGAATATGTCAACTGAACAAAAGAGATCTGGTGTGCAAAGTATTACACTGCTAACGAGAAGAAAGATTTTGGATGTAGATCCTTTAAGAATAAAAATAAGCCTAATAGTAGAAAGAGAGAGATGCTAGTCATTAAGCATGTGTACTATCACATGCATCTTTTATAAAATTAGTTAGTATTAAATAATTAGTTATCAGTTAACAAGAGCCTTTCATAGGTGGCAGCACCCAGCTGTACTTGGGTGATCTTGAAAAAAGATAAGCAGAATCTAAGTTGGTAATATTTTGATAGAATCCATCAACAAAAGGTTGTAAGCTAGACTGTTAAGCTGCAAAAATAAACAGGCAATGGCAAACTATTTCCATGTTGCTTGCATGAAAATTACATACTCAGGTGGCCTCCTAAAGATAGGCAGACTATGCAAGCTAGAGATACTGTCAAGACATGTCAAATACCTAAAAGGATAAGTATCACTCCCTGGCAGATTTTTGTGCTACTTTCTCTGTCCTCAATTTACTGCACTTAAATTCACTTCTCTGCTTGAATCAGAGGCTTTTTCTAAATAGGACTTAACTTCATGGCAATGAAGAGAAATTTACTTTCTGTTATTTTCAGTTCCTTGAAGGTTGCGGGTGAAATCTGGTTCAAAGCATATCAACTTGAACAGAAAACACAAAATCCTAAAATCTGCCTTCAACAAGGGAAGAAGGATGAAGAGATAAGATAGATCTGAGGTGGATCTTGAGAGGCTCCAGGCATAGAAAACCTAGAGTAATTTGTGAATGAAACAGAATGCAGAAGAGTCTTTTGGCCTCAGCTCAACTTTTGGCATGTTTCCTAATGAATATAAGCATTGCAAGCAACACCTCCCCCCAACCCCTTTCCTGCTTCTGGGTCTTGGATGTATTATAAATAAAGTTTCTTAATACTTTTCATTGAATTGCTTTGTTTCTGCTTTTTACATTTGACCTCTGTTTTGCAATGGTTATGAAAATAAACTTAATTGCTATTGCAGTGGATTCTGGATTATGATATGAGATTAAATTGCATCAGTAGATACAAAAAGCAGCTAAGAAATCAATCCATATTTCTTCTATTTTGTTTTCAAATTTACTTGATGTTTCTCTCCCCCAGGGCTTCCAATACTGGGAGAAATCTACTAATTCTTCCACATTCATTAATAATAAGAGAAATGAAAAGGTATCTTGCACCACCAAACAAATAATATCACCAAGATGACCATGCAGGTTTATATTTCTGTCATTTTCTTCATTTTAGGGGCTTCTTCTTGGATTGGGAGGGTGACAGAGGTGGTATTCACTGACCAGTTCTGGAGAACTGGTAGCAGAAATGTTGAGTAGTTCGGAGAACTGGTAGATACCACCTCTGACTTGCCCCGACCCCATCTATTCCCTGCCTCCCAAGTCCCAGTTTCCCCACTCCAGGGGAAGGTTACTGCAAAATCCCCATTTCCTCCCATCAGCTGGGACTCAGGAGGCAGATAATAGATGGGGGCGGGGCTAGTCAGAGGTATTTACCAGTTCTCCAAAGTACTCAAAATTTCTGCTACCGGTTCTCCAGAACTGCTCAGAACCTGCTGAATACCACTTCTGATTAAGGGCCACCTGGAGGTTTATCTGTCTCATCAGGGACACCTGAGTGGTACAAATGGGTATGGAGCCTTATTGGAACTGTTGAAAGGACTGTGTTATAGATTGGAGATAGATGATGTCATATCCCTCTCCTTCTGTTGAGAGAAGGATGTTCAGTTTTGGCATACATGGCCTCTTTGACCCCCTCTTTCAAACCAGCAGTCATCTCTGTTCCAAATGTGGACTTTGCTGTCTTCAAAAGAGTTCCTTTGTCTTTCAAATCCATATAGACTGCTGAATCTAGTTATGATGAGTTTCTTCCCTACGTTGTGCCCTAACTACTGTTTCACTCAATGATCAAGATTCAGTCCCAATATTGTTTGTAAGGTGAGGACTGCCTAAAATAAAATAATTTTTCAAGGAATATATCTTCAAGTGTGGAAATGACACACTTGCCACGCTTGAGAGGTCAGAATTATAGTCACTTGGAACTATTTCAAAATCCTTCAGTTTCCATTTCAGTTTCTATTTCAGAATCTTTCAATTCATTGAAATCTCCCCACTTTGAAAGTATCCTTTTAAAAAAAATCACCATTCTGGGAAAGCTTCATGCAAGGGGAAAGTAAAGTTGAGAATGAGAGAGAAGTAGGAAACTTTGGTGGAATAACAACCTCAGTAGCTTAAAAAGAGAAAACAGTTCTACAAATTCTTTTTTTCCCCTGTTCTGTTCTGTTCTGTTTTTCTGTTTTAAAAAACACAAAAATTTCATCATTCGTCAATCATTAAAACATTGAAGTACAATTTTTTTGTATGCCCCTCCCTCCCTCCACCCCCAACCCCTTCCTCCTTCCCCCCCTGACTTCCCAGAACCCGTACACGGTATGGATTTTTAACTAACACAGTCTAAAATCTATTGAGAAAAAAGAAATAAAGAAATCAATGACATTCTACATTGACCTTAGCTTCTTCTTGCTGAACTAACTTTAAACAATTTAAATCATTTCTGATCTTAAGCATAGGCTAACTGGAATTTCTTGGTCCCGTATTTATTTTGTATATAGTCAATCCATTTTTTACAGTCTCATTTATATCTCTCATTTGAGTGATCTTTAAGATATGCCGATATTTTAGCCATCTCGGCTAAGTTTGTGACTTTCAATGTCCATTCTTGGATTGTAGGCAAGTCTTCCTTCTTCCAGTATTGCGCCACCAACAGTCTTGCTGCCGTTATTAGGTGCGGAATCAAGTTAGTCTCTACCACTGTAAAATCAGTACATATACCTAGTAAAAATAACTGAGGAGTAAACTTTATCCTTCTTTTAAAGATATTTTGCGTAACCCACCATATTTTTATCCAGAATGCCTTAACCTTTTGGCAGGTCCACCATATATGATAATATGTAGCATCGAGAGAACCAAACCTCCAACATTTAGGCTGTATATTCGGATACATAGAAGCCAACTTTTTAGGATCTAAATGCCATCTATAGAACATCTTGTAAAAATTTTCTCTCAGATTTTGAGCTTGTGTAAATTTCACATTTCTTACCCAGATTCTTTCCCATGTCTCCAACATTATTGGTTCTTCAATATTTTGAGCCCATTTTATCATACAATCTTTGACTAATTCTGTTTCCGAATCCATCTGTATTAATACATTATATATCCTCTTTATATGCATTAAGCTTTGATCTCTTATTTGTTTAAACAAATTATCCTCAACTTGGATAAAACCAATTTTTTGATCTATTTTCCACCTAGCCTGTAATTGCCCATACTGGAACCATGTTTGAACTACCTTCTCCTCTTTTAATACCTCTAAGGATTTTAATTGTAATACCCCCCTTTCCGAGGTAAGAAGCTGTCTGTAAGTAATTCTATCCTGTTTTTATGCTATATTCATATTTTCAATTGCGTGTCTAGGAATTGCCCACATGGGTATCTTGTCATTTAATTTATATTGGTATTTTTTCCAGACCCGCAGTAAAGCATTTCTTAAGATATGACTTTTAAAATTCTTATCCAATTTTTTGTTGAATAACAGGTAAGCATGCCAACCATATACCAGATCGTGTCCCTCAATATTCAATATTCTATCATTGGTTAAATGAGTCCAATCACTAATTACAGATAATGCCACTGCATCATAATATAGTTTTAAATTAGGTAGTTTCAATCCTCTCTCACATACATCTTGCATTATTTTCATCTTTACCCTCGGCTTCTTTCCTGCCCATACAAATTTGTTGATACCCTTCTGCCATTCTAAAAGATTTGCATCTTTTTTAAGTATAGGTAACATTTGGAAAAGAAATAAAAATTTTGGTAAAATGTTCATTTTCACTGCCGCTATCCTACCCAGCAAAGATAAGTGCTATTTCTCCCATTTTTTCATCTCCGTCTGTATACTATGCCAAAGTGGTTCATAATTATGCTTATATAATTTCCCATTTGAAGTTAAAATGTTAACTCCAAGATATTTGACTTTTTTAACTACCTCACATCCTAGCATCACTCCTAATTCTTCCTTTTGTTTAGTATTCATATTTATAGCTAATATTTTTGTTTCTCCTAAATTTATTTTAAAGCCAGACACTTGACCATATTGATTAATCGTATTCATTAAGACCATACTGGATTCCTGCGGTTGTTCCAATATTATGACCAAATCATCCGCAAAAGAGCGGACTCTATATTCTTGCTGCCTAATCTTGATCCCTTTTAAACCATCCAAGCCCTGTATTTTATTCAACAGTACTTCCAAAGTTATAATAAACAATAATGGGGACAAAGGACAGCCCTGTCTTGTACCTTTTCCAATTTGAAAAGAGTCTATTAAACTTCCATTGACTATAATTTGTGCTGTTTGCTGTTGGTATATTGCTTTAATTGACTGTAAAAAATTATCTCCTATCTGCATTTTTTGCAATATCTTCAGCAGAAATTGCCAGTTAACTCGATCAAAGGCCTTCTCAGCATCCAAAAATATAAACGCAGCAGGGATCTGGTTGTTCTTTCCCAAATATTCTAATGCATTAATAATTAATCTGACATTACTTTTCATCTGTCTCCTCTGTATAAAACCTGTTTGGTCCGTGTGTATCAATTGTTGAATAACCAACATTAACCTATTTGCTAATATTTTAGTAAAAATTTTATAATCTACATTCAGTAATGAAATAGGTCTATAATTTTTAGGTTGAGTAGTATCTTGATCTTCTTTGGGTATCAAAGATATAAACGCTGTCTTCCAAGATGGAGGCACTTTACCTTCCATTTGAATCATATTAAATAATTCTCTAAGAGGTTCTACCATTTCTAACTGTAAGTTTTTATAGTAAACCGCCGTCAAGCCATTTGTACCTGGTGCTTTCCCTAACTTTAATTGCTTAATTACCTGCAAGATTTCCCCCGAGGTTATTGGTTGATTCAATTTTTCCCTGTGCTCTTCTCTAACTGAAGGTATTTTCTCTTTATCTAAATATTTGTCTATATCTAAACCACTAATTTTATCCCCTTTATACAGTTCTGTAAAAAATTCCGGAAAGGCCTTTTGAATCTCTTCCTGTTGAAACACCTTCTTCCCTCTGTAAATCAGTTTAGATATATTTCGAGTTTTCCTTTTTTTCCTAATCTGATAAGCTAACCATCTGCCAGGTTTTTTGTATTACAAAAAGTATTGTGTTTTACATATAATAAATTAGTGGCTACCTGGTCAGAGATCAACATGTCAAATTGAGATTTTAATATGTTAATAGCTTCCTTAACCTTTGTATCGTCTGGGTTCAGTGTTAACTCCAACTCTTTTCTCTTAATTTCCTCTTCCACTTCTGTTCGTTTTAACCCTTGTTTATTTCTATGTGTTTTATTTATATTCATCAGCACTCCTTTTGTACAAATTCAGTTCACTTTTTCATAGGTATGTTTGACAGTGATATAATTCAACCTTACTATTTACTTCTCACGTCTCAAATTACTGCAAACTTTCATGAAAAAGCAAGATTTCTCAGATTTGGAGCTGCTCAAAAGAAAAACTAAATGCTTCTATTTCTCCCTGAAATCAGTGGAAGTTTAAAACATTGCATCTCACTTTGTTAATGTACATTCTCATTGTACATGTTTTGCAGAGCAAGGAATAGACTATCACTTTTTTTTTGCAAAAACAATCACAATTAGTAAAAAGTCAACAATTCAGCATATTGATTTTTTTTTCATTTGTAATAGAAGTCAAGCATGTATATTTCTGATAAACTCATGTGTCTACACATATAGTTCTTTCTCCAATAATTTGCAATAAATTGGATTCTATTGCTTTTTATTTTCTTTAAAAAGTTATACCAGTAAATAAACTTAAATAAGTTATAAGTTACCTATTATTTGAACATAATTAAGTATATATGTGGCCCAAGATCAATAGGTTTAATCTGGATTATTACTGTTCCAATTGCTAATTGCCTCTTTCCATGGCTGTTCTAATTGCCTACATTTGAATAGGTGGAAGACTATACTGACATGAAACTTATTGCTCCCATAGGTGATCCTTCTTTGACCCTATTGCCTCTTTTGCTTCATGTTCCAGACATGTTTCAGTACTATTAGGCAGATCAGAACTAATGCTACAATAGACTATTTTTATTGGAACATAATCACAGACTCTTACAAGTTAGAATGTGCTTCTCCCTCTCTCTTTATTGTCATGTGAATCAGGGAGAGGCTTGTCTGAGAGATTTTTTAAAGTTTGCTGCTTGTTCAAGCCTCGCCTCTCTGACCTTGGCAGCAGCTCTTCCTCCTGCCCTTCAAGGCCATTTCCTGTCCCCTTTCCATCACAGCGGCCACAAAGCCTCCTTCCAATGTACTGCTGACAAAGCCTGCGATTTTTAAAAATATATTTTGATGCTGCCCTCAGTTGTGTTGAAACATAGGGGAAAATACTTTAACTCTGGTATGTGACTTGTAGCTGCTTCATCCTTGGGCTGCAGAACAAGCAGACGTAGCAGAAGGAAGATGATGCCAGAGGAAGTTTGTGCTGTAGCAAAGTGCAGATCAGGAAAAGTCCAGAGATAACACAAAATGGGAGATCCTGTTATAGATTTCTATCTGCTTACTGAGATGACCGAGAAAAATATTTGGCCTACAGAAATTTATTAAGAGACAAATCTTCCCTCATAAGGAACGTTAGTCACTTTCCTGGGAAACAATATGAGCATATTTTCTTGATTGAGTAGGGATTTTAAAGAAGATAACCAAACAGAAATTAAATCCTAACATAATTATCAAAGGAGAGATAAGAAAACCCATGTGGAATTATTGGAAAGATGGTGCCTCTAAGCAGAAAAATGGAAATGTTTTCACTTCAGTGGGGATATGGCTCACAGAAGACATCCAGAGAAACCATACGACTTCCATGTGGAAATAAGTAATTATAAGAAATAAAACAATAATAATTAGAAAACACACTTTGAGAAAACTCACTTTTGATATTTTTTAAAGAGGTGTCTGGGACAAACTTGGTTATTTCATTAAGGGTTTTCTATAAGAGCTGATTTTTAACCTATTAGAAAAGCTTTCCGGACATCCCATTTGTTACCTTCCAGAGAAAGACAGGTAGGAAAATGGGAGTAAGATACTCAGTAACCATTGTCTGTAAATGTCTCTTATAGTTTATAGTTTATTTATTTGTATGCCGCCCTTTTCCCTGAGGGGACTCAGGGCGGCTCACAAGTTAGGGGAAGGGGAGGACAAAACAAGTTATGAACATAAAACAATACATTGTTAAAAGAAAACACAACTATCATACCATTCGGGTGGGGTTAGGATCTTTAGCCCCAGGCCTGCTGGGACAGCCAGATTTTAAGCGCAGTGCGGAAGGTCTGGAGGGTTGTGAGGGTACGAATCTCCACGGGGAGTTCGTTCCAGAGGGTCGGAGCAGCCACCGAGAAGGCTCTCCTCCGGGTAGTTGCCAGATGACATTGGCTCGTTGATGGAATTCGAAGGAGGCCTAATCTATGCGATCTAATCGGTCTAGTGGAGGTAATTGGCAGTAGGCAGTCTCTCAAGTACCCAGACCCAATACCATGAAGGGCTTTGCAGGTGACAAGTAGCACCTTGAAGCGCACCTGGAAAGCAACAGGTAGCCAGTGCAGCTCGCGGAGGATAGGTGTTACGTGGGTGAAGCGAGGTGCACCCACGATCACTCGCGCGGCCGCATTCTAGACCAGCTGAAGTCGCCGGATACTCTTCAAGGGCAGCCCCATGTAGAGCACATTGCAGTACTCCAGCCTAGAGGTCACAAGGGCATGAGTGACTGTTGTGAGGGCCTCCCGGTTCAGGTAGGGGCGCAACTGGCGCACCAGATGAATCTGGGCAAATGCCCCCCTGGTCACAGCTGACAAGTGATGCTCGAAAGTCAGCTGTGGATCCAGGAGGACTCCCAAGTTGTGGACCCTGTCTGAGGGGCGTATAATTTGACCCCCCAGCCTGAGAGATGGAACACTGGGCCAATTAGTGGGAGGGAAGCACAACAGCCACTCGGTCTTATCTGGATTGAGTACAAGCTTGTTAACCCCCATCCAGTCTCTAATGGCCTCAAGACCCTGGCACATCACGTCCATCGCTTCATTGAGTTGGCACGGGGCGGACAGATACAACTGCGTATCATCCGCATATTGGTGGTATTTTATCCCGTGCTGTCGGATGATCTTGCCCAGCAGTTTCATGTAGATATTAAAAAGAAGGGGGGACAGGACCGAACCCTGCGGCACCCCATACGTTAGGGGCCTAGGGGTCTATCTCTGCCCTCCGACTAACACCGACTGCGACCTGTCTGAGAGGTAAGAGGAGAACCACCGTAAAACAGTGCCTCCCACCCCCACCTCCCGCAGTCGTCGCAGAAGGATACCATGGTCGATGGTATCGAAAGCCGCTGAGAGGTCAAGGAGTACCAGGATGGAGGCGTGGCCTCCATCCCTGGCTCTCCAGAGATCATCGGTCAATGCGACCAAAGCGGTTTCTGTGCTGTAGCCAGGTCTGAAGCCTGACTGGAATGGATCCAGATAACTGGCTTCCTCCAAGGACCGCTGGAGCTGAAAGGCCACCACCTTCTCAACAACCTTCCCCACAAAGGGGAGGTTGGAGACTGGACGATAGTTGTTTAGGACGGCTGGATCCAAAGATGGTTTCTTCAGGAGGGGTCTCACCACCGCCGCCTTTAGAGCGGGGGGAAAGACCCCCTCCCGAAGGGAGGCGGCAACGACCGCCTGGATCCAGCCCCGTGTCACCTCCCTGCTGTTTACAACCAGCCAGGAGGGGCACGGGTCCAGCACGCATGTGGAGGCACCTACAGCTCTCATCGCCTTGTCCACGTCCTCAGGGGTAACAGCCTGAAAATCAATCCAGTGATGACTTACCAGATTATCCCTTAGTGCCTCGGCTGGGTCTGCAGAATTGGAGTCCAGGTCCGCCTGAAGCCGAGCAACCTTGTCCGCGAGGAATTGGACGTAATCCTCAGCCTTGCCCTGCAGCGGATCAACCGAATCCCTCCTATTTAGGAGGGAACGGGTTATCCTAAACAGGGCGGCTGGGCGCGACTCAGCGGACGCAATCAGAGAGGCAATATGATTTCTCTTTGACATCCTAAGTGCTCTACCGTACTCTCTGACGCAGGTTGTCAAAAGTGCTCGGCTCGATTCGGATTTACTGGATCTCCATTGGTGCTCTAGGCATCTCTTTCGGCGCTTCATCTCCCGGAGTTCCTCAGTAAACCAAGGAGCCCTCCTGGATCCACTGCCTCGGAGCGGCCGTAGAGGCGCAATCCGGTTAAGAGACTCCGTCGCTGCCGAGTTCCAGGCAGCAACCAGAGTCTCCGCCGGACTGCGGGCGAGGGTATCAGGGATAACCCCAAGCTCCGTCTGGAACCCCAAAGGGTCCATAAGTCGCCTGGGGCGGAACCACCTGGTCGGTTCCTCCTCCCTACAGTGGGGGTTTGGTCTCCGAAAGTCAAGCCTCAGTAGGTAGTGGTCTGACCACGACAGGGGTACGATCTCACTACCCCTCAGATCACACAAGATCACAAGTCCACTGCTCCGAAAGAAATACGAGGTCAAGCATGTGACCCGCCGAGTGGGTTGGGCCCCGAATTACTTGGGTCAAGCCCATGGCTGTCATGGAAGCCATGAACTCCTGTGCTCCATCAGAGTGTTCACCGAGCGAAGGCGAATTGAAATCCCCCAGAACCATAAGCCTGGGGAACTCAATTGCCAGCTCGGCTACCGACTCGAGGAGCGAGGGGAGGGCTGCTGCAACGCTGTTGGGAGGCAGGTACGTTAACAGTAGACCCACTTGACCCTTGAGGTCCAACTTCACCAGCAGGGACTCACACCCGACAAGCTCCGGAGCAGGGATCCTACGAGGCATAAGGGACTCTTGGATAACAATGGCCACACCCCCACCCCTTCTCTGAGCTCTCGGCTGATGAAGCACCTGAAAACCCTCTGGGCACATTTCTACGAGGGGGCTCCTCCCTCCGGGCCCAGCCAGGTTTCAGTAATACATGCCAGGTCTGCCCTCTCATCTAAAATTAGGTCCCGGACGAGAGGAGCCTTGTGAACTACAGACCTGGCATTTAGCGACAACAGCCTGAGACCAGGGCCCTGATTACTCACGCCATCTGGCCTTGGAGTGGGACTCATAGGGCCGGAAGGAGGGATCTCTGTAACGTAGCGAGCCCTCCTTCCCCGGTAATGGCCAGCCCTAAAGTCCCCACCATACCTGCCTCTCCCTGTTACGACCGTAATGCTCCGGCCCACTCCCATGTCCGCAATTCCCCCAGCCACCCCTATGGCTCCCGCATTCCTCGACAGGCCCTCCGAATCAAACACACTCATTCGTTCACCCAAGCAGTCCCCACGTAGTAATTAAAACACAGAAAATACAGCAATAATAGGATAATAAAAGTGGGATCATTCACTCAATCACATGCATATCCCATACACTCACCATACAAGAATAATTGCGCAAGTATTAAAAGATGTAAAAAATGTGCAAGTTCAGGTAAAGTCTGTCGATGGGTTCGTATAAAGTCCAGTCCGGTGGATTCGCAGAGATATAAAGAGGGGGAAAGATTTTGTCTTCCCTCTTCTTGCGTAATAGATGGTAAAAGTGGTGTAAGTAGTCTTGGGATAGGAGCACCAAAGGGGCTAAGACGGAGTCTCTTAACAGCAACGGGCGGCAATGATCGTAGCAACCAGGACTAGATCGTAGGTCCGGTGTCCAGTGTCCAGTAGGAATCATATGGTGAAGTCCCGTATAAGTAAGAGCAAACCAAGGGCCAGGGAGAAAAAGAGAGGCCGTGCTGTAGAAAAGGCCTAGGGGGTAGGTTAAGGGGTTGTGGTAGTGGCTGTAAGGCCGACTGCCAGGTCTTATACCGCCCCATATTAGACCAACTACCCCACTATAAGTCAGTCAACAGAGTCTAAGGAGATACCAGGAAACAGGGCCAAAGATGTCAAAAACGCCAAAGCATCCAGTAATAAATCCACCAGAGTAGAGAGGGAGGGGGGGGCACCTAGGGAGACTATAGCAGCCGGGAGAAAACCAGCTGCCTTGCCTCACCCAGCCTCGTTCGAATCACCCACCTCCTTTGATAACAGTAATCCTCCGGAGACAATAAACACCAGGGTCCTCTCAATCAGCAGAGGAAATAGGGCCAGAGCTGGGACCATAAAAGATCGTAAAAATGCTGGTCCGAAGCTGTTTGTAGATGCCTAAGATGCCTAAGGCTTAAAACGCCAAAGCAAAGCCTTTAGCGAAGCGCCGCCATTTCCGCCAGCCTAAACGAGCTGCAAAACACACTCCAGGCTGCCGCATGGGAGAAGGAACGTTTGGGAGCGTCGACCCTCTGAGAGATTGATTATTCAGGTCCCCTGGATCTCGCTCCGTTGCAGGGACCCTGTTTTGTAGGGGTCCGATCCGAAATGCCGGTTTATTTTAGCGTTTTTCTGCTCCACCGGACAGAGCAGAGGGAACCAGCGGCCATCCTGCCTCACACATGCGCAGATTTAATCCTTCCTCAGTTGTTTACAACCTTGACATAAATAAATAGAAATGATTCTTCTGGTATGAAATCAATCGACCAATCAGAATAGAGCTGGAAGGGACCTTGGAGGTCTTCTAGTCCAACCCCCTGCTCAAATGGTTGTCTGATCTTTTCTTAAAAATCTCCAGTGTCGGAGTATTTTCATCTTCCGAAGGCAACTCTTATTCAGGGAGGTATTTATTTAATTATACTTCAAACGTTTAAGGTCTCCCAAAGCAGAGAGAATGACTATTCCCAGGGATAGTGGTACTGTGGAAGTCCTGAGGTCAGATTTTCATTCTCAAGACAGAGCAGTGAATTCTCTCAATTCTTTACCAGTACCAAACTATTGTTGGCTTATTGCCTATGAATCACCCATCTGCTGGTGCCAAAAAGCAGATGTTTAAAGAAGGAAGCTTTGAGAAAATCCATTGTACATCGAGATTTAGAAACATTGATGATTGATTATATGACATCAAATTGATTTTGATTTCTAGGGAACATATAGATTTTCTCCATGATCCCTAAAAAAGACTTTCAGGTCTTCCAGGGATGCATTTATTGCTAATGAAATTGAGTCCATCCAACTTGATGTTGGTTATCCTCTTCTCTTTCCTTCCTTTTCCAGAGAGTTAGGTTTTTGTATAATGTGTCCAAAATAGGATAATTTGAGCCTGATCATTTGTGTCTCTAGTGAGAACTCAAGGTTGGTTGGTTTGATGAGCCATTGGTTAAATATGTAAAATTCTGTCACCAGGCTGTTTTAATTGTATTTGGACTACAGCAAATTTTCCTGGATCCTTCAGCATTTTCTCTTAACGTTTAGAAAAACATTTCTTTCAAGTCCCATTAGCTGAGATCCAGCTGTGGTCCACAATTTTCAATCAGTTGTTCTGAAAAGTTTTTTTCCAGGTTTCCAAAGTAAATCTTGGAGCCTGTTGCAATGCGATCACTCCATTAGAATAAATACAGAAGAGCTGCAAGGCACTAAAGTATACATAATCCCTGAAATAAACATTTCCCAAGACCGAAACAAATGTGATCTGAGTTTCGGTATTGAGCAACTGCAAGATAAGAATGTATTGTATTAGTGATAAGCCTTTGTCAGCCTCTCTTCCCTGCAAGCTGCCAGAAAGGTGTGTGTTTTGACCACTATAATGCGTAAGCAAATGAACGCTGTTTCAGATTATGCCAATCTTTTTTCTGTATAGCCAATAGAAATCCTCAACCTGTGATATTCCAGGGATGGAGAGAAGGCAGAGATGAATCAATAGTGACTCGTTGAATCCCAGCTCAGTTTGTTCTCCAAAATAAACAATTACTGGCACAGCTGATCTCCGTCCTATCACTATCAGCTGGGGAGGGCAACTTTTCAAAACACAATGACTCACAACGGTCGATAGCCTGCTTCTCCTTCGTACTCGAAAAGCCGGACATCTTAGGCTCGCCCGAGTTGCTTTTTCGGGAGTTTCTCAGTCTGCGTTTGTCCTAGGAGAGCAGCGTCGTCGAAACTTTGTCGGCCAATCGAAGGCGAGGAGGGAGGAAACTCCCTTGCTCGGACTCGCCCAGTCCGCCCTCCCGATGGTGCTGAAAAGGAGAGCGCCAAGTTCCCCGAAGCCTCGGTCGCGGAGGGTGAGATGGCTTCCCAGCCAGGAGAAACCGGGATCAGGCGCAGGAGGGAGGTTGATCCCGCGGCCGATGAGTCCGGCCCTTCGCGGTGGTTTACCTGGGAAGAGATCGGGCTGCGCACTGGCCAGGAAGACCCATAACGGGAGCGGTGGCTGGTGATTGACAGGAAAGTCTATGACATCAGACGGTTCTACAAGAGGCACCCGGGGGGCTCTCGGACTATCACCTCGTACGCAGGGCAGGATGCCAGGGTAAGGCGCGGGGCAGCTGACGAGTCGAGGACTCGGGTGGCCAGTTTCTTTCGTTTCCGTAAGGTGTCACAGGGAATACCATAGTTTACGCAATTCTAATATTTGTAGCTATGGGCACGGCATTTAAATATCTTCTCCAAGGCTTCTGTGGTAGCTCTACTAAGTGCTAGTCAGATTTATTGATTGCTTGTTCCTTTACCGTTCAGGGTTGATTCTATTTGTCATTTTCAGTCTCTTCACTGCCAATGTCATTGTACGTGATTATAATTAGTTTGGTCTTCTTTATATATTTAATTTTAATCCCATTTTTTCACTCTGCTCCTTGACTTTTATCATTAAAACTTGCAGATTTTCTGTATCTTCAGCTTCAGGGAAGGGCTATTAGCATAATACAGGCTATTGATGTTTCTTCCCCAAAGTTAAACCAGTTGCCCTTAATATATATTCAGCATATACATTGAATATAAGGGTCAAGTACACAGCCTTGTACCCTTTTGCTAACCTGGAGTCAGTCTGTTTTGCCATGTTCTGCCTGTATTGTGGCTTCCTGAGTTGTATGTAAGTTTTTCATGAGGACAACGAGATTCTGGGCTTCCCATTTTTCTGAACACTTTTCAAAAGTCTTTCTATAGTATATGAAGCACATATTGACTTTCTTTTTGCTAGTATTTGGCTTTCTCGATTATTTACAAAGCATTCCATTTATTCTGCTCTTTGCTCAGTTTGTGGAGCTACACTTTAATAAAGGTCCAAAACAGTTGGAACAGGAGCCACAAAGAGAGAGTGAGGTGGTTGTTGAAGGAATTGTTAAACCGAACTGTTGAGCCTAGAGAAGAAAACTCTTAAGTGGGACTGAGTAACCAGGGTTAATGTGGAGGAAACAAGTGTTGTGTGAGAATGGAACCACTGATTTAGGGTAAGATGTGGGCTTCCTTTCTGGATGTCTTCAGGCAGTGATGAGGCAGCCTTCCATTAAGGAGGAATCACACATAAGAAGAGAGGTTTGACATGATGGCCTACATGGTCCCTTTTAAAATCCATTATGTTATGAGTCTATGATTTTCCCAACTCTGAAGGACTGAGCCAAATCTTACAAATCCCATTGTTAATTTAAATAGAAGTGGGATAAATAAAACAGGAATCCTACCCACAAAATGGTGCAGTGAAATCAGCACAGAGGTTCTTTCTTTCTCTTTTACATTCACAAGGACATATTACTCCTGATATACGCTATGTCAGTGATGCCTAACCTTTTTGTCATCATGTGCCAAAAGCACTCACGTACATGTGCGACAGCATGCCCACACCCATAATTCAATGTATGCACGACCCCCCTGCATGTGCCCCGACTCCTGTGTATGCATGTGTGACCCCCCCATGCTCCCATGCTCCCTGCGTATCTGCCCCGCCCTTCCTCCACCCTATTTTGGCTCCCATTACATTTTTGGGCCTCACGCAGTGCCCTCATGCCCTGTTTCGGCTTACAGATTGGTGCAAGAGGCATTCCAGGGTCAAAATCAGGTCAGGGGACCACATGCATTCCCCTGCACCCTGTTTTGGGCTTGGAAGGCCTTTTGCACCAATCTGGAAGCCAAAAAAAGGCATGACGGCACTGTGTGAGGCTCCAAAATGCAATGCAAGCACCCCCCCATGCATACCCCCCACCCCCTGTGCATCCACACATGTGTCCCCTAAATGCATAGCAGAGTACCATAGACCAGGTGGCCAGCAGGAGGTGCACTAGCATACACAGTGGAGCTGGGCTGGGGCAATGGCTGGTGTTCTGGCAGAGAGGGCTCTGCGTGCCACCTGTGGTGTGTGTGCCATAGGTTCGCCATCAGGGCACTATGATTTTAGAACAAAAAGAAAGAAAAAGAAACAATTTAAACCAATTCTCTATAGGTTAGCTTTGCTTAGAATTGTTGATAAAACATTGAAATGGTTTGTTTTTACAGTTTTACCAAAAACCAAAGTGAAGCTCTGAACAAGAAAACCCTTCCAACTATATTTAAGTGTAATTATTAATTCATAACCCACTATTGCGGCAATTAAGTAATCAAATTGTAAGTTTTTAATTAATCATACACAACTTTAACAAGGAGCCAGTAGTTCACTCATGCAGTACTATCCTCTCTGTTTTCCCTTTTGCAAAGAGAGAAACTGGATCTATATCACATGATTATTTGAACATACACATACTTATACACCTTTTTGGTCAGTTGGGAAAACCAGTATCTGGCCTCTGTTAATACGGACTGCAAGTTGGAGCTCTCTCTCTCTCTCTCTCTCTCTCTCTCTCTCCCTCCCTCCCTCTCTCTCTCTCTAACACCCATGCACAACAACAAGCTAGGTGTAGAAAATAAAAAGATAAGATATAAGTTATGTGTCCATGGGGTTGCAATGGGTTGGACATGACTTTGCAACTAATCACAAAAATTGTCATGGAGCCAGTTTGGTGTAGTGATTAAGGCATCAGGCTAGATATTGGCAGGTTGTGAATTCAAGTGCTGCCTTGTGCATGAACAGAAGTAAAAAATAATAATTTTATCATCATTTAAAAAATAAGACTGCCCTCAGTCGCTATAATCCACTTCCAAAGCACATTAGCCTATTTTTTCCTGTTACGTTTTACTTACTTTTTAATTTTTAAAATATGTTTTGATAAATATTTCAGAACACTAGTAAAATCAAATGCAAATTAAACTCAGAAAAATAAAAAACAGAAATAATTAAAAAAATGGAAGTGAAGGTTGAATCATGGCAACTGGACCAAGCTTTGTTAATCTGAGATATTCAGTTGCTCATCCAAGTAACTTCATCAATCAGAGTAAAAATTACCGGTAGTTAAGCAGAGTCAGAGAGTGGTTGGAATTTATCAACTATTGCCGCACCAATTTCAGGTATTTCTCCCTGAAATGAGTTGCAATATATATGTCAATAAAGGTTTAATTATCCAGGCCAAAGGTGATTAAAGGTTGAATTATGGAACTGGAACAAACTTTGTTTATCTGCCATGTTAATCTGAGATTTAGGGAGTCATGATTCAAATGTAATGAGTGTGGAAAGAGTTCTTACAGCTCCACCTTTAAACACCTTTAGCCTGGATGATTGAGTCTTCATTGACATACATTAAAAATGGAAAGAAAAAATAGAAAAACAAAAGGGAAAGAAGTAGAAGACATAAAAAGAACTATATTTAAAGAAGTGACTTCCAATCTTCAGTATGCCAAGTAAAAAGAAATTTGATAACTTATTACCTGCTATAAAATTACAAACATATGTCTATCTTCTCCAAAACCCATCCTTCTATATGCACAACAATAGATGATCAACTTTTCAGTCCTGGTGTCAGCAAAAGGCCCATAAAGAGTTACCAGCGATTTATAAAAAGCATATTTTATTTTAATCTTGATCAAATAGAACAACTTTTTATTCCTTTCTTTTACTTTGAACACTCTTGGTTTTTAATTCATTCAGATGTTATCTTTCTTGTTGTATCACAGAGGCTTCTTCAAGTCTTTAACAGACCTCTTTTTTAGATCCACTGGAAAGTCATCTGTTGCTCCAGACTTTACTTGAAGCAAAAATCATTTTCTGAATAATTATAGTTTAGAATTAATCATAACCCTTCAGAGCTAATTTCTGAAATTGTGCAAGTGTTTCAATATCTTCAGTAAAGCACCTCCTGGGAATTATATCTGTCATGCTTAGAATGGGAGAGAATAAAGATAAGAATCAAATATAACCACTCAGCCTAAAGATATTTCTTCCAGGTTGACTTTAAATTGGTTCTTTATTATAATATTTTTTCCTTTTTTTTCCTTTATGTTTTGGCTTTAGGATCCTTTTACAGCCTTTCACCTTGACAAGACCCTAGTAAGGAAGCACATGGCATCACTTTTGATTGGGGAATTGGCACCTGATCAGCCCAGCTTTGAACCCAGTAAAAATGTAAGTTTGGAGACAGAAAATTGAGGTAGTGACTTATGGTGTTAATCTGCAAACCCTTAATTATCATTGGGTTGATTCAAAGATCACTTTTGTCATTAAAACTGATGTGCTACTAAGGTCAACAGAAGAGATTGTATAAGGTGCTCCTCAATCTTTCTGCATTGTCCTTGTACTTCACCCCAATCTCTTGGCATTTATAAAAACAGTAAAAGTCCATTTCCTTCAGCAGACTTTAAATTATGAAGTGAACTTAATAGCTGCCATTTCATTCCCTTCCACTTTCCACCTCATTGCCTTGAAGCCGCACTTGATTCTTCCCAAATATATCTGGAGGATGTCTTCACTATCACTCACACTTGGCCTCCTCTCATCTCCCTGTCTGCTTCCACTAAGCAAGCAAGACTCTAATCCACAGTGAGAGTAACATGGAGATAGCTCTGTTTGCTTCTTTAGCTTCCACAGATTCAAATGGAGTCTAAATAACCCCTCCCCCCCATGATGACACTTCTGTCGTCTCAACAAGACATATCCAACTAGTGTCCAATGTAGAGTGAATGTATTCAGTTTTACCCTTTTCATCCTCCAGATGTAGAGCAACCTCATTTTATGTCCCATCAGATGATTTTTCATTTGATTCTGCCAAACAAGATCCAAGGTATTTTTAAAAGTTTAGTTGCCTATCAAATTGGGCAAGTAAACTCAGTTCTTTCAGGCTGCCTTCCTCAACCTCCGCCTAATTAATCCCAGCCTGCCTTTTTAAGATTAACAAGCAGGTGATTGCAATGCAGCCTCAGGGAGTCCGGAGAAAATGGTTTATCAGGATCATTTTCAGTCAGGTTTCAGACGTGGGCAGAGTCTTGAAACACCATTGATCATGCTTGGGAATGTCCTGTGACGGGACTTCTGGCCAATAGGCTTCTAATGATGTAACCTGCTGAAAGTTATTGAGTGGGCAGCTGTATAAAGTGATTAAAGTAGGTAAATAGAGCCCCATTGAGCTCCATAAATATTTAATCACAAATAATAATTAATATTAAATCATAATATTAATTACATATTTTATAATGGTAATAAAATACTACATTTAAGTAAATATTAATGAAATTGAAATATAGTACAAATATATTCTATAAATGAATGTTATGTGCCAATAGTTTACAATAAATATACAAATAAAAATAGTACTGAATAACACAACAGTCAGTGGTTTTTTTTAAACTAGTAATTCTCCAACCATAGATTAGTATGTGCATTGGAGGAATATATAAATTGCTGCCTTGTGGACACTCAATAAAGTGGTAATAAACATTACCAAACTATACCAAGCTATACCATGAAATCATATATATCTCTCCCTCTCTTGCTCCCTCCTTCTCCCTCCCTCCCACATCTTTGTTTCCCCATTAGCGCTTTTTGCCAAGATTACTAAATATGGATAGACATTGATTTCTAGTGTCCCAAGTTGTAGGAGTGACACAAAAGGTAGTCCTTCTGTGGCTAATCATCCTTTTCTTTTAGTCTCAAGCAGGTTGGCTACAACATGATTTGGGACATCTTTCAGTCCATCCAAAATGGAACCACCTTTTTCATGAATTTGTAATGTGCCATTTAAAGGTAAGTAAGGTACATTATTCTTAGAATGTTCCATGGAATTGAAGGGAAAGAATATGGATTATTGCAAATATGCATGAAAAAGTTTCATGAGTAAATATCAAATGTGTTGTGTTATTTATAACAGAGGTGTCACATGGGATTCTCATTTTCGCATTCCCACTCAACGAACACAGACAGTTCTCTTATGTTAAATCATACCATTTGTTTGTCTGTCATTATTAACTGCAGACCAAGAGTGGAATTTCACTTATAATGAACAAAATGAATGTGCAAATTAACCAAAAGCCAATCCCAATTTAAGATCCAAAGGTGGCAAAACCTGATTCATATAGGAGATCTGAGATCAAGATCATGTTAGATAAATTCAAGAAAGTTGTGTTTTTGACTCGAATGGGAAAGCATCAAAATGCCTATAACTGTTTCATTTGGGGTACAGAATAAAATGAAAATAACATAGCAGATACCTTTGAGGGTATCAACCCCAGGTATGAAATCCTCTTACCTCTGCTACTGGTTTAGAAGTGAGAGTGTGCGCTTGCGCACGGCATGTCTGCATATGTGCAGAACCTTCTGTTCATGCGCAGAGCTTCTGTGATGACGTCTAGGCAGGTGGGCGGAGCCTCCTTCGCCCAAACTGGGGCAAACTGGCAGAATGCCACCTGTGATCAACACTGCAAAGTTTGGATGAATACGTGGACTGAAAGAGTTCTATAGAATTCTGATATAAATTTTGAAATATTCCTCTTGTACTGTTTTAATGCAGCAATAATAAGAATGAAAAAAGAGTAGCACAGTCTCTTAGTTGTCCAACCAAGAGCCTATAGAGCAGTCATACTGAAGTAAAACAGAAAACATTCAAATCAAATTTAACTAGAAAAAGCAGGTTGTGTGCTATTGTGACTACTTTTTTTAAAAAGACTGAAGAATGTTTCTATATGAGAAAGAGAGGCAGAATTGGGGGAGGCAGAGTCAAGAGGGGAATCATTGTGAAGTTATGTTCCCATAAGCAGTCCCACTCCAGCTGTCCTTGAAGTCCATTAAGTCTTGTCCAGTGCCAATTTAGTGTGGACCATTGAGTCAATATGGGATGGAAAAAACAGTGTTTTAAAAGTAGACATTCCTTTCTGTAAGTTTATAACTAATGTAATTGTTTTCAGAGATACCAGAGTTTTGTATATTTAGATCCTAATACTGTCCATCCAACCAAAAGTGCTGTATATGTATATTCCTAGGTTGCCTAAATTGGAAAATTTGCTCTAATTATTAGCTTTCAGTATTTAATACTTGACTATAGTTAAGCATGATAGTTCCAGATTCTAAAAACCGAATCCTGCCTCATTAATTAGAAATTGGATTTCCTGTAAAAATATACTCAGAATCAAAGAACTCCATAGAAATGTTGTAAAGAATGAATTTATTTTCTGAAAATATTTTCCCGATGTTTAAACTGGAATTTTTCTCAGAATATAAATGTAACTGTTAATTATATAAATTTTGAGAGTATTCACCTATTCCCCAAAAAGTAAGGTTTAATGATCTCCATCTATTGATATTTGAAGAAACACCCCTCCAACAATTTTATTTTACATGTTGTATTCTTTGGTGTATATACATACATACATAAATACATACACACACACACACACACACACCATACGTGTATGTCAAATATTTAATGGATTCAGTGCAAATATGGAATTGATATTTAGTGATGGGTAACCCAATTTTTACCTATTAGTATCAATTCTGATTTGGACAATAGAATATTCTGTTATTTTGCATCAATACTAAAGCAACAGTATAAACAATAAATGTTTACACACACACACACACACACACACACACACACACACCATACGTGTATGTCAAATATTTAATGGATTCAGTGCAAATATGGAATTGATATTTAGTGATGGGTAACCCAATTTTTACCTATTAGTATCAATTCTGATTTGGACAATAGAATATTCTGTTATTTTGCATCAATACTAAAGCAACAGTATAAACAATAAATGTGGGCATTTGTATTCAACTGAGTTATGTAGTACTCCATAGATATTTCTCTGTTGTCTAATAACACAAACTAAAAATGATTAAATATCAGTAATTACACTGATTATTAAATATTGATTGAAGTATTAATTAATGCAGACTTTAAAAAGCAAGGGTGACACATCCGTGTCTAGTTTCTCTAAATTATGGAAAAGTGGGAGAAAATGTCATTAAATTTTACTTTAATAGTAGATATAATATTTTTAATCCATTTTAGAAATTTCAAGGGATTTTCAAATCTATTTAATACTAGCTGATAACCCAGCGTTCCCTGGGTATTTATTTACAACCAATACCCCTTACCAGGTAAGTACCCTCTTATGGAGTATTGTGAGGCTGTTACCATGGCAACTGCACTATGCTGTACAGTAGATGCCATTTTAAGGCACAACAGGCTGTATCTTAACAGAACTTGAATTCAAAATGTACACTACCACTGTCGAAAGTACTGTGACTTGACACTATAGATATAATTCATTCCTTTTCATTTCAGCAGCCCAGGCATTCCAGAGTGATGCTGAAATACACACACAAACACACACAGACACACACACAAACACAAACACACACACACACACACACACACACACACACACACACTGAGGGGGTGTAGGGGTGTCTTACCCTCACAGACTTTCCAAACAGAAAGTCATCTGTGTATTAAGTTTGGTTGAAATTGTTAAAGGCATTCCAGAGTTATGCTGGAACATACACACACAGCCATAAAGATAGATAGATAGATAGATAGATAGATAGATAGATAGATAGATAGATAGATAGATAGATAGATAGATAGATAGATAGATAGGCAGGCAGGCAGGCAGGCAGGCAGGCAGGCAGGCAGGCAGGCAGGCAGGCAGGCAGGCAGACAGACAAGCACGGCACAGTTCTGCGATTAAAAAGCTCTTTGATTATTTTCATCTAATTTCCATGTATTTTGGTGTGCTGAAAACAAATAAAATATTGAAAAAACTCCTAGACATCATGATTTGCCACAACATGCAAAATTGTCTTCAAATTTATCAAAAAAAATTAATTTTTGGTATTTTTTTATATTATGGGTTTTTAACCAAATTTAAAGTCCAAATTACTATTAATTAATTCACATAAGTGCATTTAAGATATAAAATGCCAAAAAAACCTTAAAGGGTTTGTCCGAGTTATGTAAAAAAAATAGCACTGTAAATCTGATGGTCAGCAATATATACATAAGCTAGGCAAGTTTTAAGTCTGTGCTTCTAATGGTAGAAGGAGTTAATCTTTCCTTTTTTTTTTAGTTCAAAAGTTTTATTTTTTAAAAACAAACATTTCATCATTCCTCAATCAGTAAGACATCGAAGTACAATTTTTTGTGTGTCAAAATAGTTCTAGTTTACCACCAAATTCTTGTCTAGCCTAATGTATACAGTCTTTCCTGAAGAATCCACTGGGAGGGAGACACAGGACAGATAGCAGCATCTCCGGTCAGTGCCGGGGGTGTGGCCAGCACTGTGACGTCTCATGTACAGAGACAGAGCTGCTCTCTCCTGCATGCCACACTTGTGCACGAATCCTCATCAGGTTCTTGGTTCTAGGCTGTTCACACTTTTTCATCGCAATTCATGTTAGCTCATCATTAATTCGCCAGACAGTTTCTATTTCATCTTTGGTGAATATACAGTGTTGAAGCAACAGCAGAATATTACTGACTTTGTGAAAAAAGTATACTTTGCATAATTTGAACTAAAAATTGGAGATTAAGATAAAGTTTGGGTGCCTCATAAAGTGTGCAAATGGTGTGTTGAGGACCTCCGAAGCTTGTTCAAGAGTAAGAAAAAATCTTTCCGTTATGGGATTCCTATGGTATGGCGAGAGCAAAAGAACCATAGTGATGACTGTTACTTTTGTTCATGTGATATGAAAGGGTTTAATTCCAAATGGGAGCATTCCATTTCATACCCCAATCTTCACTCAGCAATTTGTCCCATCCCCCATGGCACAGATATACCAGTACCCAACCCCCTGCTACCTTGGAAGAGATACCTAGGTCCAATGAAGGTGAAGTCATACCTGAACCAGATGATGAATCAAGTTCTGACTTTGAAGATGATACAAGACCTAAATTGTTTTCTCAGGAGGAGATGAATGATTTGGTAAGAGACTTGAATCTTCCCAAAGATGCCACTGAGTTACTCGGATCAAGGCTGAAAAGCAGGAATTTATTGTTGCCAGGAGTGTCATCTTCATGGTTCAGACATCATGAAAAGGAGTTCCATCCTTACTTCGCCCAGGAAGACAAGTTGGTTTATTGCATCGATGTTGAAGGTCTGATGGGTCAATTTAAACTCCAATATGATTCAGAGCAATGGTGTCTTTTTATAGATTCTTCAAAAAGAAGTCCCAAAGCAGTTTTACTCCACAACTGTTTTTACGCTTCCATACCTGTACGTCATTCCATACACTTGAAGGAAACCTATGAGAACTTGGAATTGGTTCTTCATAAACTTAAATATGAAGACCATGGTTGGCAAGTGTGCGGAAACTTGAAGGTCTTGTGCATGCTGCTCGGACAACAAGCTGGGTATACCAAATACCCTTGTTTTCTGTGTCTATGGGACAGTCGAGACTGACAAAATCACTGGACCAAGAAGAGTTGGCAGCCAAGGTTGCTAACAGTTGGTGAAACAAATGTCCTTCCCATAAAGCTCTTCTACCACCTCTCCACATAAAATTGGGATTGATGAAGCAATTCGTAAAATCACTTTCAAGAGGTGGAGCATGCTTCAAATACTTGGTCACCAAGTGTGTTCATCGGACCAGACCTTAGAACACTTATAGTTGATCAAGAGTTTGTCAATACCATGACGGATCCTCAAAAAGAAGGGTGGATTGCATTTAAAGAAATTGTACAGAAATTTTTACGCAATAACAAAGATCCTCACTACAAAAAGATCATTGGAAGAATGCTGAAAGCTTTTCAAGCTTTAGGTTGCCTGATGAGTTTGAAAGTGCATTTCCTCCAGTCCCACCTTGACTACTTTCCTGAAAATTGGGGAGCTGTGAGTGAGGAACAAGGTGAACGATTCCACCAAGACACTAAAGAGATGGAAAGGAGATACCAGGGAAAATGGAGCATTATAATGATGGCAGACTACTGTTGGATGCTTCAGAGAGACATTCCAGATGCTACTCACAAGCGTAAATGCACCAAGAGGAGCCCCACAAAGAAGAAGAATCGAGTTTAGTGTGTGTAGGTGAGCTCATTTCAGTTCAAAAAAGGATTTTCATGAAAATATTGTAATAAAACTTTGATTTTATAAGTCTATTTCCATTTATTTTGAGGTATTGCCTTTTTTAACATAGTTACCTAAATTGTCAGGAAACGTGATGTCCTATGACAAAATGGAGGTCATTTTCAGATTCAGCGCACCCAAAAACATAAAGATTACGTGGAATAACCAAAACAGCTCTCAAAAAAAATTTTTTTTTGCAGACCTGTGTAATGAACATGAATTGTTTGTGTATTTTATCAAAAGTTTTTCAGCATCTAATAATGAGATTACAAGTTGATTTTTATTTTAAGTCTATTATATCTACAGTAAATCCTAAATCATCTGTTGCATGCCTAGTTTTTTTTTCACCCTGCTTGAACATTCTTAATAACAAATGGTATCATTTTGCTATAATCTATTTCCTAACACTGCTATTAAAATCTTTGTATCAACATTATCAGTGAAATTAGATGAGCATATCAGGCATTATATTCACTTGCTTTTGTCTGATTAAATGCTAGTGATAAAGTCCAATTAATGATAAGTCTGATTAAATGCCAGCGACAAAGGAAGGAAAATACTGGATGCAAAGTTAATAGGGACTGTACTCTTTTAAAAGAACCTGAATGCTTTATTTCACTCTTCCCCTACAGGGGCTTTCAGCTAATTGGTGGTCTTTGCACCATTCCCAGCATCATGCTAAACCCAACTGTTTCAAGAAGGACCCTTTGGAGGTAAGAAGCAACTGCTTAGATGACAACAGATTTTACTGAACCCTGGCCATTCTCCTTTCAGATCAGCATTCAGAACAGCAACTGTTAAGCCATTTCATTGTCAATTTGTTAGAGTTCAGCACAGTCTAATTCTTCTGGGTTTATTATTTATATTTATTAGCAGCATTTGATAAAACAGATCTCATTGAGATAGTAGATTAGTAGGGTTGGATAAAATGTTCACCCAAGGTGGCCATAACAAAAGTGTATTTGTCTATATGGACCAAAGGTGGTATTCAGCCAGTTCTGACAGGTTATGGAGAACCGGCAGTGGAAACTTCGAGAGTGGGGAGGGAATGAGGATTTTGCAGTATCCTTCTCCTGCCATGCCCACAAAGCCACGTCCACAGAACCGGTAGTAAAAAAGTTTGCATCCCACCACTGATAAAGGACCCCTGCTTTCTAAGGCTAGGTGGCATTGTCCAAGGAGAGACTAGAACTCACAATCTTGCAGTTTCCAGCCTGATGCGTTAAAACTGGTTCTCCTGTGGTGGCTCATAGCTATAGATGAATATTATGAACCGGATTATTGAGGGAATTATCTCACTGGATTGACTGAACAATCATGTACAAAAGGATGGCCATATGAGTGCAATCCTAAGAAGGTGTGTTAGGGAAGCAAAGTAAGAGATTGTCTTCCTGTCCAAAAATCCTGGCAGCTCAGATAGGAATAGGATAGATTAAAAGATGGAGGGCGGAATGGAGTTTAAGCATCTATTTGTTTGTCCCCTTTTGCTCTTTCTCTGGTTCATGTTATGGATTGGACTGACTATTGTGTGGATTATCTCAGTGGATTGTTTCAGATTTGTTAAGCATATTTTGCCTTGGCATAAGTATAGAATTACTTATGCCTCACAAGCAGAAATACTGGTAGAAAAAGTTCTATCTCTGATGCTTGTGAGGTTCTGAGGATGTGGCAGTCAGTAAAAATATCAAAATGAAGAAGCTGCCTATTTAGCTGAGATTCTGGATTCCCTTTTTATTGTTAATTCACCTCTACCGAAACCAGTTGGGACATTAATTTTGGCGGCTATAGGATGGTATGGCTGAAGAGCTGATATTGGGACAATGGAACACTTTGAACCCATCAGATCCACGTCCATCAGTAATGCTTTCCTTTGGGGCCTTCTACTAATGGGAAGATTAGTGAAGGTTTATCTAGTGTTTCTGCTACCAAAAGGGACAGCTTCCTTTCCTGACTAAGAAATCTAAGTTTAAGACTGTTCTTTCTGCATTTCTATTGTAGGGCTTAATTTTAAAAGCTATCTCGCTCTGCCATGTGTTTCTGCACCTGAAAAATTTGAAAATAAAGACTGCAATCTATTCTAACTACCACAATTACAGTTTATTATTGTGACAGCTATGTACATCTCATTTTTCCCCCCTTTTTTCCTGCCTGAGAATTTATTTCACAGAGCAGAAGAAAAGGATGTTATAGAAATGGAGCCTTAAATTATAATTATCTTTTGAAAGTTATTTGCTTTTTTCATGCCTTTCTTTTACAGTTGGGTTTGCAGAAAAAGAAATACATGCGTTATAACTATTAGCAGAAGTATTTTTTCTTCAGTGAGTATCTTCTCTCCCCCTACCTCTGTTAAACTCCAAATGAACTTTTTCTTCTGTTAAAAAAACAACTTTCACATCCTCTTTGGACTCTTATCTTTTCCACCATGAGCTCATGGGCAGATTATATATATGCATTCTACATAATCCCCAGCACAGTTTAGATTAATAACAACTCTTATTAATATAAATGATAATGATAAGATAAAGAGGAGGAGGGAAGAAGAAGAGCAGTAGTAGCAACTACAGAACATTGCAGAGAATGAGGAGGAATTCTTTCCATTCTCAGACCACACAGATTCCCATGAGTTTAATATACATATTTAAGCTGGAGGGAGGCATCCCGATTCTAAGTCCATACCTTCAAAAACAGACTATGCCTAAACAATGCAAAGAGAGAAATGGCAAGCTGGAGAGGGTACTGCACTTTCTCATGCAACTGCTCAATTATTTGATGCTCTATAGACACAACTGAGGAGCATCCATAAATCAAATTACAGTGGAAGAAAATTGCCATTGAAGAGAGACAGGAACATAATGGAGAATATAGTCCAACCTCTTCACCAGCAGTTGTTTTTGTTTTTGAAACTGCTTTATTCATAAGATCATAAATGGTGCCTGCTGGATCTAACCCCTGGCCCATCAAGTTCAGCAGTCCATTCTTACAATAACCAACCAAGGAAATCTACTGGTCTTCCTTCAGGTGGCCTTCAGAAGCTACCACACTGCCATCCAAGCTAATAGCCATTGAATCATGAGCTCCATCCTTTCTTGAAGCCAGTCAAGCTGGTGGGCACCACAACTAACTGCTTACAGCAGGTCAGAGAGAACCTCTGTCATAAGTATTTTTTAAACTGTCTCCAATTAGATTGAGTGTGGAGTCTGAGTCTCAAGAACCACAAAAGCATTGGACTCTGAACAAGGTTTTTTTTTAAAAAAAAAAAAGCCTGCACACGCGCCTGCTTCAACGGCTTCCTTTTTCCCCATTGATTGACAAGTCTTTCTCGAGACTTCAGAACGTAGCACTCCTTCCCCCCAGATGGAACACACATAGTCTCTGAGATATGCGGGCTTCCTGGATATCCTTTCCGATCTCCGCACTCCGTTCTGTTCCGCTGAAGCAGACGTTCGTTCTTGTCTCTCTGCTGATGTTCCTGCCTCCTCCGCAGGCTCCTCTAATGGGCCCTCTGGCTGGTATAGTTCAACAGGTAAGGGCTCACATGACAAAGATGTTGGAAAGGTAGACACGTTGAAACTGGATGGGTATCAGGCTGGACCCACATTGCTGTCTTCTGAATGCGGTGGCAATGATGCATAATTCAACGCTGGGGTAATATCATGCGGTATTAACTGTTCATTGCAGCGTCGCATTTGATCTATGTGAGGTCTCCATTGCCGGCCATCCTCTAATTGGATTGGTTCTCTACACAGGTAAGAGAGATCCGAGAGATAAAATTGATGGATGTATATGACTTTAGCTTGTCTGCATAATTTTATTATATGACAATAATTCACAGATCCATAATAATCAATTATCATTTCCACGTGTGAAAACTGAATTACTTTTTGGATGTTATTTTAACCTATTATTATTTCTTTTACCTTGCTTTTCCTATGACAGAAAAGTTGGAAGGGTGTTTAGAAATGCTATGCCTTTTCTTATAGATTATGATTGCCCTTGATTTTGTTTGGACTTTATAAAAATGGAAATGAGATGAGTAGAACAAATATTCTTTGGCCTCATTTTAAGATAATAGTACTAACTGAAAGAAAAACTGGCCAGTGCAGGAAAACTTTCCATTCCCAGCATCTGGTTTTCATCCAGATCAGGATATTCTCCCCTCCCCCCAAGTTTTATTTATTTTATTTATATTACATTCAATCCAATTTTTATTAAACAGTCGGTTGTCTGGGTGCAATCACATTTAAACAATCATTATATTCATCTTTGTTGTCATATTTATCTACACTATTACCACATAATAGTAATATTGTAATAACATAGTGATACAATAACAGTAATACTTGGCATCATGTACTTTAACAACCCTTCTCTTTAATACTTCGTTTTTTAATATCTCTTCTTTTCTAACTTCTGTCTATCTTATCTAGCAGTTAATAACATATAAGATTAAGTATATCCTATGTCAGAAAACAAAAAAAGAAAATAAAAAGAACAAAAGAAAATAGAGAGAGGAGGGAGATATAGGGAAGAGTAACTCAAAAATAACAACAGGGAAGAAAATCATCCCTTCATCACCTCCTTGCCTGCTTCAACTTTATAATTGCTATGCCTTAAAGAAAAGAAAGGAAAAGGAAAGGCAAGTCCAAACAGCAATAAAGAGAAGGAAAAAAATAATCTAACCATTATCTATTGCCCACCTTACTTTAATTGTTATTCTTTTTTTTTTTTTTTTGCCTGCCTCCCATATTCCTCCCTTATATCTCTAATTTTATCTATATCTACTTCTTGGAAGTTTGGTCTAACTATTCCTGCCATCTCCACCCTTTTCCGCTGCCTAACTTCTTCTTTTTTATTATAAATTTTTATAATATTATAAATTTTATAATAAAATTTAATAAAATTTAATAAATATAATAAATTTTATTATAAATTTTTACAACACATACATAAAAAAAACAAAAAAAGAGCACCATCACATACAGCATGTCGTTTGTTTTAACATCCATATTCTCGAATAACATTTACCATCACAGATTTTTCATCTAGTATAACTAAATACCTCACTTTCATTGTACAGTATATGTTCAATTACGATTAGTATTATTTTTTTCCAATAAATCATAGTTCCCTTACATTCTTGATTATCTATTTGATAACAGTATATCTTTATATAATCCCCATGTGAAAGAAAAAAAAATTTTTTTACCAACCATTTATATTTATATATCACTATTTTCAATTATGCATAGTTCCACCAATCAACTATCAGGTATGCTTATGTTCATTGTTATCCTTGTACCTCATACATTCAAACAGAAATCTTATTCCTTCATTTTTCAACAAAATATTCTAAATAGTCACTACATATATATACCAATTTTTAATTATTCCCTTATTAAAATTATTTATCAACAACAAGATATCATTGTAATATGTTCTTAAGGTTATACATTATATCACCAATCCTTTATCAAATATACATAAATCTTTGTTATCCTTATCCTTTTTAAAGCAAAAAATTCTAAAGTATTCAATTCATAGATGTATCAGTTTTTCATTGTATCGTTGTTAATCTATTTCACAGCATAATTGTGTTATCATTTAACTCCTTCAGTTAAAACATGAGTAAAACATTTTTCATTTCCAAGTTTTTCCCCCCAACCACTGATAAAACAAGTCCCATATCTTATAAAATTGTTCGTCCTCTTGTTCTCTAATTTCAAGTGTCAATTTTCTCATTTCAGCACCGTCCATTATTTTTCGAATAACTTCTTCCTGTTTTGGTATTATTTCATTTTTCCAACTTTTTGCAAATACTATTCTGGCTGCTGTTAACACGTTTACAATCAGATATTTTAAGTTTTTATTATAGATTTCTGGTATGATTCCCAATAAAAAGACCTCTAGTTTAAAGTCTATTTGTTTGTATGTCATTTTCTCCAACCACATGTGGATTTTAGTCCAGTATTTTTTAGCTTCAATGCAAGTCCACCACATGTGGTAATATGAGCCCGGTATCTGATGGCATTTCCAACACTTTTCTGATTTATTCTTGGACATTCTTGCAATTCTCGTTGGGGGCAGATGACACCTGTAAAACATCTTATACAATTTTTCTCTATATGCAGTAGACATTGTCATTTTATAGTTTTGAGACCACAGTTCCTGCCATTTCTCTAAATCAATCCCATACCTAAAGTTTCCCCCCCAAGCTATCATAGTTTCTTTAACTTGTTATTCTTGTAATTTAACCTCCAATAAATATTCGTATAGTTTTTAAATTACTTTTTCATCAGTACCTGTTAAAATTTTGCCTAACTCAGTCATTTTATTGTAAACACCTTTGGATTTTCTATCTTCACTATATCTGGATTGTATCTGTACATATGAATACCAATTCATTTCTATCTTTTCTTGTTTCAACTCTTGGATAGATTTGAGTTCACCCTCTGCATTCAATATTTCAACATTTCTAACTGTTCCTTTTTATATATTATTGGATATGAAAATGCTTCAATCGTTGATATCCAGACTGGAATTTTTAAGTAGTGTAATCTTTTAACCTTTCCCCAGTTTAATAACAAAGCCTTCCTTATATAATGTCTTCTAAAATAGCCATGTGCTTTAGTTCCCTTATACCATAAAAAGTATGCCATCCCAACAGTAAATCATGACCTTCTACATTCAATAGTCTAGAATTTTTTAGTGTAATCCACTCCTTAATTCACATCAAGTTTGTTGCTTGGTAGTATAACTCCCAATCAGGTAAGCCCAATCCTCCTCTAATTCTAGCATCTTGTAACAATTTAAGTTTTATTCTAGCTTTTTCCCCCTTGCCAAATAAACTTCAAAACTATTTTGTTTAAGTCTTGAAAAAAGTCCTTACCCAATCTGATTGGGATTGTCTGGAACAAGTATAAAATTCTAGGTAGAATGTTCATTTTAATTGTAGAAATTCTTCCCATCATTGATAGTTGTAAATTTTCCCATTTCATCAAATCAGTCGCTATTTGTTGTTTTAGTCTAGTATAATTGTCCTCCTTGAGAGTACTGCATCTAGGTGATAGGTATATCCCCAAATATTTAACCTTGCTTGTAATTTGAATCTGCAAAGTTTCTGACAACTCTTCCTTTTGTGTTGCTGGCATATTCTTTGTCATAATCTTTATTTTGCCTTTGTTTATTTTCAAGCCTGCTACTTTTCCATATTCCTCTATTCTTTCTAGAAGTTTGGGTGCTGTTTCTAGTGGATCTTCAAGAATAAAAATGAAGTCATCTGCAAACGCTTGTAGCTTATATTCTTCTTTCTTAATTTTCATTCCTCTTATTTCTTCTTCTTCTCTGATCTTTCTATTTAAGACTTCTAATGTTAAGACAAAGAGTAATGGTGATAATGGGCAACCTTGCCTCGTACCTCTCTTTATTTCAATAGGATCTGTTAATTCTCCATTTACCATTATCTTTGCTGTTTGTTTCTGATATATCAGAAACATGGTTTGAGTAAATTTCTTAACAAAGTTCATCTGCTCCAGTTGTCAAAACATAATTGCCAATTCACATTGTCAAAGGCCTTCTGTGCATCAAGAAACATCAAAGCCATTTGTTTTTCGGGGTGGGCCTCAAAATATTCCAAAGTATTCAAAATCATTCTCATATTGTCTTTAATTTGTCTCTTAGGTAAAAAGCCATTTTGATCTGAGTGGATGAAGCTATTTAAATATTTTTTAAGCCTCTCTGCTAGTATAGATGCAAATAGCTTATAATCTGAATTTAATAAAGAAATTGGTCCATAGTTCTTAGTTTGTGTTAAATTGGTCTCTTCCTTGGGTAACAATACAATATATGCTTCTGACCATGACTTCGGTATTCTACTCTCAGACATCACTTCATTCATGACTTGTAAGAGTGGGAGAATCAAAATTTCCTCAAATATTCTGTATTCCACGGGTAGTCCATCCGTCCTGGGGCTTTTCCGTTATTTTGTTTTTTAAGTGCATCTGTTAGCTCCATCATTGTTATTTTACTTTCTAGCATTGTTCTAGTTTCATCTGATATCTGGGGGAGATTGGCATCCTGTAAGTACTTTTTGACTCCTCCCTCCTCCACCTTCTCTTGTTCATAGAGCTTAGCATAGTAATCTTGTATAATTTTTTTTTCAGTATTTCCATACTGAATTTGTCCTTGTTCATCTCTTAATTGGGATATTTTCTTTGTTTCTCTCTCTCTCTTTTCATCTTATATGCCAACCACCTGCCTGGTTTATTTGCATTTTCAAAATAGTTCTGTTTAGCACCTCTAATTTTTTGTGCCAGGTCTTCCTTTTCCAGTAGGTCCATTTTATGTTTAATTATATCCATTTTTATCTTGACATCTTTTTTTTGTGGGATCTCTGTAATTCTCTTTCAAGTATTTTGTAATCATTATCAAAAGCTTTATGCATTTGTCTTTTCTTTAAGTTTCTCTTCCTTGTATAGTCTATTATCAGACCTCTAGTAACAGCCTTCATTGTATCCCAAAGATTCTGCATTGATGTATCTTATTTCCTATTTTCTTTAAAGAAAAGGACTAGCTCTTTTTCCATTTTTTGTACAAAGTCTTTTTCTTTCAATATGGTATTATTTAATGTCCATCTAGATCTTGCCCTTTGGCCTTTCCATTTAATTGAGATTGAGTTGTGGTCTGCCCAAGTGCTTGCTCCAATCTCAATTTCTTGTACATTGCAGATCAATTCTGCTGAAGCCCATATCATATCTATTCTAGAAAATGATGCATGTCTATTTGAATAATAGTGTATTGTTCTTTTTTTGGCATTTCTTTTTTGGCATTTCTTTCTCTCCATATATCTTTTAGATTTATTCAATCTATCATCCTAAAGAAGGATTTCGGCAGCAATTTTCTATTTAGCCTTTTTGTTTTGTGTTTTATAGTCCATATTTTGGTCCACAATGCCATTAAAGTCTCCCATCATACAAATATCAACATAGTCTAAGTCCAAGATTCTTTTATGTAATTTTTTATAAAATTCATCTTGTTTTTCATTGGGGGAATAAATTCCAATTAGAAGTGTTTTTTTATATCCATAATTTCCACCATTAAAATTCTTCCCTCTTCATCTGCATAAATTAGTTTTGCTGCAATATTGCCTTTAATATAGAAGATCACTCCTCTTTTCTTGCAGTTTGCCAATGTTGAAAACATTTTCCCAAGCTTTGGTTGAATTAGTAGATGTTCATATCCCTTTTGGATATGTACTTCTTGTAGGCAAATTATGTCAAGTTTTAACTTCTCTAATTTATGAAATGTTTTCTTTCTTTTAGTTGCTGAATTAAGTCCATTAATATTAATTGTAATCATTTTTCTTTCCTCCATGTTTATACTTTATATACAGGATTTATAACTCTAGTAGATTTGGGTTCTCATTTCTCTCTGCAGCTTACACCCCCCCACCGCACCTTCTTCTTTCTCAATTCCACCTACAGCTCCTTCTACTTTTTCAGTCTCAGTTGTAGGTGACTCCAGTAGTTGTGCCACAGAGTCATCTTTCCCAGTTTTCTAAGCCATTTCTCTAAAATATTGTGCATAAAAAGCTTCTGCCTTATCAATTGTATCTATCCTGTGCCTTTGTCCTTGCCATGTACATAGTAGACCTTCTGGTATGAGCCATCTGTAATTGACACCTTTTTTCATCAGAACTTTGGTCAGAAATTGATATTCTCTTCTCCTCTCTCTTACCTCTCTCAGAATTTGTTTGAGAACTGCGATCTCCTTGCCTTTGTATTCTAATTTTCTATGTCTCATTTTCTGTAAAATTTGTAATTTGGTTGTTTTCTTAGTAAAACTTACATGCACTTCCCTTGGAAGAGCATTTCTCATTGCATATCTTGTATGTACTTGGAAGACTTCATCTATGGTATCTATCATCTTCTCTTGGGATATCTCTAATACATTTATCAGGATTTGGATATTATCTGTACTAAGTTCTCTCCTTTTTCTTCTTCTATGTTTTGAAATCTTAAGAAAAATTCAGACCTATCCATCTCCCATCTTAGTATTCCACTACTCTCCCTTTGCACATTGTTCAGTCTACTATCTAACTTCTCAGTTTTTTTCTCTCCTTCTTGGATTTTACCTTCAATTTTTTGAATCCTGTCTTCAAACTTCTTTACAAGGGTATCTAACTTGTCATCCCTACTAACAAGTCCTACTTGCATTTTCTTTATCGCTTGCATGATTGTCTCAATGTTTGCTCCTTTCTCTTTTTCTTGCTGAAGCATTGACTGTATTGACCTCTGACCTCCCGCCGGTGAGGAGGCAGGGGTTGTTGTTGTAGAGCCAACAGGAGTTACTTTTCTACTCATGCTCAACAAATTTTGAAGGTGTAAGGTTATAAGTACAATGAGAAAAGGGCACAAGAGAAAAAAGAAGGGGGGGGACAGGGAAAATCTGACTTAAGAAAGGGGGTGAAAAAGAAAGAAAGAGAAGAGAGAAAGAGAGGGAAAGAAGAAACAAACAAAAACTCTTCAGTCTAATTTGCTCAAAATTTAAGGTGAGCCATCCATTGATGTCCCAATGTCTTCAAAAAGAAAAAAAATGCAAAAAGAGAACATAGGGTAAGAAAAAAAAAACAAGGATACTTCAAGCCACAAAAAAAGAAAAAGAAGGTAAGGAGTCAAAAAAACAAAAGGAGAAAAAAAAAGAAAAAGGTCAATATCTCCCCAGCAGAATAATATGAAAATAATATAAAAAACTGCCACCAAGCTAAAACAAATACGTTCAGTCTTTTCCCCCCCTAAGATCAAAGTCTTTCCAAGGTCATTCTCAGCTTCCTTTGCTGCTTTGTTATTTAGTCTAAGGCAGAGTTCCAGATAATAAAAAGCTGCAGCTGTATAAATAAAGCCTACTTTTTTTAATCAAATAGATTACAGGGGAAATTTTGGTAACAATATTTCAAGTCCGCTAGATGGCAGTGTTAGCTTATATTGACTTGTTAACTTGTATCAACTCAGTATTAAGGCTTCCATAACTTTGTTTAGAAAAAAAGAGAAAATAACAAGAGTTACTAAAAAGCAGCCTAAGAGCTAAAAAAACAGATCTTCAAAGCACTTTAAGTTTAAATTCAATGTCCCCACAAGGTCCAGAGTTAAGAATGTCAGTGGTAAAAAGAAAAACACAGAAAGCGGATTTGAATTGCAGGAAACTCCAGCCCGGTTTCCAGAGATAAAAAGAAAAAAAAAAAATCCTTCAAATGGCAAAACTTATACCTGCCGCTTTTCCTCACTAGTCAGCCTTATTTTAAACTGAATTTCCAAATTTAGAGTGTTCTCCTTCCAATAAAAAAAGGTTTAAAACTCTCACCAGCACGACATGCTTCTTATCCAGTCTATTCAGGGCTGTCAGCAGTTTCAGTAGCCATTTGGCTAATCCGGAAATCACTGGCAAAGGGGTTTTTTCCTGGTTCACCAGAGACTTTGCGGGCGTCTTGGGACCACTGGATTTCACCCTACCTTTCACTGTCTCTTTGGGACAGCTTGGGTCCAATCCAGATGATCCGGTTTAGATGGACATTCAGGAGCAGCCTGAAAGTCCGTCTTCACACTGCTAAGCCCCACCTTCCATCTTTCCACTGCTTAACTTCTAAGCTTTCTATCCCAGCCCCTTTCTTCCTTTCAATCGTATCATTCAACTTTCCTAATACAACCCCCCCGTTTCATTTCATCCACCACTATTATTTTTATTATCATCTCCTCTTTCTTTTTTCCCTTCTTCATTTCTTTTATTGGCTTTTCCCTTTCTTTTGTTATCTCCTCATTAAAGAGAGACCCTATTCCCACAGAAAACACTGAGCCATGAAACCTGGGTAGGCATGTCTGGAGGGGGATGTCATCTGACTGGGTGGGAATGATGCTGAGTTAGCCACACCCACCCAGGTTTTGTGGCTCCCGGTGTTTTCTTTGTGTGGGAAAACAGATCCAAATGGCTCTTTGAGGGTTTAATGGTTCAAGACAAATTTCATTCATTTGTAATTAGAAATAAATATTTCACAATATATACTTACATATGTTTTTGTGATTAATCACTATGCTATAATTATGTTCAATTTATAGCAATAAAATACATCCTGCATATCAGATATTTACATTATGGTTCATACCAGTAGCAAAATTACAGTTACATAGTAGCAACGAAAATAATTTTATGGTTGGGGGTCACCACAACATGAGGAACTGTATTAAAGGGTCGTGGCATTAGGAAGATTGACAACCACTGATCTACAGGGAAGATGTTAAAGCTGAGATGTAGAATTCTTCTTTTATCTTTTAAGCAACCTCTATTATTCCCCAATTCCAGTTGCTCAATTATACAGCTAGTAGTCTCTATATCCAATCAAAGAGCTACAGTGTTTACAGATTACACTATTTCCACTCTCTTTCTCTGTAAACAAATTCCAGGTGCAGGCAAGTTATCTAATGATAGTCTTGCAACACTGTTTCCAATACACTGTTCAGGATTAATTTCTAATCCACACTTTCTTCCCTCTACTTTCTCACACTTTCCCCTCTGGGTTTTGCTCTGGCCAGAAGATGTCGCTGTCGCACTGTTTCTCTTCTACTTCTCTTAGTTTCCTTTGTTTACACCATATTCTTTAAAGTTCTGGAACCAAATTTTAATCCAAATAAGAGTTTATTAAATCCTTAGATGGCCACTCTGCTTTTCTTCTTTTAGCATTTACAGTATCCAAATAATCAAACAGTTAACGTATTTTATTTTGGATCTCTTTCAGCTCTGTGCTTATCCGCCACTGTTTCAGGGGGTGGAGGCTTGACAAAACTACCACCTTCTTTTACAGCCCCATTGTTGATCAATTATTTCTAGAAAGGGCATTTCTGACAGAAGTTTTAAAAAACCCACAAATTTCTCACACAGCCACCACACTGTTCTTCTTCAATATCACTCCTGCACAAATTTTACTGTCCCGTTGCCCCACCTTCGTGACTGCCCAAAAATGGCAATTGTTCCTACTGTCGTTCAGGAGAGCTTGCTTTGCACCTAACGAGGAAATTGTAAGTTCCTCATGGTCAGCAAAGCGTCTTTCCTTCCTTCACTGTCCCTCCAGGGACAGCTATAAGGTCTCCCGTCAGCATTTACTGGTTGGATTTCATGGGGCTCAGCAGAGCCTCACTATTTTCCAGCCGTTCTCACCATGATGTCACTGTCCCAGGACATATTTTTTTTGAAAAAAGTTCAAATCAGACCAGACAACTTGGTTCAGTCTGGAATAAGTAAGGAGAAAGATTTGAAAGCAACTGTAGAAAGACATGTTTCAAAAATGAAAATAAATATATTGCTAGAATTATATTTTAATTCTCCATATTTTCAAAACTGTACTCTGGTGACTATCAGATTTGATAACAAATGAGTATTTTAAACTCTACTATTAGGGTAATATAATTTAAGATTTCCCAAATTCAATATATTTTACTAGAATACTAGTTATATACCAATACATACAAACCAATCAACATTAAAATATAAATCATGACAAATATAATATATGTTGTAGACATTTGCTTGATCTTCCTTCCTTCATGGTATGTCTGGACTAAACCTGTCTTTCTCTCTTCTCCCAGCTTCAGTCAATGTGCAATGTGAATCAATCTTTTTTCAATGACTGGGTAACGGGGCACCTGAATTTTCAAATTGAGCACCAGTGAGTACTGATTTAGGGCAATAAGATTTAAGCTATCAGTAAGAAACTGCTTCATAGTTTGAATAAGGCAAAAAGATAGTTAAGTATCACAAGTTCTTTGTCTTCCTTTCTGCCTATAGTCTTTTCCCTACGATGCCTCGGCACAACTTTTGGAAGGTGGCTCCTTTGGTGAAGTCCATGTGTGCTAAACATGGTATTGAATATCAGTCAAACTTCTCTTCACTGGCTTTGCTGACATTGTGTAGTAAGTATTGGACTATCAGGCCAGAAGAGGAGTTGGGGATCTAGGAAACATTCAAGATACAAAGGTTAGCCAAACAGATCAAATGAATCAAATCAAATAAAGGATCTGCATGGCTTTGCTCTCAAGAGTTGGGGAAAGGAGAACATGCAATTTATATAGACATACTTATATACATGTGAATATGTCAACTGAACAAAAGAGATCTGGTGTGCAAAGTATTACACTGCTAACGAGAAGAAAGATTTTGGATATAGATCATTTAAGAATAAAAATAAGCCTAATAGTAGAAAGAGAGAGATGCTAGTCATTAAGCATGTGTACTATCACATGCATCTTTTATAAAATTAGTAGTATTAAATAATTAGTTATCAGTTAACATCAACAGGCAATGGCAAACGATTCCATATTGCTTGCATGAAAATTACACACCAGATGGCCTCCTAAAGATAGGCAGACTCTGCCTTCTCCCTATCATCATGACTATGAAATTTGGGTGCTTAGATAAAGTACTACTTTATATAGAGTTTATATAAGTCCATATAAAGCAGTGGTGAAATTCAATTTTTTTACTACCAATTCTGTTGGCATGGCTTGGTGGGCATGGCAGGGGAAAGATATTTCAAAATCTCCATTCCCACCCTCTCTGGGGTCAGCCAGAGGTTGTATTTTCTGTTTCTCTGAACTATTCAAAATTTCCACTACCAGTCAAGACATGTCAAATACCTAAAAGGGTAAGTATCACTCACTGAGAGATTTTTTGTGCTATTCTTTCTGTCCTCAATTACTGCACTTGAATTCACTTCTCTGCTTGAATCAGAGTCAGGCTTTTTCTAAATAGGACTTAACTCTCATGGCAATGAAGAGAAACTTACTTTCTGTTATTTTCAGTTCCTTGAAGGTTGTGGGTGAAATCTGATTCAAAGCATATCATCTTGAACAGAAAACACAAAATCCTAAAATCTGCCTTCAACAAGGAAGAAGGGTGAAGAGACAAGATAGATCTGACCTTGAGAGGCTTCAGGAATAGAAAACCTAGAGTAATTTGTGAATGAAACAGAATGTGGGAGAGCCTTTTGGCCTCAGCTCAACTTTTGGCATGTTTCCTAATGAGTGTTAGCATTGCAAGCAACACCTCCCCTTTTCCTGCTTCTTGGATGTATCATAAAGAAAGTAAGTTTCTTAATACTTTCATTGAATTGCTTTGTTTCTCTGCTTTTTACTTTTGACCTCTGTTTGCAATGGTTGTGAAAATAAACTTAATAGCTATTGCAGTGGATTCTGGATTATGATATGATATTAAATTGCATCAGCAGATACAAAAAGCAGCTAAGAAATCAATCCATATTTCTTCTATTTTGTTTTCAACATTTGGAGATTCCATATTATTTACTTGATGTTTCTCTCACCCAGGGCTTCCAATACTGGGAGAAAACTACTAATTCTTCCACATTCATTAATAATAAGAAATGAAAAGGTATCTTGCACCACCAAACAAATAATATCCCCAAGATGACCATGCATGTTTAGATGTCTGTCCTTTACTTCATTCTAGGGGCTTCTTCTTGGACTGGGAGGGTGCAGAGGTGGTATTCAGCAGGTTCTGACCAGTTCTGGAGAACCGGTAGCAGAAATGTTGAGTAGTTCGGAGAACAGGTAAATACCACCTCTGACTTGCCCCGACCCCATCTATTCCCTGCCTCCCAGTCTCAGCTTCCCTCCAGGGAAGGTTACTGCAAAATCCCCATTTCCTCCCCATCAGCTGGGACTCAGGAGGCAGATATAGATGGGGGCGTGGCCAGTCAGAGGTATTTACCAGTTCTCCAAAGTACTCAACATGTTGTACCCTAACTACTGTTTCACTCAATGATCAAGATTCAGTCCCAATTTTGTTTGTAAGGTGAGGACTGCCTAAAATAAATAAATTTTCAAGGAATATATCTTTAAGTGTGCAAATGACACACTTGCCACGCTTGAGAGGTCAGAATTATAGTCACTTGGAACTATTTCAAAATCCTCCAGTTTCCATTTCAGTTTCTATTTCAGAATCTTTCAATTCATTGAAATCTCCCCATTTTGAAAGTATCCTTTTTTAAAAAAAATCACCATTCTGGGAAAGCTTCATGGAAGGGGAAAGTAAAGTTGAGAATGAGAGAGAAGTAGGAAACTTTGGTGGAATAACAACCTCAGTAGCTTAAAAAAAGAAAAAGTTGTACAAATTCAGTTCACTTTTCATAGGTATATTTGACTGTGATATCATTCAACGTTACTATTTACTTCTCACGTCTCAAATTACTGCAAACTTTCATGAAAAAGCAAGATTTCTCAGATTTGGAGCTGCTCAAAAGAAAAACTAAATGCTTCTATTTCTCCCTGAAATCAGTGGAAGTTTAAAACATTGCATCTCACTTTGTTAATGTACATTCTCATTGTACATGTTTTGCAGAGCTAGGAATAGACTATCACTTTTTTTGCAAAAACAATCAAAATTAGCAAAAAGTCAACAAATCAGCATATTGATTTTTTTTCATTTGTAATAGAAGTTAAGCATGTATATTTCTGATAAACGCATGTGTCTACACCTATAGTTCTTTCTCCAATAATTTGCAATAAATTGCATTGTATTGCTTTTTATTTTCTTTAAAAAGTTATACCAGTAAATAAACTTAAATGAGTTATAAGTTATCTATTATTTGTACATAATTAAGTATATATGTGGCCCAAAATCAATAGATTTAATCTGGATTATTACTGTTGCAATTGCTAATTGCCTCTTTCCATGGCTGTGCTAATTGCCTACATTTGAATAGGTGGAAGACTATACTGACATGAAACTTATTGCTCCCATAGGTGATCCTTCTTTAACCCTATTGCCTCTTTTGCTTCATGTTCCAGACATGTTTCAGTACTATTAAGCAGATCAGAACTAATGCTACAATAGACTATTTTTATTGGAACATAATAACAGACTCTTACAAGTTAGAATGTGCTTCTCCCTCTCTCTTTATTGTCATGTGAATCAGGGAAGGCTTGTCCGAGATAATTTTGTAAGTTTGCTGCTTGTTCAAGCCTCACCTCTCTGACCTTGGCAGCAGCTCTTCCTCCTGCCCTTCAAGGCCATTCCTGTCCCCTTCCCATCACAGCGGCCACAAAGCCTCCTTCCAATGTACTGCTGACAAAGCCTGGAATTTTTAAACATATATTTTGATGCTGCCCTCAGTTGTGTTGAAACAAAGGGGAAAACACTACTTTAACTCTGGTATGTGACTTGTAGCTGCTTCATTCTTCTTGGGCTGCAGAACAAGCAGACATAGCAGAAGGAAGATAATGCCAGAGCAAGTTTGTGCTGTAGCTAAGTGCAAATCAGGAAAAGTCCTGAGACAACACAAAATGGGGGATCCTGTTATATGTTTCTATCTGCTTGCTGAGATGACCGAAAAAAATATTTGGCCTACAGAAATTTATTAAGAGACAAATCTTCCCTCAGAAGGAGCGTTAGTCACTTTCCTGGGAAACAATATGGGCATATTTCTTGATTGGGTAGGGATTTTAAAGAAGATAACAAAACAGAAATTAAATCCTAACAAATTATCAAAGAAGAGATAAGAAAACCCATGTGGAATTATTGGAAAGATGATGCCTCTAAGCAGAAAAATGGAAATATTTTCTCTTCAGCAGGGATATGGCTCACAGGAAACATCCAGAGAAACCAGACAACTTCCATGTGGAAATAAGTAATTATGAGAAATAAAACAGTAATAATTAGAAAACACACTTTGAGAAAACTCACTTTTTGATATTTTTTAAAGAGGTGTCTGGGACAAACTTGGTTATTTTATTAGGGGTTTTCTATAAGAGCTGATTATTAACCTATTAGAAAAGCTTTCCTGATAAACCTCACTTGTTTCCAGACTTCCCTCTTTTCTGCTCCTTTTCCTTTATAAACATCCCATTTGTTACCTTTCAGTGAAAGACAGGTAGGAAAATGGGAGTAAGATACTCAGTAACCATTGCCTGTAATGTCTCTTATTCAGGGAGGTATTTATTTAATTATACTTCAAATGTTTAAGGTCTCCCAATGCAGAGAGAATGACTATTCCCAGGGATAGTGGTACTGTGGAAGTCCTGATGTCAGATTTTCATTCACAAGACAGAGCAGTGAATTCTCTCAATTCTTTACCAGTACGAAACTATTGTTGGCTTATTGCCTATGAATCACCCATCTGCTGGTGCCAAAAAGCAGATTTATAGAGAAGGAAGCTTTGAGAAGATTCATTGTGCATCGAGATTTAGAAACATTGATGATTGATTATATGCAATCAAATTGTTTTGATTTCTAGGGAACATATAGATTTTCTCCATGATTCCTAAAAAGACTTTCAGGTCTTCCAGGGATGCATTTATTGCTAATGAAATTGAGTCCATCCAACTTGATGTTGGTTATCCTCTTCTCTTTCCTTCCTTTTCCAGATTGCTAGGTCTTTGCATAATGTGTCCAAAATATGATAATTTGAGCCTGATCATTTGTGTCTCTAGTGAGAACTCAAGGTTGGCTGGGTTAATGAGCCATTGGTTTTGATTTAACAGATACTTCATTCATTGTTTTATCTTTCCCTCTAACTTGCTGCTGAAACCGTGTATAAAATTTTAGGTTGACCTACTGAAAAACATTAAATATGTAAAATTCTGTCACCAGGCTGTTTTAATTGTATTTGGACTACAGAAATTTTCCTGGATCCTTCACATTTTCTCTTAAAGCTTAGAAAAACATTTCTTTCATGTCCCATTAGCTGCGATTCAGCTTTGATCTACAATTTTCAATCAGTTATGAAATTTTTTTTTCTAGGTTTCCAAAGTAAACCTTGGAGCCTATTGCAATGCGATCACTCCATTAGAATAATACAGAAGAACTGCAAGGCCCTAAAGTATACATAATCCCTGAAATAAAGATTTGATCTGAGTTTAGGTATTGAGCAACTGCAAATAAAGGATGTCTGTATAGCCAGTAGAAATCCTCAGTCTGTGATATTCCAGGGATGGAGAGAAGGCAGAGATGAATCAATAGTGACTCGTTGAATCCCAGCTCAGTTTGTTCTCCAAAATAAACAATTACTGGCACAGCTGATCTCCGTCCTATCACTATCAGCTGGGGAGGGCAACTTTTCAAACACAAAATGCAATACAAAATACACCGGTCGGCAGCCTGCTTCTCCTTCGGACTCGAAAAGCCGAACATCTTAGGCTCGCCCGAGTTGCTTTTTCGGGTTTCTCAGTCTGCGTTTGTCCCACGAGAGCAGCGTCGTTGAAACTTTATCGGCCAATCGAAGCGAGGAGGGAGGAAACTCCCTTGCTCTGACTCGCCCAGTCCGCCCTCCCGATGGTGCTGAAAAGGACAGTGTCAAGTTCCCCGAAGCCTCAATCGGGGGGAGATGGCTCTTCCCAGCAAGGAGAACTGGGATCAGGCGGAGGAGGGAGGCTGATCCCGCGGCCCGATCAGTCCGGTCCTTCGCGGTGGTTTACATGGGAAGAGATAGGGCTGCGCACTGGCAAGGAAGGCCCGTCACGGGAGCGCTGGCTGGTGATTGACAGGAAAGTCTATGACATCAGCCGGTTCCACAGGAGGCACCCGGGGGCTCTCGGGACTATCAGCTCGTACGCAGGGCAGGATGCCACGGTAAGGCGCGGGGCAGCTGACGAGTCGAGGACTCGGGTGGCCAGTTTCTTTCGTTTCCGTAAGGTGTCACAGGGAATTACCATAGTTTACGCAATTCTAATATTTGTAGCTATGGGCATGGCATTTAAATATCTTCTCCAAGGCTTCTGTGATAGCTCTACTAAGTGCTAGTCAGATTATTGATTGCTTGTTCCTTTACCGGTCAGGGTTGATTCTATTTGTCATTTTCAGTCTCTTCACTGCCAATGTCATTGTAGGTGATTATAATTAGTTTAGTCTTCTTTATATATTTAATTTTAATCTCATTTTCAACTCTGCTCCTTGACCTTTATCATTAAACTTGCAGATTTTCTGTATCTTCACCTTCAGGGTAGGGCTATCAGCATAATACAGGCTATTGATGTTTCTTCCCCCAATGTCTAAACCAGTTGCCCTTAATATATATTCAGCATTATACATTGAATATAAGGTCAAGTACACCAGCCTTGTACCCATTTTGCTCATCTGGAGCCAGGCTGTTTTTGCCATGTTCTGCCTGTATTGTGGCTTCCTGACTTGTATTGTAAGTTTCTCATGAGGACAATGAGATTCTGGGCTTCCCATTTTTCTGAACACTTTTCAAAAGTCTTTCGATAGTATATGAAGCACATTTGACTTTCTTTTTGTTAGTATTTGGCTTTCTCGATTATTTACAAAGCATTCCACTTATTCTGCTCTTTGCTCAGTTTGTGGAGCTACACTTTAAGAAAGGTCCAAAACAGTTGGAACAGGAGCCACAAAGAGAGAGTGAGGTGGTTGTTGAAGGAATTGTTAAACTGAACTGTTGAGCCTAGAGAAGAAAAGTCTTAAGTGGACTGAGTAACCCGGGTCAATGTGGAGGACACAAGTGTTGTGTGAGAATGGAACCACTGATTGAGGGAAAGATGTGGGTTTCCTTTCTGGATGTCTTCAGGCAGAGATGAGGCAGCCTTCCATTAAGGAGGAATCACACATAAGAAGACAGGTTTGACATGATGGCCTACATGGTCCCTTTTAAAATCCATTATGTATGAGTCTATGATTTTCCCAACTCTGAAGGACTGAGTCAAATCTTACAATCCCATTGTTAATTTAAATAGAAGTGGGAGAAATAAGCAGGAATCCTATACACAAATGGTGCAGTGAATCAGCACAGAGGTTCTTCTTTCTTCTTTACATTCACAAGGATATAATTATTCCTGATATACGCTATGCCAGTGAGGCCTAACCTTTTGGCATCATGTGCCAAAAACACTCATGAGCATGGGCGACAGCATGCCCACACCCATAATTCAATGCATGCACGACCCCCCTGCATGTGCCCCCACTCCTGTGTATGCATATATGTGTGATCCCCCCCATGCTCCACGCCCCCCCCCCCATGTATGTGCCCCACCCTTCCTACACCCTATTTTTGCTCCCATTATATTTTTGGGCCTCACGCAGTGCCCGCATACTTGTTTCGGCTTCCAGATTGGTGCAGGAGGCCTTCCATGCCCCAAAATCGGGTCAGGGGACCACATGCATCCCTCCTGCGCCCTGTTTTGGGCTTGGAAGGCCTCCTGCACCAATCTGGAAGCCAAAAACGGGCACGAGGGCACGTGTGAGGCCCCAAAATGCTATGCCAGCACCCACCCCATGCATACCACCCACCCCCTGTGATCCACACATGTGTCCCCTGCATGCACGCAGAGACCTGAAGACCAGCTGGGCAGCAGGAGGTGCACTCGCATGCACGGCGGAGCTGGGCTGGGGCGACGGCTGGTGTTCTGGCAGAGAGAGCTCTGCGTGCCCCCTGTGGTGTGTGTGCCCATAGGTTGCCATCAGGGCACTCTGATTTTAGAAGAAAAGAAAAAAAAAAGAAACAATTTAAACTAATGATTTATAGGTTACCTTTTTTTAGAATTGTTGATAAAACATTGCACAAGTTTTGTTTTTACAGTTTTACCAAAAACAAAAGTGAGCTCTGAACAAGAAAACCCTTCCAACTATATTTAAGTGTAATTATTAATTCATAACCCACTATTGGGCAATTAAATAATCAAAGTGTAAGTTTTTAATTAATCCTACACAACTTTAACAAGGAGCAGTAGTTCAGTCATGCAGTACTATCCTCTCTGTCTTCCTTTTTGCAAAGAGAGAAACTGGATCTATATCACATGATTATTTGAAGATACATATACTTACACATACTTATAACCGAGCCGAGGTGGCGCAGTGGGTTAGAGTGCAGTACTGCAGGCCACTTCAGCTGACTGTTATCTGCAGTTCAGCGGTTCAAATCTCACCGGCTCAGGGTTGACTCAGCCTTCCATCCATCCGAGGTGGGTACAATGAGGACCCAGATTGTTGGGGGTGATATGCTGACTCTGTTAAACCGCTTAGAGAGGGCCTGAAAGCCCTATGAAGCGGTATATAAGTTCTAACTGCTATTGCTATTTTTTGTCAGTTGGGAAAACCAGTATCTGGCCTCTATAATACTGACTGCAAGTAGGAGCTCACAAACAACCCCCCCTCTCTCCCAAACACACACAACACAACACACAACATCAACATCAACCTGGATGTAGAAAATAAAAAGATAAGATATAAGTTATGTTTCCATGGGGTTGCAATGTGTCAGACATGAGTTTTGCAACTAATCACAAAACTTGTCATGGAGCCAGTTTGGTGTAGTGATTAAGGCATCAGGCTAGATATTGGCAGGTTGTGCATTCAAGTGCTGCCTTGTGCATGAACAGAAGTAAAAATAATAATTTTATCATCATTTAAAAAATAAGACTGCCCTCAGTCACTATAATCCACTTTCAAAGCACATTAGCCTATTTTTTCCTGTTACCTTTTACTTACTTTTTAATTTTTTAAAAAATTTTTTGATAAATATTTCAGAACCACTAGCAAAATCAAAGACAAATTAAACTCAGAAAAATAAAAACAGAAAGAATTTTAAAAAATGGAAGTGTCTAAAAGTGAATCATGGCAACTGGACCAAACTTTGTTAATCTAAGATATTCCGTTGCTCATCCCAAGCAACTTCATCAATCAGAGTAAAAATTACCAGTCGTTAAGCAGAGTCAGAGAGTGGTTGGAATGTATCAACTATTGCCGCACCAATTTCAGGTGTTTCTCCCTGAAATGAGTTGCACTCTATATGTCAACTAAGGTTTAATTATCCAGGCCAAATGCGACTAAAGGTTTGAATTATGGAACTGGAACAAACTTTGTTTATCTGCCATGTTAATCTGAGATTAGAGAGTCAAGATTCAAATGAAATGGGTGTGGCAACAGTTGGTGCATTCCAATGATTCTCTGTGTAACTCATTTTTACTCTGACTGATGAAGATGCTTGGTTTTAGCAATGAATCACCTCAGATAACAAGTTTTGTTCTAGTTCCATGTTCCAGCTCCACCTTTAAACACCTTTAGCCTGGATGATGAGGTCTCATGACATACATTAAAAAATGGAAAGAAAAAATAGAAAAACTAAAGGGAAAGAAGTGGAGGAAATAAAAGAACTATATTTAAAGAACATGACTACCAATCTTCAATATGCCAAGTAAAAAGAAATTTGATAACTTATTACCTGCTATAAAATTACAAACATATGTCTATCTTCTCCAAAACCCATCCTTCTATATGCACAACAATCGATGATCAACTTTTCAGTCCCTGGTGTCAGCAAAAGGTCCATAAAGAATTACCAGCGTTTTATAAAAAGCATATTTTATTTTAATCTTGATCAAATAGGACAACTTTTTATTCCTTTCTTTTACTTTGAACAGATGTTATCTTTCTTGTTGTATCACAGAGACTTCTTCAACTCTTTAGCAGACCTCTTTTTTAGGTCCACTGGAAAGTCATTATCAAATCATTATTTTGATTTGTTTTTGTATTTCCCCTTTATTTTATTTTTTAAAGCCTTAAGCAGATTCTTCCATTTGTTTACTTAGTCTACATATTGTATTTTGAAAATTTTACATTCCTTAGGTTTATACTTACTATTAATATCTTTAAAAGAATATATATTTTCTCAACTTTTAAAATTAATAAAAGTTAATGCAGAACTAAGCAAATTGTGCATGTTCCACCTATAAATAAATTAAATGAGAGCAGAAAAGCAGGAATTCTCTTTGCAGCATAAAGCAGTAAAACTAGAAAGTATTAAACAATTAAATTATAAGGTTTATAATTTTTCTGTCTTTATACTTTCTGCAAAACACTGCAGTTTCTTTGTCATCTGTTGCTCTAGACTTTACTTGAAGCCAAAATCATTTTCTCAATAATTATAGTTTAGAATTAATCATAACCCTTCAGAGCTAATTTCTGAAATTGTGCAAGTGTTTCAATATCTTTGGTGAAGCACCTCTTGGGAATTATGTCTGTCATGCTTTGAATTGGAGAGAAGAAAGATAAGAATCAAATAGAACCACTCAGCCTAAACATGTTTCTTCCAGGTTGACTTTAAATTGGTTCTTTATTACAATATTTTTTCCTTTTTTCTTTTTTTTCTTTATGTTTTGGCTTTAGGATCCTTTTACAGCCTTTCACCTTGACAAGACCCTAGTAAGGAAGCACATGGCATCACTTTTGATTGGGGAATTGGCACCTGATCAGCCCAGCTTTGAACCAGTAAAAATGTAAGTTTGGAGACAGAAATTGAAGTAGTGACTTTATTGTGTTATACTGCAAACCCTTAATTATCATTGGGTTGATTCAAAGATCGCTTTTGTCATTAAAACTGATCTGCTATTAAGGTCAACAGAAGAGATTTTATAAGGTGCTCCTCAATCTTTCTGCATTGTCCTTGTACTTCACCCCAATCTCTTGGCATTATAAAATCAGTAAAAGTCCATTTCCTTCAGCAGACTTTTAATTATGAAGTGATCTTAATATCTGCCATTTCATTCCCTTCCACTTTCCGCCTCATTGCCTTGAAGCCGCACTTGATTCTTCCCAAATATATCTGGAGGATGTCTTCACTATCACTCACACTTGGCCTCCTCTCATCTCCCTGTCTGCTTCCATAAGCAAGCAAGACTCTAATCCACAGTGAGAATAACATGGAGATATCCTTGTTTGCTTCTTTAGCTTCCACAGATTCAATGGAGTCCAAATAACCCCTCCCCCAATGATGATGCTTCTGTTGTCTCAAAAGACATATCCAGCTAGTGTCCAATGTAGAGTGAATGTATTCAGTTTTACCCTTTTCATCCTCCAGATGTAGAGCAACCCCATTTTATGTCCCATCAGATGATTTTTCATCTGATTCTGCCAAACAAGATCCAAGGTATTTTAAAGTATAGTTGGCTATCAGATTGGGCAAGTAAACTCAGTTCTTTCAGGCTGCCTTCCTCAGCCTCCGCCTAATTAATCCCAGCCTGCCTTTTTAAGATTAACAAGCAGGTGATTGCAATGCAGCCTCAGAGAGTCCGGAGGAAAATGGTTTATCTGGATCATTTTCAGTCAGGTTTCAGACGTGGGCAGAGCCCTGAAACAGCATTGATCATGCTTGGGAATGTCCTGTGACGGGACTTCTGGCCAATAGGCTTCTAATGATGTACCCTGCTGAAAGTTATTGAGTGGGCAGCTGTATAAAGTGATTAAGTAGGTAAATAGAGCCTCATTGAGCTCCATAGATATTTAATCAGAAATAATAATTAATATTAAATCATAATATTAATTGCATATTTTATAATGGTAATAAAATACTACATTTAAGTAAATATTAATGAAATTGAAATATAGTACAAATATATTCTATAAATGAATGTAATGTGCCAATAGTTACAATAAATATACAAATAAAAATAGTACTGAATAATACAACAGTCAGTGGTTGTTTATACTAGTAATTCTCCAACCATAGATTAGTATGTGCATTGGAGGAATATACAGGGCGGGGCATAACCTTTTCCTAGGGGGTCACAGCAACACTTGTAATAACAACACAAATAATTCATACACCATTCGAAAGGCCATCAAAACTGAGTTTATTGACACGATTTAATAGTCAGTATGACCACCATTAGCCCTTCGAACAGCATTCAAACGAGGTGGATAAGAACACAAAAATCTTCAAACAGTTCCGTTCGATTTTCCAGATTTTTCAACACAGTTTCCAAATTCATTCTCAAAGTTTCAACCGAATATCGATTTTGACCTTGCTCCTGAATCATCAGAGCTTCCACTTCATCCTTAATTATGGCCCCAATGTCTCTGCCGGATTGAGATCTGGCGAATTGAGATCTGGCTCCAGCATCGCGAGCCTCTCGAAAGGCAATGCATTTATTCTGTCAATGATCCTTTGTTCTTCCGAATCGAATTTTCCAGCCATTCTTAAAGCAAATTAACATTAATAGCTCATTCAATTCAGTTTTTATGGGCTTTAAAATGAGGTGTCGCGGAAGTTGTAAACTGCTGTCGATCTTGCTGTGACCCCCTAGGAAAGGTTATGCCCCGCCCTGTATAAATTGGTGCTGCCTTGTGGACACTCAATAAAGCTGCTACACTACCAAACTATACCAAGCTATACCATGAAATCATATATATATCCTTCTCTCGCTTCTTCCCCCTCTTTCTGTTTCCACATTAGTGCTTTTTTGCCAAGATTATTAAATACAGACAGACATTGATTTCTAGTTCCCCAAACATGAGCTCTAAGTTGTCTAGCAGTCACTAAGTAGAAAAATAGTTTATTTATGCAACCATTTTTCATTGTTTTCCTCCGCATTTAATGTTTTTGGAAGAATATTAAAAGTTTGGAAGGAAAAGCATATTTGGAGGGCCATTCCACCACGAGTTCTTGATGTTAACTGTGATGCCACTGGCTAGCTATGCTGTATCTATAAAGTCAAAACTCCTGCAAATTTTCTGAAATTCTTCCCATAGAAATTATTAATAGAAGATTTTCGGGAACTGCTGTCCACTGTTGAAAGATGGGACTCTTCGAGCGAAACCAATCTTCTTTTTCCTGATACTTCTGCATATTTTACTAATGGATTTTGCTGGCTGGTTTGTTTTGTGGTATTTTGGATATCTAAAATATCCTTTTCTTATTGCCACTGTGTTGCTGACCTTTGCTCAGGTAATATTCTTGCCTTTATTTTTTAGGTAAAATGGCATTTTCTGCTAGTTTGGCTTCCTACAGCAGACTGTCTTTCAACCAAATTAAAATAATTCTTTATAAAGAAAATAACACATATTCAATTGTCATGCGCCTTCAGAAGACTGCATTTAATTATTTGGAGGAATAAGGGTTGAAGGAGACTAAGCAATTCCGCTAGATAAAAAGCCACTTCTGTTTTGCCCAAAAGATGATTATGTAGAAAAGAAGAGGCAGCCAGTTATTTTAGAAGAACTGCACGGTCCTTTTAAATTCTATGTTCTATGATGCCATGTCATCTCATATCTCAACCCTCCCATTCTGAAGGACAGTAAGTAATGAAACAAGAATAGAGCATTAACAAGCAACCATGTCTCCTCACTGCCTAACACAAAATATCAGATACGTTTGGGGAAGATATTTGTGGTTATATTGTAGAATTGGTTTCTTGTGCCTATCCTGTTTGGAATGCTTCTCTGGGTCGCTGCCCCTTTGATTGAATAAAAAAAAAATCCTAGAATGAATGAATCTTTATTTTATCTATCCCAGCAGTTCTTGCATAGCTATTACCATTGGATATAAGTTGTAGGAGTGACACAAAAGGTAGTCCTTCTGTGGCTAATCACCTTTTTTTCTTTTAGTCTCAAGCAGGCTTTCTACAAACATGATTTAGGACATCTTTCAGTCTTCAGTAATCCAAAATGGAACCACCTTTGGCATGAATTTGTAATGTGCTATTTAAAGGTAAGTTAGGTCAATTATTCTTAGAATGTTCCACGGAATTGAAGGGAAAGAATATGGAATATTGCAAATATACATGAAAAAGTTTCATGAGTAAATATCAAATGTGTTGTGTTATTTATAACAGAGGTGTCACATGGGATTCTCATTTTTACATTCCCACTCAAAGAACACAGAGAGTTCTCTTATGTTAAATCATACCATTTGTTTGTCTGTCATTATTAAATGCAGACCAAGAGTGGAATTTCACTTATAAGAACAAAATGAATGCGCAAATTAACCAAAAGCCAATCCCAATTTAAGATCCGAAGGTGGCAAAACCTGATTCATATAGGAGATCTGAGATCAAGATCATGTTAGATAAATTCAAGAAAGTTGTGTTTTTGACTCGAATGGGAAAGCATCAAATGCCTATAACTCTTTCATTTGGGGTATAGAATAAAATGAAAATAACATAGCAGATACCTTTGAGGGTATCAACACCAGGCATGAAATCCTCTTACCTCTGCTACTGGTTTTAGAATGGGAATATGTGCTTTCGCGTGTCATGTCTGCATATGTGCAAAACCTTCTGTTCATGCGCAGAGTTTCTGTGATGACCATCTAGGCAGGTGGGCGGAACCTCCTTCCCCCAAACTGGGGCAAACTGCAGAATGCCACCTCTGATCAACACTGCAAAGTTTGGATGAATACGTAGATTGAAAGAGTTCTATAGAATTCTGATATAAATTTGAAATATTCCTCTTCTACTGTTTTAAGGCAGCAATAATAAGAATGAAAAAGAGTAGCACAGTCTATTAGTTGTCCAACCAAGAGCCTATAGAGCAGTCATACTGAAGTAAAACAGAAAACATTCAAATCAAATTGAACTAGAAAAAGCAGGTGTGTGCTATTGTGACTACTTTTTTTAAGACTGAAGAATGTTTCTATATGAGAAAGAGAAGCAGAGTTGGGGGAGGCAGAGTCAAGAGAGGAATCATCGTGAAGTTATGTTCCCATAAGCAGTCCAACTCCAGCTATCCTTGAATTCCATTAAGTCTTGTCCAGTGTCAATTTAGTGTGGATCACGGGGTCCAATATGGCATGGAAAAAACCAGTGTTTAAAAGTAGACATTCCTATTCAGTAAGTTTATAACTAATGTAATTGTTTTCAGAGGTACCAGAGTTTTGTATATTTAGATCCTAATACTGTCCATCCAACCAAAGTGCTGTATATGTATATTCCAAGGTTGCCTATATGGAAAGTTACTCTAATTATAGCTTTCAGTATTTAATACTGACTATAGTTAAGCATGATAGTTCAGATTCTAAAAACCGAATCCTGCCTCATTAATTAGAAATTGGATTTCCTGTAAAGATATTCTCAGAATCAAAAACCCAATAGAAAGGTGTAAAGAATGAATTTATTTTCTGAAAATATTTTCCAGATGTTTAAACTGGAATTTTTCTCAGAATATAAATTTATGGTAATAATATAATTTGAGAGAATTCACCTATTCCCCAAAGTTTTAATGATCTCCATCTATTGATATCTGAAGAAACACCCCAACAATTTTATTTATATTACATGTTTGTATCCTTTGGTGTATATACACCTAATACCTACATACATATGGTATGTCAAATATTTAATGGATCAGTGCAATATGGAATTGATATTTAGTGCATGGGTAAACCCAATTTTTACCTATGGTGCAATTCCGATTTTGGACAACAGAATATTCTGTTATTTTGCATCAATACTAAAGCAACAGTACTGAGGTTTTCGCAATAAACAGAAGAACGTGGGCATTTGTATTCAACTGAGTTATGTAGTACTCCATAGATATTTCTCTGTTGTCTAATAACACAAACCAAAATGATTAAATATCAATAATTACATTGACTATTAAATATTGATGAAGTATTAATTAATGCAGACATTCAAACGCAAGGGTGATAAACTGGACATCCATGTTTAGTTTCCCTAAATTATGGAAAAGTGGGAGAAAATGTCATTAATTTTTTTACTTTAGTAGCAGATTATAATATTCTTAATCTATTTTATGAATTCCAAGGATTTTCAAATCTATTTATACTAGGTGATAACCCGGTGTTTACTGGGTATTTATTTACAACCCAATACCCCTTACCAGAGGGAGCCCCCTTATGGAATACTGTGAAACTGTTACCATGGCAACTGCACTGTGCTGTACAGCAGATGCCATTTTAAGGCACAACAGGCTATATCTTCACAGAACTTGAATCCAAAATGCACACTACCATTGTCAAAAGTACTGTGATTTGACACTATAGATATAATTCATTCCTTTTCATTTCAGCAGCCCAGGCATTCCAGAGTGATGCTGAAATACACACACACACACACACACACACACACACACTGAGGGGGTGTTGGGGTGTCTTACCTCCACAGACTTTCCAGACAGAAAGTCATCTGTGTATTAAGTTGGTTGAAATTTCTAAAGGCATTCCAGAGTTATGCTGGAACACACACACAGCCATAAAAATGATAGATAGATAGATAGATAGATAGATAGATAGATAGATAGATAGATAGATAGATAGATAGACAGACAGACAGACAGACAGACAGACAGACAGACAGACAGACAGATAAATAGAATATGAATGGTTTGTGTATTTTATCAAAAAAGTTTCAGCGTCTAATAATGAGATTACAAGTGATCTTTATTTAAGTCTATTATCTACAGTAAATCCTATATCATCTGTTCCATGCCTAGTTTTTTTTACCCTGCTTGAACATTCTTAATAACAAATGGTATTATTTTCCTATAATCTATTTCCTAACACTGCTATTAAAATCTTTGTACCAACATTATCAGTGAATTAGATGAGCATGTCAGGTGTTATTTTCACCTGCTTTTGTCTGATTAAATGCTAGTGATAAAGCCCAATTAGTGATAAGTCTGATTAAATGCCAGTGATAAAATTTCCTGATCAATAAGCCTGATTAAATGCCAGTGACAAAGGAAGGAAAATACTGGACCCAAAGCTAATAGGGACTGTACTACAGGTGAGTCTAAGAAAAGTAAGAATAAAATGGTATGGAAGCAAGAAAAGCAAGACTCATTAAAAGAGAGATAGTGCAGAATAGATGTAGGCCTCTATTTTGTTTTCTGTTTCCCCACACAGGTGAATCTCTCTAAATGCACAAATAGCAGAGTAGCACCTCATGCAGTGCTTTGACAGGCAGGATTTTGAAAGGTGATAAAATCATTTGCTACCTATTCAAGTTAATATTAGGGAACTCATTACACTACTCAAAATCCCCCCCCCCCAGTTTTGTCCACATATGCAATGAATGCTTGAGATCTTCAAAGCTAGAAAGTGCACTTAATCTTCAAACTGTTTTGAACCTCTCCAAGATAATTCAGAGTCATCTGATTCAACATCTCAAAATATTTGAAAATCTGATTCAAAGATTCAATGGAATCTCCTCTGTATTACCTCTTCAAAGCAGAGCACTAAATAGTCAAGCAATCTTTTAAAAGAGCCTGAATGCTTTCTTTCACTCTTCCTCTACAGGGGGTTTCAGCTAATTGGTGGTCTTTGCACCAATTCCCAGCATCATGCTAAACCAAACTGTTTCGAGAAGGACCCAGATGTTTTCAGTTCATCCCTATTTTTTGTCATTAGGGGAAACTCTTTCTTGGAGGTAAGAAGCAACTGCTTAGATGACAACAGATTTTACTGAACCCTGGCCATTCTCCTTTTTATTGTTAATTCACCCCTACCGAAACCAGTCATTAACCAGGACATTAATTTTGGCCATTATAGGATGGTGTGGCTGAAGAGCTAATATTGGGACAATGGAAACACTTTGAACCATCAGATCCACATCCATCAGTAATGCTTTCCTTTGGGGCCTTCTACTAATGGGAAGATTAGTAAAAGTTTATCTAGTGTTTCTGCTACCACAAAGGGACAACTTCCTTTCCTGACTAAGAAATCTAAGTTAAGACTGTTTTTTTCTGTATTTCTATTGCAGGACTTAATTTAAAAGCTATCTCGCTCTGCCATGTGTTTCTGCACCTGGAAATTTTGAAAATAAAGACTGCAATCTATTTCTAACTGCAACAATTACAGTTATTATTGTGACAGCTATGTACCTCTCACTTTTTTTTTGCTTTTTCCTGCCTGAGAATTATTTCACAGAGCAGATGAAAGGATGTTATAGACGTGGAGCCTTAAGTTATAATTATCTTTTGAAAGTTATTTGCTTTTTTCATGCCGTTCTTTTACAGTTGGGTTTGCAGAAAAAGAAATAAATGCCTTATAACTATCAGCACAAATATTTTTTCTTCAGTGAGTATCTTTTCTCCCCCTACCTCCTGTTAAACTCCAAATGAACCTTTTCTTCTGTTATGCATTCTACTTAATCCCCAGCACAGTTTAGATTAATAACAACTCTTATTAAGATAAATGATAATGATAAGATAAAGAGGAAGAGGGAAGAAGAAGCGCAGTGGTAGCCACTACATAACATTGCAGAGAATGAGGAGGAATTCTTTCCTTTCTCAGACCACACAAATCAAATTACAGTGGAAGAGAAATGTGCCATGGAAGAGAGACAGGAACATAATGGAGATATAGTCCAACCTCTTCACCAGCAGTTGCTTTTTTTTTTTGAAACTGCTTTATTCATAAGATCATAAATGGTGCCTGCTGGATGTAACTCCTGGCCCATCAAGTTCAGCAGTCCATTCTTACAATCACCAACCAAGGAAATTTACTGGTCTTCCTTCAGGTGGCCTTCAGAAGCTACTAGCCATTGAATCATGAGCTCCATCCTTTCTTGAAGCCAGTCAAGCTGGTGGGCACCACAACTAACTGCTTACGCAAGTCGGAGGGAAACTCTGTCATAAGTATTTTTTAAACTGTCTTCAATTAAATTGAGTGGTGAGTCTGAGTCTCCAGACCACAAAGCATTGGACTCTGAACAAGTTTTTTTTTTAAAAAAACATATCTTCCTATAAGAGTTACAAAGATATTTTATTTTGAAAGAAACCCAAGATTTAAAAACAAAACTTGTAATTATAGGTGTAAATGTATTTTCTGTTGCCTCTACTTCATATTTTATTCTATTGCTAGTTCTGTATTCTTACATTAATTATAATTATTATGAGTACAATTATTCTATTCTATTCCAATATTGTATTCTGTGGTAATATTATATAATATTTTGTTCTTACAAACACTGTTCTCCCTTATTCCTGTCTCTGGAATATCTTCTCCTTTTCTTCTCTGCTATTGGTCAGCAAGCAAGTATTTGCAACTTTCCTGTTGTGCCTCTATGCTTCTTTTCCTCTGGACTATTAACCCCTCCCCTCTTTTGAAGGAAAATGCCTTTTATTCAGGTGATTCCAATAGAAGAGAATATTTGTAGTTGAGGTGGAACTGTGGGGTCCTTGGTGCTCCTTGAGGCCAGTAGTTTTCTTGCAGATTTTCATTACCCAATTAGGTAACATCATCGGTGCTAGAAGGTGGGGGTGTGCTCTCTTTATATATACTAGTAGCTTGCCCTGTCTCTAGTTTGAGGTTTTATATTGTTGTAAGTCACCCAGAGTTGTATTTTACAAGATGGGCAGTTTTACATGATGTCTTTTATGAATGAATATATAAACACTTGAAAGCTGGTCTCACTGGATTTACCAGGGCTTTTCCTCTAAACAAATCTGAATAGATTAAGATAGTATTGTCCACTTATCAAAGGAATAACAGAGCTTCCTTTAGCTCATTCAGGTGTATTTTAGTCAAGTGGTTCTAATAGAGCCAGCACAAATAGTATGAGTGGCACAACTCAGGCAGTCTCTGCCACATACAAGTTTTGGAGTTGATTTATTTTTGATGATGAGATTCTCAAGTACAATTATAATTGTTAAATAAAATGGTAAATACAGAACATTTGAGGAGTGCTGTTGATGCTTCTTTTATGTTTAGAAAGGACTTAATGGTATATGCATCTTGTTTCCTTCTACAGCATTGCCTCTCATTGATCTATTTTCAATTTTACACATTTACTTATATTCCAACGCAAGCTCTGGAGGGTGAGTACACAGATAATCCACGCAAATATTAAATAATACAATACTGAGACACCCCTCCCCCATGGTATTTCTAGGTTTAGAATTTTATTTCCTTGAAGCGAATTGAAAAGACTAAACCATTTTAAGTCTTATAAAAATTTGCATGGGGATATTGTTAATGGGAAAGTCAATGCCACCCAATTCCAAAGTGCTTCCAGATGAATTATTCTGGCTATCAAAAGGCCTTTTATGAAGAAGGCATTCAATTTTTGCCTGGGAAAACAAATGTAGAAGGCAGGATGGGGAAACCTTGGAGGCAACTGGACAATAACATTGATTGAACTAAATGGAAAAGAATTACAATCCAGTTTTCTCAAGTAGAGATTATGAAGGATTTGATCAAAAATGATATATGGTGGCTTGAATACAACTATAAAGTTATGGTTCATTTTTTAAAAAAAATTAGAGGGATTGGAAATGGGTTTGGACTTATTCTTTTCTAATATAGAAGATGGGAGACAAGACTTTTCCAGCCTTGTTTAAAATGGGAATTTGCCATGTACTATTGTCAAGTGCTCTAATTAAAAATGGCTGAAATTTTGTGGGAAATCAAAGCAAATAAAATCTCTACATTCTCACCTGATATCACAAAACATGTCAGTTATTGAAAATAATGCTTTTTATGAGCTCAAACAGGTAGGTCCACATGCACAGCAACACTGGTTTACAACACACCTGGTCTCTTGTATTGATAATCACTAATAAAATGATTGTCTTCCTGATTAATTAAAAAACCCTAATAACAACATGCAAAGAAACTTCTCTCCATCTCTTTCACTTCTGGAATGATGTGACTCAAATATTGTACTTTAAAAAAACACAAGCATAATCAGTCTTTCTAGTGATTTTTTCTATAGCTCTTTTCATCAGTTAATCTGTCAATCCATTAAAAAAGAACCCAGGGATAGAACTGGTTCTGGCAAAATGGGCCATAAACAGAGCAGAGTTTCCAGAAGATATACATGTTGATCTCAGTAAGATTCCATGTAGGGTGTCTACTTGGAGCAAGGAAAGATGCTATTCTAATCTCCATTCCTTTCTTCTCTTCTCTTCTACAGGAAATAGCATGGACTCTGGCATATTTTATCCGATTCTTTATTGCCTTCAACCCCATATTTGGATTCAAGGGTGTTTTGGGTACCTCCTTCTTTTGAAGTTACTGTTCATTTTCATATGTGCTATTTTTCTTTGTGTTCACTATTGCTTCACAGACCCTGACTATTCTCTAGATTATCCTTTCCCTAACTTCCATATGTGTGGGCTTCAACTTTATCATTGCCATTATAATAGCTATCTGGGATATAGCCAAGCCACTCCATTTGGGATCAGTCTCCATTTGGGATCAGTTTCCATGGTATTGGTCAACCTTCCAAATTTGTCCACTACCGCAGAAAGATTGGGGGGTCCTGATCTTTGGTTTGAATCTGACTCATTGTTACTGGAGGAGTGTTAGAAATGTATTGATTTCAATAGAAAGGCATCATTAGGTCTAGTAAATGACTTGCATTCTAAGCCTAACAAACAAACGAATAAATTTGTCACACTATTCTACTTAAAGGCTTAAAAGATTGTTTGTGTAGATATAGTTTTACTTTGCCTAATTTGCCTGACTTTGCTCATTTCTGTCTCTCAGTGTTCTTGAGAGTATTATATTTACATGGATATCACAGACGAATCATCTTCCTATGCCCATCGATTATGATAAAAACATGGATTGGTTCTCTACACAGGTAAGAGATATCTGAGAGATAAAATTGATAGCTGTGTATGATTAAACTTTAGCTTCTCTGCGTAATTTTATTATATGAAAAATTCACAGATCTATAATAATCCAATTACCATAGGATCAATGATCATTTCACATGTGAAAACTGAATTCCTTTTTGGATGTTATTTTACCTATTATTTCTTTTACCGTGCTTTTCCATGATAGAAAAGTTTGAAGTGTGTTTAGAAATGCTATGCCTTTTCTTATAGATTATGATTGCCCTTGCTTTTTTTTGGACTTTATAAAATGGAAATGAGATTCCATTCCTTTGGCCTCATTTTAAGATAATAGCACTAACTGAAAGAGAAACTGGCCAGTGCAGGAATCAGTTCTCTCTTGTCCATTGCCAGCATCTGGTTTTCATCCAGATCAGGATATTCTTTTTAGAATAGGAGGCCTGTGAGTTCAAATCATATCAGACAACTTGGTTCAGTCTGAAATAAGTAAGGGGAAAGATTTGAAAGTAACTGTAGAAAAGAAATGTTTCACAAAATGAAAAATAAATATATTACTAGAAATATTTTAATTCTCAATTTTTCAAAACTTTACACTGGTGACTATCAGATTTGATAACAAATGAGTATTTAAACTCTACTATTAGGGTAATATAATTTAAGATTTCCAAAATTCATATATTTGTCTAGAAATACTAGTTATATACAATACATACAAACCAACCAACATGAATATAAATATAAATCATGGACAAATATAAATATATATTGTGGACATTTGCTTGATCTTCCTTCATTCACGGTATGTCTGGACTAAAACCTGTCTTTCTCTCTTCTCCCAGCTTCAGTCAACGTGCAATGTGAATCAATCTTTTTTCAATGACTGGGTAACGGGGCACCTGAATTTTCAAATTGAGCACCAGTGAGTACTGATTTAGGGCAATGAGATTTTAAGCTATCAGTAAGAAACTGCTTCATAGTTTGAATAAGGCAAAAAGATAGTTAAGTATCACAAGTTCTTTGTCTTCCTTTCTGCCTATAGTCTTTTCCCTACGATGCCTCGGCACAACTTTTGGAAGGTGGCTCCTTTGGTGAAATCCATGTGTGCTAAACATGGTATTGAATATCAGTCAAAACCTCTCTTCACTGGCTTTGCTGACATTGTGTAGTAAGTATCAGACTATTAGGCCAGAAGGGAGTTGGGGATATAGGAAACATTCAAGATATAAAGGTTAGCCAAACAGATCAAATGAATCAAATCAAATAAGGATCTGCATGGTTTTGCTCTCAAGAGTGGGGGAAAGGAGAACATGCAATTATATAGACATACTTACATACATGTGAATATGTCAACTGAACAAAAGAGATCTGGTGTGCAAAGTATTAAACTGCTAACGAGAAGAAGATTTTGGATGTAGATCCTTTAAGAATAAAAATAAGCCAATAGTAGAAAGAGAGAGATGCTAGTCATTAAGCATGTGTTCTATCACATGCATCTTTTATAAAATTAGTTAGTATTAAATAATTAGTTATCAGTTAACATCAAACAGGCAATGGCAAACGATTTCCATATTGCTTGCATGAAAATTGCAACACAGATGGCCTCCTAAAGATAGGCAGACTCTGCCTTCTCCCTATCATCATGACTATGAAATTTGGGTGCTTAGATAAAGTACTACTTTATATAGAGTTTATGTAAGTCCACATAAAGCAGTGGTGAAATGCATTTTTTTACTACCAGTTCTGTGGGCATGGCTTGGTGGGCATGGCAGGGGAAAGATATTTCAAAATCTCCGTTCCTACCCACTCTGGGGTCAGTCAGAGGTTGTATTTTCTCGTTCTCCGAATTACTCAAAATTTCCAAAATAGGACTTAACTCTCATGGCAATGAAGAGAAACTTACTTTCTGTTATTTTCAGTTCCTTGAAGGTTGCGGGTGAAATCTGGTTCAAAGCATATCATCTTGAACAGAAAACACAAACTCCTAAAATCTGCCTTCAACAAGGGAAGAAGGGTGAAGAGACAAGATAGATCTGAGATGGATCTTGAGAGGCTCCAGGCATAGAAAACCTAGAGTAATTTGTGAATGAAACAGAATGCTGGAGAGCCTTTTGGCCTCAGCTCAACTTTTGGCATGTTTCCTAATGAATATAAGCATTGCAAGCAAACCTACCCCCCCCTTTCCTGCTTCTGGGTCTTGGATGTATTATAATAAAGTTTCTTAATACTTTTCATTGAATTGCTTTGTTTCTGCTTTTTACATTTGACCTCTGTTTGGCAATGGTTGTGAAAATAACTTAATTGCTATTGCAGTGGATTCTGGATTATGATATGAGATTAAATTGCATCAGCAGATACAAAAAGCAGCTAAGAAATCAATCCATATTTCTTCATTTTGTTTTCAACATTTGGAGATTCCATATATTTACTTGATGTTTCTCTCACCAGGGCTTCCAATACTGGGAGAAATCTACTAATTCTTCCACATTCATTAATAATAAGAGAAATGAAAAGGTATCTTGCACCACCAAACAAATAACATCACCAAGATGACCATGCATGTTTATATGTCTCTCCTTTTCTTCATTCTAGGGCTTCTTCTTTGACTGGGAGGGTGACAGAGCAGTTCTGGAAACCGGTAGCAGAAATTTTGAGTAGTTTGGAGAACTGGTAAATACCACCTCTGACTGGCCCGACCCCATCTATTCTCTGCCTCCAAGTCCCAGCTTCCCCACTCCAGGGGAAGGTTACTGCAAAATCCCCATTTCCTCCCCATCAGCTGGGACTCGGGAGGGGATAATAGGGGGGGGGCCAGTCAGAGGTATTTACCAGTTCTCCAAAGTACTCAAAATTTCTGCTACCGGTTCTCCAGAACTGCTCAGAACCTGCTGAATACCACCTCTGATTAAGGCCACTGGAGCTTATCTGTCTCATCAGGGACACCTGAGTGGTACAAATGGGTATGGAGCCTTATTGGAACTTTGAAAGGACTGTGTTATAGATTGGAGATAGATGATGTCATATCCCTCCCCCTCTGTTGAGAGAAGGATATTCAATTTTGACATACATGGCCTCTTTGACCCCCTCTTTCAAACCACGGTCATCTTGTTCAAAATGTGGACTTTGCTGTCTTCAAAAGAGTCCTTTGTCTTTCAAATCCATATAGACTGCTGAATCTAGTTATGATGAGTTTTTTTCCCTACGTTGTGCCCTAACTACTGTTTCACTCAATGATCAAGATTCAGTCCCAATATTGTTTGTAAGGTGAGGACTGCCTAAAATAAAATAAATTTTCAAGGAATATATCTTCAAGTGTGCAAATGACACACTGCCACACTTGAGAGGTCAGAATTATAGTCACTTGGAACTATTTCAAAATCCTTCAGTTTCCATTTCAGTTTCTATTTCAGAATCTTTCAATTCATTGAAATCTCCCCACTTTGAAAGTATAAAAAAAATCACCATTCTGGGAAAGCTTCATGCAAGGGGAAAGTAAAGTTGAGAATGAGACAGAAGTAGGAAACTTTGGTGGAATAACAACCTCAGTAGCTTAAAAAAAGAAAACAGTTGTACAAATTCAGTTCACTTTTTCATAGGTATTTGACTGTGATATAATTCAACGTTACTATTTACTTCTCACTTCTCAAATTACTGCAAACTTTCATGAAAAAGCAAGATTTCTCAGATTTGGAGCTGCTCAAAAGAAAAACTAAATGCTTCTATTTCTCCCTGAAATCAGTGGAAGTTTAAAACATTGTATCTCACTTTGTTATGTACATTCTCATTGTACATGTTTTGCAGAGCAAGGAATAGACTATCATTTTTTTTTGCAAAAACAATCAAAATTAGTAAAAAGTCAACAAATCAGCATATTGATTTTTTTCATTTTTAATAGAAGTAAGCATGTATATTTCTGATAAACTCATGTGTCTACCTATAGTTCTTTCTCCAATAATTTGCAATAATTTGCAATAAATTGCATTCTATTGTTTTTTTTTCTTTAAAAAGTTATACCAGTAAATAAACTTAAATGAGTTATAAGTTATCTATTATTTGAACATAATAAGTATATATGTGGCCCAAATCAATAGATTTAATCTGGATTATTACTGTCGCAATTGTAATTGCCTCTTTCCATGGCTGTGCTAATTGCCTCCATTTGAATAGGTGGAAGACTATACTGACATGAAACTTATTGCTCCCATAGGTGATCCTTCTTTAACCCTATTGCCTCTTTTGCTTCATGTTCCAGACATGTTTCAGTACTATTAGGCAGATCAGAACTAATGCTACAATAGACTATTTTTATTGGAACATAATAACAGACTCTTACAAGTTAGAATGTGCTTCTCCCTCTCTCTTTATTGTCATGTGAATCAGGGAGAGGCTTGTCCGAGAGATTTTTAAAGTTTGCTGCTTGTTCAAGCCTCGCCTCTCTGACCTTGGCAGCAGCTCTTCCTCCTGCCCTTCAAGGCCATTTCCTGTCCCTTTCCATCACAGCAGCCACAAAGCCTCCTTCCAATGTACTGCTGACAAAGCCTGCGATTTTAAACATATATTTTGATGCTGCCCTCAGTTGTGTTGAAACAAAGGGGAAAACACTACTTTAACTCTGGTATGTGACTTGTAGCTGCTTCATCCTTGGGCTGCAGAACAAGCAGATGTAGCAGAAGGAAGATGATGCCAGAGCAAGTTTGTGCTGTAGCTAAGTGCAAATCAGGAAAAGTCCTGAGACAAACAAAATGGGAGATCCTGTTATAGATTTCTGCTTGCTGAGATGACGAAAAATATTTGGCCTACAGAATTTATCAAGAGACAAATCTTCCCTAGAAGGAATGTTAGTCACTTTCCTGGGAAACAATAGGCATATTTTCTTGATTGGGTAGGGATTTTAAAGAAGATAACAAAATTTGTATTCCATCTCTCAGGCTGGGGGTGAAATTATACGCCCCTCAGACAGGGTTCACAATTTGGGAGTCCTCCTGGACCCACAGCTGATGTTAGATCATCATTTGTCAGCTGTGACCAGGGGGACATTTGCCCAGGTTCGCCTGGCGCACCAATTGCGTCCCTACCTGAACCGGGAGGCCCTCAGAACAGTCACTCACATGCTTGTGACCTCAAGACTGGACTACTGTATTGCGCTCTACATGGGCAGCCCTTGAAGAGTATTCAGAGGTTTCAGCTTATCCAGAATGCAGCCGCCGAGCGATTGTGGGTGCATCTCAGTACACCCACGTTACACCTATCCTCCGCGAGCTGCACTGGTTGCCTATTGGGTTCCGGATGCGCTTCAAGGTGCTAGTCGTTACTTTTAAAGTCCTACATGGTATCGGACCTGGGTACTTGAGAGACCGCCTCCTGCCAATTACCTCCCTACGACCAATCAGATCCCACAGATTGGGCCTCCTCCGAATACCATCTGCTGGCCAATGTCGACTGTCGACCACTCGGAGGAGGGCCTTCTCTGTGGCTGCTCCGGCCCTCTGGAACGATCTCCCCATGGAGATTCGAACCCTCTCCACCCTTCAGGCTTTCCGCAAGGCTACCAAGACCTGGCTGTTCTGGCAGGCCTGGGGCTGATGAGTTCCCAGCCCACTTGAATTGTGTGACTGTTGTATTGTTTTTAAGTTGTTTTTTTGGTATTTGTGTTTGTCTTTGTCCGTTTTGTACTTCCCCTTCCCCCATCTAGTTTGTTAGCCGCCCTGAGTCCCTCGGGAATAGGGCGGCATACAAATATAATAAACTATAACTATAACTATAAAACAGAAATTAATTCCTAACATAACTGTCAAAGGAGAGATAAGAAAACCCATGTGGAATTAATGGAAAGATGATGCCTCTAAGTAGAAAAATGGAAATGTTTTCACTTCAGTGGGGATATGGCTCACAGGAGACATCCAGAGAAACCATACGACTTCCATGTGGAAATAAGTAATTATGAGAAATAAAACAATAATAATTAGAAAACACACTTTGAGTAAACTCGCTTTTTGATATTTTTTAAATAGGTGTCTGAGACAAACTTGGTTATTTTATTAAGGGTTTTCAATAAGGGCTGATTTTTAACCTATTAGAAAAACTTTCCTGACAAACCTCACTTGTTTCCAGACTTCCCTCTTTTCTGCTCTCTTTTCCTTTATAAACATCCCATTTGTTACCTTCCAGAGAAAGACAGGTAGGAAAATGGGAGTAAGATACTCAGTAACCATTGCCTGTAAATGTCTCTTATTCAGGGAGGTATTTACTTAATTATACTTCAAACGTTTAAGGTCTCCCAATGCAGACAGAATGACTATCTCAGGGATAGTGGTACTGTGGAAGCCCTGATGTCAGATTTTCAAGCCAGAGCAGTGAATTCTCTCATTCTTTACCAGTACCAACCTATTGTTGGCTTATTGCCTATGAATCACCCATCTGCTGGTGCCAAAAAGCAGATTTTTAAAGAAGGAAGTTTGAGAAAATCCATTGTACATCGAGATTTAGAAACATCGATGATTGATTATATGCCATCAAATTGATTTTGATTTCTAGGGAACATATAGATTTTCTCCATGATCCCTAAAAAAGACTTTCAGGTCTTCCAGGGATGCATTTATTGCTAATGAAATTGAGTCCATCCAACTTGATGTTGGTTATCCTCTTCTCTTTCCTTCCTTTTCCAGAGAGTTTAGAGTTTAATAACATTTATATGCCACCCAATCCTGTAGGACTCCAGGCGGCTTACAATACAGAAATAAAATCAAAAATAAATACAGGGAAAAAGAAAAGATAGATTTAAAAAACAACACACCATACACTCCATTCTAAATGGGGCTGGACCATATTTTAGGGTCAACAGCCCCAGGCCTGCCGGAACAGCAAGGTTTTAATGGATTTCTGGAAGGCCGAGAGAGTGGGAAGGGTCCAGATCTCTGCAGGTAGATCGTTCCACAGGGTCGGAGCAGCTACAGAGAAAGCCCTCCGCGAGTAGTCGCCAACCGGCATTGGCCGGTCGATGGTACCCGAAGGAGGCCCAGCCTGTGAGATCTTATGGGTCGTTGGGAGGTATGTGGCAGGAGGCGGTCCCGCAGATATCCAGGTCCCAAGCCATAACCAGCACCTTGAAGCGCGTTCGGAGACCGATGGAAAGCCAGTGCAGCTCGCGGAGGATGTGTAACATGGGTGTATCTAGGTACCCGATATCGCTCGTGCGGCTGCATTCTGGACCAACTGTAGTCTCTGAACATCTTCTGGGGCAGCCCATGTAAAGTGCATTGCAGTAATCAAGCCTAGAGGTGACGAGAGCATGAGTGACCATTTGAAGTGCCTCCCGGTCCAGGTAGGGCCGCAACTGGTGCACCAGGCGAACCTGGCCAAAAGCCCCCCTGGTCACAGCCGACAGGTGGTATTCTAATGTCAACTGCGAATCCAGGAGGACACCCAAGTTGCACACCCTCTCTGAGGGGTGAAGGGTTTCACCCCCCCAGGCTGAGAGATGGAATATCTGGTCCGTCCATTGGGGGGCAACATCAATAGCCACTCGGTCTTGTCTGGATTGAGTACCAGCTTGTTTACTCCCACCCAGACCCTGACAGCCTCCAGGCACTGGCACTTCACTTCAACTGCTTCGCTGAGTTGGCACGGGGCGGACAGATACAACTGGGTATCCGCATATTGGTGGTATTTGATCCCGTGCCGGCGAATGATCTCACCCAGCGGCTTCATGTAGATGTTAAATAGGAGGGGGGACAAGACTGAGTCCTGAGGCACCCCATACTTTAGGGGCCTAGGGGTTGACCTTTGTCCTCCAACCAACAATGACTGCGACCTATCCGAGAGGTAAGAGGAGAACCACCATAGAACGGTGCCTCTCACTCCCACCTCTCCCAATCGTTGCAGAAGGATACCATGGTCGATGGTATCGAAGGCCGCTGAGAGGTCAAGAAGCACCAGGATAGAGGAATGTCCTCTATTCCTGGCCTGCCAGAGATCATCAGTCAGCGCGACCCAAGCAGTTTCGGTGGAGTAACCAGGCCTGAAACCCAACTGAAAGGGATCTAGATAATCTGCTTCATCCAAGGTCTGTCGGAGTTGAAAGGCCACCACCTTCTCAAACCTTCCCTACAAAAGGAGGTTGGAGACTGGATGATAATTTTTAAGGATGGCTGGATTCAGAGAAGGCTTCTTAAGGAGGGGTCTTACCACCACGTCCTTTAAGGGCAGCGGGAAAGATCCCTCCTGTAGAGAGGTATTAACAATCCTCTGGAGCCAGCCATGTGTCACCTCCCTGCTGGTCGAGACCTTGGCCTTGTCCACTTCTTCAGGAGTGACAAGCTGGAACTCGCTCCAAGAAATCCAATCAAGGCCCACTCTCGGCATCTCCGCAGGTACTGTCCAAGTGGAGTCCAGGTCTGTCCAAATCTGAGTGACTTTGTCCGACAGAAACTGAACAAATTCCTCTGCTCTTCCCTGTAAGGGTTTGCCCATGTCACTCCCTTTCAAGAGGGAGTGGGTTATCCTAAACAGGGTGGCTGGGCGGGAATCTGGGGATGCAATAAGAGCGGAAAAATGAGTACATTTTGCCGCCCATATCGCCACTAGTAAGTCCTAATAAAGGCTCTTAATTGTGTTCGGTCAGATTCGGATTAACTGGCCCTCCAGCGTTGCTCTAGGTGTCTCTTTTGGCACTTCATCTCCTGGAGTTCCTCGGTAAACCAAGGGGCCCTCCTGGATCCACTGCTGCAGAGAGGCCGCAAAGGCGCAATCCGATCAAGAGCCCCAGCCGCCGCTCTGTTCCAAGCAGCGACCAAGGACTCTGTCAGATTGTGGGCAAGGGAGTCGGGGTATCTCCCCAAGCTCCGTCTGAAATCTCAAAGGATCCATCAGGTGCCTGGGGTGGAACCATTTAATCGGTTCCACCTCCCTGCAGTCGGGGAGTAGTTTCTGAAAATCAAGCCTCAGTAGGAAGTGCTCTGACCATGACAAGGGCAAGGTCTCTATGCCCTTCAGTTCCAGATCACATCTCCACTGCCCGAGAGAAACACAAGGTCGAGAGTGTGTCCTGCTGTGTGAGTTGGACCCTGAATTACCTGGTTCAAGTCCATGGCTATCATGGAAGCCATGAACTCCTGCGCCCCATCAGAGCATTCGCCAAGAGATGGCAGGTTGAAGTCTCCCAGTACTATCAGTCTGGGGAACTCAACCGCCAGTCTGGCTTACTGACTCCAGGAGCGAAGGCAGGGCTGTTGTAACGCAGCTGGGAGGTAGGTACGTTAGAAACAAGCCCACGTGACCCCAAGGTCCAGCTTCACCAGAAGGGACTCACACCCGACCGTCTTCGGAGCAGGGATCCCACGAGGTACTAGTGATTTCCGGATGACAACTGCTACTCCCCCACCCCTTCACTGGTGTCGTGGTTGGTGGAGCACCTGAAACACTTCTGGGCACATTTCTGAGGGGGACTCTTCCTCATGGCCCAGCCATGTTTCAGTAATACATGCCAGATCTGCCCCCTCATCTAATATTAAGTCCCGGACAAGGGGAGCTTTCTGAATCACAGACCTGGCATTTAGCAGCAGCAACCTGAGACCAGGGCCCTGACATCTCTTGCCACCTGGTCCTTGGGTTGAGTTTTTTGGGCCGGAACGAGGGGTCACTGTAACATAGCGAGCCCTCCTTCCTGGTAATGGCCAGCCCTGAAACTCCCATCGTACCTGCCTCTCCCAAATGTAACTGCGATGCTCCGGCCCATCCCCATTTCCGTAGACCCCTCCTCCCCTCCCACGGCCACCTTTCTCCTCGGCAGGCCATTTACCCCATGCACTCCGGGATGAGAGGCGGGTCCGGGCCCACATCCACTTCTGCGTCTGCACTTGGTGGAGGGGGCTCCAGGCCGCACTCTTGGTCCCCTCATATATACTAAACAGTCGTTCCCAACATGCATGCCCCACTATAACGCTAAAAGCATAAATTACAATAAAACAAAGCATAAAGTTAAAAATTAGTTTAAAAAGTGGGATCATTCACTAACATACATACAGCAAGCATTCCACATACAAGAGCAGTTTGCGCAGGTCTTAGTAGTTGTGCAAATAGTTCTTAGAGTTTGAAATGGTTAAAATGGTTGAAAACCAGCAATGGTCCACAGGTGGCATACAGGAGTGTGTCTCGTCTTTCCCCCTCACCTGTAGGCCTGGAAGGTCCAAAAAGTCCAAAAAGTCTGGGGCAGTTGAGGGGTGGCAGAGGGCCTCCCTACACGCTGTGAGTACCCCACTCTTCCAAAGTCCAAGGTGCTGTAATGAGAGGAATTAAACAAGTGCTGTCCGAGATGGTATTCCAGGGGCAGTGGCAGGTGGCAATGATTGATGCGACTGGGGCTGAAACAGCAAGTCCAGGGGCCCTGGAGTTATGGTTGGAGGAGGCTAGATATTCAGAAGCCCAGATAGAGAAGAGCCAGATGTCAGGCCGGGGAGTAGAAGAGGGCTCCACAGCAGCGATGGTGGTTTGAGGAGACTCACGAAGGAGAAAAGTCTGGTCAAGCAACAAACAGAGAAAAAAGGAGGCAGCGCAGATGAAGAGCCGAGCCAACAAAGAGGGGGAGAGGGGGCGTCCAGAAGGGCCATGGTGGTGGCAAATACAGCCAGCCGCCCAATTCGCCCAACCTCGACGGACGCACAGGTCGTTCACCCCCCTCCGGGGTGATGGTAGTCCAAAAAGGTCCCCAAAGGCTCACCAGGTGGGGGAGGGCAGAGTCAGGAGATATTGCAGGCGCCAAGAATCGATAAGAAACGCCGCCATCACCAGCGTGCCGTCGCCATCAAGCAGCATAGATTGTTCAAAAGCCGCTGAGCGCTGCGAGGTCTGGGATCGTCCGGGAGTGACGACCTCCCCAGCTATCTGACCTTTTCAGGTCCCCGGATCTTAGTAATCCCCATGGACCTTTCCAAAGGATTATGCTGTCAGTTTGTAAGGTTTCCCAGCGCTTTTTGTCGGATTGAAATGGAGCGAAAAAGCTGAGCGGACATTCCAAAACTCACACATGCGCCAAAGAGCTAGGTCTTTGCATAATTTGTCCAAAATAGGATATTTTGAGCCTGATCATTTGTGTCTCTAGTGAGAACTCAAGGTTGGTTGGTTTGATGAGCCATTGGTTTCTGATTTAACAGATACTTCATTCATTGTTTTATCTTTCCCTCTACTTTGCTGCTGAAAGCGTGTGTAAAATTTTAGGTTGACCTACTGAAAAACATTAAATATGTAAAATTCTGTCACCAGGCTGTTTCAATTGTATTTGGACTACAGCAAATTTTCCTGGATCCTTCAGCATTTTCTCTTAACGTTTAGAAAAACATTTCTTTCAAGTCCCATTAGCTGAGATCCAGCTGTGGTCCACAATTTTCAATCAGTTGTTCTGAAAAGTTTTTTTCTAGGTTTCCAAAGTAAATCTTGGAGCCTGTTGCAATGCGATCACTCCATTAGAATAAATACAGAAGAGCTGCAAGGCCTAAAGTATACATAATCCCTGAAATAAACATTTCCCAAGACCAAAACAAATGTGATCTGAGTTTGGTATTGAGCAACTGCGATAAGATGTATTGTATTAGTGATAAGCCTTTGTCAGCCTCTCTTCCCTGCAAGCTGCCAGAAAGGTGTGTTTTGACCACTATAATGCGTAAGCAAATGAACGCTGTTTCAGATTATGCCAATCTTTTTCTGTATAGCCAGTAGAATCCTCAACCTGTGATATTCCAGGGATGGAGAGAAGGCAGAGATGAATCAATAGTGACTCCTTGAATCCCAGCTCAGTTTGTTCTCCAAAATAAACAATTACTGGCACAGCTGATCTCCGTCCTATCACTATCAGCTGGGGAGGGCAACTTTTCAAAACACAATGACTCACACGGCGGCAGCCTGCTTCTCCTTCGTACTCGAAAAGCCGAACATCTTAGGCTCGCCCGAGTTGCTTTTTCGGGAGTTTCTCAGTCTGCGTTTGTCCCACGGAGCAGCATCGTTGAAACTTTATCGGCCAATCGAAGGCGAGGAGGGTTGGAAACTTATTTGCTCGGACTCGCCAGTCCGCCCTCCCGATGGTGCTGAAAAGGAGAGCGCCAAGTTCCCCGAAGCCTCAGTCGGGCGGGGGGAGATGGCTTCCCAGCAAGGAGAAACCGGGATCAGGCGGAGGAGGGAGGTTGATCCCGCGGCCGATCAGTCCGGCCCTTCGTGGTGGTTTACTGGGAAGAGATCGGGCTGCGCACTGGCCAGGAAGGTCCGTCACAGGAGCGTGGCTGGTGATTGACAGGAAAGTCTATGACATCAGCCGGTTCACAGGAGGCACCCGGGGGGCTCTCGGACTATCAGCGTACGCAGGGCAGGATGCCACGGTAAGGCGCGGGGCAGCTGACGAGGCGAGGACTCGGGTGGCCAGTTTCTTTCGCTTCCGTAAAGTGTCACAGGGATACCATAGTTTACGCAATTCTAATATTCATAGCTGTGGACACGGCATTTAAATATCTTTTCCAAGGCTTCTGTGGTAGCTTACTAAGTGCTAGTCAGATTTATTGATTGCTTGTTCCTTTACCGTTCAGGGTTGATTCTATTTGTCATTTTCAGTCTCTTCACTCCCATTGTATGTGATTATAATTAGTTTGGTCTTCTTTATATTTAATTTTAATCCCATTTTTCCACTCTGCTCCTTGACTTTTATCATTAAAACTTGCAGATTTTCTGTATCTTCAGCTTCAAGGAAGGCTATCAGCATAATACAGGCTATTGATGTTTCTTCCCAAAGTTAAACCAGTTGCCCTTAATATATATTCAGCATATACATGAATATAAGGGTCAAGTACACAGCCTTGTACCCTTTTGCTAACCTGGAGTCAGTCTGTTTTGCCATGTTCTGCCTGTATTGTGGCTTCCTGAGTTGTATGTAAGTTTTTCATGAGGACAACGAGATTCTGGGCTTCCCATTTTTCTGAACACTTTTCAAAGTTTCTATAGTGTATGAAGCACATATTGACTTTCTTTTTGCTAGTATTTGGCTTTCTCGATTATTTACAAAGCATTCCATTTATTCTGCTCTTTGCTCAGTTTGTGGAGCTACACTTTAATAAAGGTCCAAAACAGTTGGAACAGGAGCCACAAAGAGAGAGTGAGGTGGTTGTTGAAGGAATTGTTAAACTGAACTGTTGAGCCTAGAGAAAAAAGTCTTAAGTGGGATTGAGTAACCAGGGTTAATGTGGAGGAAACAAGTGTTGTGTGAGAATGGAACCACTGATTGAGGGAAAGATGTGGGCTTCCTTTCTGGATGTCTTCAGGCAGAGATGAGGCAGCCTTCCATTAAGGAGGAATCACACATAAGAAGAGAGGTTGACATGATGGCCTACATGGTTCCTTTTAAAATCCATTATGTTATGAGTCTATGATTTTCAACTCTGAAGGACTGAGCCAAATCATACAAATCCCATTGTTAATTTAAATAGAAGTGGGAGAAATAAATCAGGAATCCTATACAAAATGGTGCAGTGAAATCAGCACAGAGGTTCTTCTTTCTCTTACATTCACAAGGACATATTATTCCTGATATACGCTATGTCAGTGAGGCCTAACCTTTTTGTCATCATGTGCCAAAAGCACTCACATGCATGTGTGACAGCATGCCCACACCCATAATTCAATGCATGCATGACCCCCTGCATGTGCCCCGACTCCTGTGTATGTATGTTTGACCCCCCCATGCTCCCATGCCCCTCTGCGTATCTGCCCCCCTTCCTGCACCCGTTTTGGCTCCCATTACATTTTTGGGCCTCACGCAGTGCCCTCATGCCCTGTTTCGGCTTCCAGATTGGTGCAGGAGGCATTCCAGGCCCAAAATCAGGTCAGGGGACCACATGCATCCCCCTGCACCCTGTTTTGGGCTTGGAAGGCCTCCTGCACCAATCTGGAAGCCAAAAAAGGGCACGAGGGCACTGTGTGAGGCCCCAAAATGCTATGCAAGCACCCCCATGCATACCCCCCACCCCCTGTGCATCAACACATGTGTCCCCTGCATGCATGGCAGAGACCACCTGCCCATTGGCAGAGAGGGCTCGCGTGCCCCCTGTGGTGTATGCCATAGGTTTGCCATTGCAGGACTATGATTTTAGAACAAAAAGAAAGAAAAGAAAACAATTTAACTAATGATTTATAGGTTAGCTTTGCTTAGAATTGTTGATAAACATTGCAAAGTTTTGTTTTTACGTTTTACCAAAAACAAAAGTGAAGCTCTGAACAAGAAAACCCTTCCAACTATTTAAGTGTAATTATTATTTCATAACCCACTATTGTGGCAATTAAGTAATCAAATTGTAAGTTTTTAATTAATCATACACAACTTTAACAAGGAGCCAGTAGTTCAGTCATGTAGTACTATCCTCTCTTGTCTTCCTTTTTGCAAAGAGAGAAACTGGATCTATATCACATGATTATTTGAAGATACACATACTTATACACCTTTTCGGTCAGTGGGAAACCAGTATCTGGCCTCTGTTAATACGGACTGCAAGTAGGAGCTCACAAAACAAAACACCCCCTCTCCCTTTATCTCTCTCCTTTCTCTCCCTCTCTTTCTCTCTTCTTTCTCTCTTTCTCTCTCTATCACACAAACACAACAACAACAACCTGGTGTAGAAAATAAAATATAAGATATAAGTTATGTGTCCATGGGTTGCAATGGGTTGGACATGACTTTGCAACTAATCACAAAAATTGTCATGGAGCCAGTTTGGTGTAGTGATTAAGGCATCAGGCTAGATATTGGCAGATTGTGAATTCAAGTGCTGCCTTGCGCATGAACAGAAGTAAAAAATAATTTATCATCATTTAAAAAAAAGACTGCCCTCAGTCGCTATAATCTACTTTCAAAGCACATTAGCCTATTTTTTCCTGTTACCTTTATTTACTTTTTAATTTTTTAATTTTTTTTTTTGATAAATATTTCAGACACTAGTAAAATCAAACACAAATTAAACTCAGAAAAATAAAAAAGAGAAAGAATTAAAAAATGGAAGTGTCTAAAGGTTGAATTTGGAACTGGAACAAACTTTTTGTTTATCTGTCATGTTAATCTGAGACTTAGAGAGTCAAGATTCAAATGAAATGGGTGTGCAACAGTTGGTATATTCCAATGATTCTCTGCGTAACACATTTTTACTCTGACTGATGAAGATGCTGGTTTAGCAATGAAACACCTCAGATTAACAAAGCTTGTTTCAGTTTCATATTCCAGCTCCACCTTTAAACACCTTTAGCCTGGATGATTGAGTCTTCATTGACATACATTAAAAATGGAAAGAAAAAATAGAAAAACAAAAGGGAAAGAAAGAAGAAATAAAAAGAACTAAATTTAAAGAAATGACGACCAATCTTCAGTATGCCAAGTAAAAAGAAAATTGATAACTTATTACCTGCTATAAAATTACAAACATATGTCTATCTTCTCCAAAACCCATCCTTCTATATGCACAACAATAGATGATCAACTTTTCAGTCCTGGTGTCAGCAAAAGGTCCATAAAGAATTACCAGCTTTTATAAAAGCATATTTATTTTAATCTTGATCAAATAGGACAACTTTTTATTCCTTTCTTTTACTTTGAACAGATGTTATCTTTCTTGTTGTATCACAGAGGCTTCTTCAAATCTTTAGCAGACCTCTTTTTTAGGTCCACTAGAAAGTCATTATCCAAATCATTATTTTGATTTGTTTTTGTATTTCCCCTTTATTTATTTTTCAAAGCCTTAAGCAGATTCTTCCATTGTTTACTTAGTCTACATATTGTATTTTTGAAAATTTTATATTCTTTAGGTTTATACTTACTATTAACGTCTTTAAAAAGAAGTATATATTTTTCTCAAATTTAAAATTAAATAAAAGTTAATGCAGAACTAAACAAATTGTGCATGTTCCACCTATAATAAATTAAAATGAGAGCAGAAAAGCAGGAATTCTCTTTGCAAAATAAAGCAGTAAAACTAGAAAGAAAGTATTAAACAATTAAATTATGTGGTTTATACAGTTTTCTGCAAAACACTGCAGTTCTTTGTCATCTGTTGCTCCAGACTTTACTTGAAGCCAAAATAATTTTCTGAATAATTATAGTTTAGAATTAATCATAACCCTTCAGAGTTAATTTCTGAAATAATGCAAGGGTTTCAATATCTTCGGTAAAGCACCTCCTGGGAATTATGTCTGTCATGCTTAGAATGGGAGAGAATAAAGATAAGAATCAAATAGAACCACTCAGCCTAAACATGTTTCTTCCAGGTTGACTTTAAATTGGTTCTTTATTATAATATTTTTTCCTTTTTTTCTTTATGTTTTGGCTTTAGGATCCTTTTACAGCCTTTCACCTTGACAAGACCCTAGTAAGGAAGCACATGGCATCACTTTTGGTTGGGGAATTGGCACCTGATCAGCCCAGCTTTGAACCCAGTAAAAATGTAAGTTTGGAGCAGAAAATGAGGTAGTGACTTATGGTGTTCAACTGCAAACCCTTAATTATCATTGGGTTGATTCAAAGATCGCTTTTGTCATTAAAACTGATCTGCTATTAAGGTCAACAGAAGAGATTTATAAGGTGCCCCAATCTTTCTGCATTGTCCTTGTACTTCACCCCAATCTCTTGGCATTATAAAAACAGTAAAAGTCCATTTCCTTCAGCAGTCTTTAAATTATGAAGTGAACTTAATAGCTGACATTTCATTCCTTCCACTTTCCACCTCATTGCCTTGAAGCCGCATTTGATTCTTCCCAAATATATCTGGAGGATGTCTTCACTATCACTCACTTGGCCTCCTCTCATCTCCCTGTCTGCTTCCACAAGCAAGCAAGACTCTAATCCACAGTGAGAATAACACGGAGATAGCCTTGTTTGCTTCTTTAGCTTCCACAGATTCAAATGGAGTCCAAATAACCCCTCCCCCCATGATGACGCTTCTGTCATCTCAACAAGACATATCCAGCTAGTGTCCAATGTAGAGTGAATGTATTCAGTTTTACCCTTTTCATCCTCCAGATGTAGAGCAACCTTATTTTATTCCCATCAGATGATTTTTCATCTGATTCTGCCAAACAAGATCCAAGATATTTTTAAAAGTGTAGTTGGCTATCAGATTGGGCAAGTAAACTCAGTTCTTTCAGGCTGCCTTCCTCAGCCTCTGCCTAATTAATCCCAGCCTGTCTTCTTAAGATTAACAAGCAGGTGATTGCAATGCAGCCTCAGAGTCCGGAGAAAATGGTTTATCTGGATCATTTTCAGTCAGGTTTCAGGCATGGGCAGAGCCCTGAAACAGCATTGATCATGCTTGGGAATGTCCTGTGACGGGACTTCTGGCCAATAGGCTTCTAATGATGTAACCTGCTGAAAGTTATTGAGTGGGCAGCTGTATAAAGTGATTAAAATAGGTAAATAGAGCCCCATTGAGTTCCATAAATATTTAGTCAGAAACAATAATTAATATTAATTCATAATATTAATTGCATTTTATAATGGTAATAAAATACTACATTTAAGTAAATATTAATGAAATTGAATATAGTACAAATATATTCTATAAATGAATGTAATGTGCCAATAGTTTACAAATATACAAATAAAAATAGTACTGAATAACACAACAGTCAGTGGTTTGTTTATACTAGTAATTCTCCAACCATAGATTAGTATGTGCATTGGAGGAATATATAAATTGGTGCTGCCTTGTGGACACTCAATAAAGCTATACATTACCAAACTATACCAAGCTATAACATGAAATTATATATATCTCTCCCTCTCTTGCTCCCTCCCTCTCCCTCCCTCCCACTTCTTTTTTTCCCCATTATTGCTTTTTGCCAAGATTATTAAATGCAGATAAACGTTGATTTCTAGTGTCCCAAACATGAGCTCTAAGATGTCTAGCAGTCACTAAGTAGAAGGAAAAGGATATTTGGAGGGCCATTCCACCAAGAGTTCTTGATGTTAACTGTTGATGCCACTGGCTAGCTATGCCGTATCCATAAAGTCAAAACTCCTGCAAATTTTCTGAAATTTTTCCCATAGAAATTATTAATAGAAGATTTTGGGAACTGCTGTCCACTGTTGAAAAGATGGGACTCTTCAAGCCAAACCAATTCTTCTTTTTCCTGATACTTCTGCATATTTTACTAATGGATGCTGCTGGCTGGTTTGTTTTGTGGTATTTTGGGATATCTAAAACATCTTTTCTTATTGCCACAGTGTTACTGACCTTTGCTCAGGTAATATTCTTGCCTTGATTGCCTTCAGAAGATTGCATTCAATTATTTGGAGGAATAAGGATTGAAGGAGACTAAGCAATTCAGCTAGATAAAAAGCCACTTCTGTTTTGCCCAAAAGATGATTATGTAGAAAAGAAGAGGCAGCCAGTTATCTTAGAAGACCTGCACGGTCCTTTTAAATTCTATGTTCTATGATGCCATGTCATCTCATATCTCAACCCTCCCATTCTGAAGGACAGTAAGTAATGAAACAAGAATAGAGCATTAAAAAGCAACCATGTCTCCTCACTGCCTAACACAAAACATCAGATACGTTTGGGGAAGATATTTGTGGTTATATTGTAGAATTGGTTTCTTGTGCCTATCCTGTTTGGAATGCTTCTCTGGGTCGCTGCCCCTTTGATTGAAAAAAAAAAAATCCTAGAATGAATGAATCTTTATTTTATCTATCCCAGCAGTTCTTGCATAGCTATTACCATTGGATATAAGTTGTAGGAGTGACACAAAAGGTAGTCCTTCTGTGGCTAATCACCTTTTCTTTTAGTCTCAAGCAGGCTTTCTACAACATGATTTAGGACATCATTCAGTCTTCAGTAATCCAAAATGGAACCACCTTTGGCATGAATTTGTAATGTGCTATTTAAAGGTAAGTTAGGTCAATTACTTAGAATGTTCCACGGAATGAAGGGAAAGAATATGGAATATTGCAAATATACATGAAAAAGTTTCATGAGTAAATATCAAATGTGTTGTGTTATTTATAACAGAGGTGTCACATGGGATTCTCATTTTACATTCCCACTCAAAGAACACAGAGAGTTCTCTTATGTTAAATCATACCATTTGTTTGTTGTCATTATTAAATGCAGACCAAGAGTGGAATTTCATTTATATAAACAAGATGAATGCGCAAATTAATGAAAAGCCAATCCCAATTTAAGATCCAAAGGTGGCAAAACCTGATTCATATAGGAGATCTGAGATCAAGATCATGTTAGATAAACAAGAAAGTTGTGTTTTGACTCGAATGGGAAAGCATCAAAATGCCTATAACTGTTTCAATCGGGGTACAGAATAAAATGAAAATAACATAGCAGATACCTTTGAGGGTATCAACACCAGCCATGAAATCCTCTTATCTCTGCTATTGGTTTAGAACTGGGAGTGTGCGCTTGCACACGGCACGTCTGCATATGTGCAGAACCTTCTGTTCATGCGCAGAGTTTCTGTGATGACATCTAGGCAGGAGGACAGAGCATCCTTCACCCAAAATGGGGCGAACTGGCATAATGCACCTCTGATCAACACTGCAAAGTTTGGATGAATACGTAGACTGAAAGAGTTCTATAGAATTCTGATATAAATTTTGAAATATCCTCTTCTACTGTTTTAAGGCAGCAATAATAAGAATGAAAAAAGAGTAGCACGTCTCTTAGTTGTCCAACCAAGAGCCTATAGAGCAGTCATACTGCAGTAAAACAGAAAACATTCAAATCAAATTGAACTAGAAAAAGCAGGTTGTGTGCTATTGTGACTATTTTTAAGACTGAAGAATGTTTCTATATGAGAAAGAGAAGCAGAGTTGGGGGAGGCAGAGTCAAGAGAGGAATCATCGTGAAGTTATGTTCCCATAAGCAGTCCAACTCCAGCTGTCCTTGAAGTCCATTAAGTCTTGTCCAGTGTCAATTTAGTGTGGATCATGGGGTCAATATGGGATGGAAAAAACAGTGTTTTAAAAGTAGACATTCCTTTCGCAAGTTTATAACTAATGTAATAGTTTTCAGAGGTTCCAGAGTTTTGTATATTTAGATCCTAATACTGTCCATCCAACCAAAAGTGCTGTATATGTATATTCCAAGGTTGCCTAAATTGGAAAATTTCCTCTAATTATTAGCTTTCAGTATTTAATAATTGACTATAGTTAAGCATGATAGTTCCAGATTCTAAAAACCGAATCCTGCCTCATTAATTAGAAATTGGATTTCCTGTAAAGATATTCTCAGAATCAAAGAACTCCATAGAAATGTTGTAAAGAATGAATTTATTTTCTGAAAATATTTTCCAGATGTTTAAACTGGATTTTTCTCAGAATATAAATTTATCTGGTAATAATATAAATTTTGAGAGAATTCACCTATTCCCCAAATTTTAATGATCTCCATGTATTGATATCTGAAGAAACACCCCCAACAATTTTATTTATATTACATGTTGTATCCTTTGGTGTATATACATACATACCTACATACATATGTGTATGTCAAATATTTAATGGATTCAGTGCAAATATGGAATTGATATTTAGTGATGGGTAACCCAATTTTTACCTATTAGTAAGGTTTACCCAAAAAGTAAGGTTTAATGATCTTCATCTATTGATATTTGAAGAAACACCCCTCCAACAATTTTATTTATATTACATGTTGTATTCTTTGGTGTATATACATACACACATACATACACACAAACACACACAATATGTGTATGTCAAATATTTAATGGATTCAGTGCAAATATGGAATTGATATTTAGTGATGGGTAACCCAATTTTTACCTATTAGTATCAATTCAATTTGGACAATAGAATATTCTGTTATTTTGCATAATACTAAAGCAACAGTATGAGGTTTGGAAATAAAAAAGAATGTCGGCATTTGTATTCAACTGAGTTATGTAGTACTCCATAGCTTTCTCTGTTGTCTAATAACACAAACCAAAAATGATTAAATATCAGTAATTACACTGATTATTAAATATTGATTGAAGTATTAATTAATGCAGATTCAAAAGCAAGGGTGAAATTGGACATCCGTGTCTAGTTTCTCTAATTATGGAAATGTGGGAGAAAATGTCATTAAATTTTACTTTAGTAGTAAATATAATATTCTTAATCCATTTAATGAATTCCAAGGGATTTTCAAATCTATTTAATACTAGCTGATAACCCGCGTTCCCTGGGTATTTATTTACAACCAATGCCCTTTACCAGAGGGAGCCCCCTTATGGAGTACTGTGAAGCCGTTACCATGGCAACTGCACTGTGCTGTACAGTAGATGCCATTTTAAGAGGCTATCTCTTCACAGAACTTGAATCCAAAATGCACACTACCACTGTCAAAAGTACTGTGATTTGACACTATAGATATAATTCATTCCTTTTCATTTTACAGCCCAGGCATTCCAGAGTGATGCTGAAATACACACACAAACACACACACACCACACAACACACACACTGAGGAGGTGTTGGGGTGTCTTACCCCCACAGACTTTCCAGACAGAAAGTCATCTGTGTATTAAGTTTGGTTGAAATTGCTAAAGGCATTCCAGAGTTATGCTGGAATATAGACACACAGCCATAAAGTTGATAGATAGATAGATAGATAGATAGATAGATAGATAGATAGATAGATAGATAGATAGATAGATAGATAGATGATAGACAGAAAGACAGACAGACAAATGAACATGAATTCTTTGTGTATTTTATCAAAAGTTTTTCAGCATCTAATAATGTGATTACAAGTTGATCCTTATTTTAAGTCTATTATATCTACAGTAAATCCTATATCTTCTGTTGCATGCCTAGTTTTTTTACCCTGCTTGAACATCTTAATAACAAATGGTATTATTTTCCTATAATCTATTTCCTAACACTGCTATTAAAATATTTTTATCAACATTATCAGTGAAATTAGATGAGTATATCAGGCATTTTTCACTTGCTTTTGTCTGATTAAATGCTAGTGATAAAGTCCAATTAGTGATAAGTCTGATTAAATGCCAGTGATAAAATTCCTTGATCAATAAGCCTGATTGAATGCCAGTGACAAAGGAAGGAAAATACTGGACCCAAAGCTAATAGGGACTGTACTACAGTGAGTCTAAGAAAAGTAAGAATAAAATGGTATGGAAGCAAGAAAAAGCAAGACTCATTAAAAGAGACAGTGCAGGATAGATGTAGGTCTCTATTTTGTTTTCTGTTTCTCCACACAGGTGAATCTTTCTAAATGCACAAATAGCAGAGTAGCACCTCTTCCAGTGCTTTGACAGGCAGGTTTTGAATGGTGATAAAACTCATTTGCCACCTACTCAAGTTAATATTAGGGAACTCATTACAGTACTCAAAATCCCCCCCCCCAGTTTTGTCCACATATGCAATGAATGATTGAGATTCTTCAAAGCTAGAAAGTGCACTTAATCTTCAATGTTTTGAACCTCTCCAAGATAATTCAGAGTCAGCTGATTAAACATCTCAAACATATTTGAAAATCTGATTCAAAGGTGCATGGAAGCTCCTCTGTATTACTCTTCAAAGCAGGGCACTAAATAGTCAAGTAATCTTTTAAAAGAGCCTGAATGCTTTCTTTCACTCTTCCCCTACAGGGGGGTTCAGCTAATTGGTGGTCTTTGCACCATTCCCAGCATCATGCTAAACCCAACTGTTTCGAGAAGGACCCAGATGTTTCATTTCATCCCTATATTTTGTCATTAGGGGAAACTCTTTCTTTGGAGGTAAGAAGCAACTGCTTAGATGACAACAGATTTTACTGAACCCTGGCCATTCTCCTTTCAGATCACAATCAGAACAGCAACTGTTAAGCCATTTCATTGACAATTTGTTAGAGTTGAGCACAGTCTAATTCTTCTGGGTTTATTTATATTTATCAGCAGCATTTATGAAACAGATCTCATTGAGATAGTAGATTAGTAGGGTTGGGCAGAATGTTCACCCAAGGTGGCCATAACAAAAGTTATATGGACCAAGGGTGATATTCAGCCCACCCTTGGTCCACATAGAATTACTTGCCTCACAAGTAGAAATACTGGTAGAAAATGTTGATCTCTGATGGTTGTGAGGTGTGAGGATTTGGCAGTCAGTAAAAATATCAAAATGAAGAAGCTGCCTATTTAGCTGAGATTCTGGATTCCCTTTTATTGTTAATTCACCTCTACCGAAACCAGTCGGGACATTAATTTTGGCGGCTATAAGATGGTGTGGCTGAAGAGCTGATATTGGGACAATGGAACACTTTGAACCCATCAGATCCACATCATCAGTAATGCTTTCCTTTGGGGCCTTCTACTAATGGGAAGATTAGTAAAAGTTTATCTAGTGTTTCTGCTACCAAAAGGGACAGCTTCCTTTCCTGACTAAGAAATCTAAGTTTAAGACTGTTCTTTCTGTATTTCTATTGCAGGGCTTAATTTTAAAAGCTATCTCGCTCTGCCATGTTTCTGCACCTGGAAATTTTGAAAATAAAGACTGCAATCTATTCTAACTACCACAATTACAATTTATTCTTGTAACAGCTATGTACATCTCACTTTTTTTTTTGCTTTTTTCCTGCCTGAGTTTTATTTCACAGAGCAGATGAAAAGGATGTTATAGCAATGGAGCCTTAAGTTATAACTACCTATTGAAAGTTATTTGCTTTTTTCATGCCTTTCTTTTACAGTTGGGTTTGCAGAAAAAGAAATACATGCCTTATAACTATCAACACAAGTCTTTTTCCCCCCCAACCTCCTGTTAAACTCCAAATGAACTTTTTCTCTGTTAAAAAAAAACTTTCACATCCTCTTTGGACTCTTATCTTTTCCACCATGAGCTCATGGGCAGATTTTAGCATATATATACCCATTCTACATTCGACACAACTGAGGAGCATCCATAAATCAAATTACAGTGAAGAAAATTGCCATGGAAGAGAGAGACAGGAACATAATGGAGAATATAGTCCAACCTCTTCACCAGCAGTTGTTTTTTTTTGAAACTGCTTTATTCATAAGATCATAAATGGTGCCTGCCAGATCTAACTCCCATCAAGTTCAGCAGTCCATTCTTACAATAACCAACCAAGGAAATCTACTGGTCTTCCTTCAGGTGGCCTTCAGAAGCTACCACACTGCCATCCAAGTACTAGCCATTGAATCATGAGCTCCATCCTTTCTTGAAGCCAGTCAAGCTGGTGGGCACCACAACTAACTGCTTACAGCAGGTCAGAGGGAACCTCTGTCATAAGTATTTTTTAAACTGTCTTCAATTAATTGAGTGTTGAGTCTGAGTCTCAGAACCACAAAAGCATTTTAGGTTTTTTTAAAAAACAAACACATATCTTCCTATAGGGTTACAGAGATATTTTATTTTGAAAGAAACCCAAGTTATAAAAGCAAAACTTTTAACTTACAGGTGTAAGCGTGTTTTCTATTGCCTCTACTTCATATTTTATTCTATTGCTAGTTCTATATTGTTACATTAATTGCAATTATTATAATGATTACAATTATAGTCTATTACAATATTGTATTCTGTGGTACTATTATATAATATTTTCTTCTTATAAACACTGTTCTCCCTTAATTCCAGTCTCTGGAATATCTTCTCCTTTTTTCTCTGCTGTTGGTCAGCAAGCAAAGTATTTGCAACCTTCCGTGTTGTGCCTCTTGCTTCTTTTCCTCTGGACTATTAACCCTCCCCTCTTTTGAAGGAAAAATGCCTTTTATTCAGGTGATTCCAATAGAAGAGATATTTGTAGTTCGAGTGGAACTGTGGGGTCCTTGGTGCTCCTTGAGGCCAGTAGTTTTCTTGCAGACGTTTCATTACCCAATTAGGTAACATCATCGGTGCTAGAAGGTGGTGGGGTGTGCTCTCTTTATATACTAGTAGCTTGCCCTGTCTCTAGTTTGAGGTTTATATTGTTGTAATTCACCCAGAGTTGTATTTTACAAGATGGGCAGTTTTACATGATGCTTATGAATGAATATATAAACACTTGAAAGCTGGTCTCACTGGATTTACCAGGGCTTTTCCTCTAAATAAATCTGAATAGATTAAGATAGTATTGTCCACTTATCATAAGGAATAACAGAGCTTCCTTTAGCTCATTCAGTATTTTAATCAAGGGTTCTAATAGAGCCAGCACAAATAGTATGAGTGGCACAATTCAGGCAGTCTCTGCCACATACAAGTTTTGGAGTCGATTTATTTTGATGATGAGATTCTCAAGTACTATTATAATTGTTAAATAAAATGGTAAATACAGAACATTTGAGGATCGCGGTTGATGCTTCTTTTATGTTTAGAAAGGACAGTTAATGGATATATGCATTGTTTCCTTCTACAGCATTGCCTCTGATTGTACTTCCTATTATTCAAGTTTACACATTTTACTTTATATTCCAACGCAAGCTCTGGAGGGTGAGTACAGAAATAATCCACGCCAAATATTAAATAATACAATACTGAGACATCCCTCCCTCCATGGTATATTTCTAGGTTTAGAATTTTATTTCCTGAAGAGGATTTGAAAAGACTAAACCATTTTAGGCGCTTATAAAAATTTGCATGGGGATATTGTTAATGGGAAAGTCAATGCCACCCAATTCCAAAGTGCTTCCAGATGAATTATTGCTGGCTATCAAAAGGCCTTTTATGAAGAAGGCATTCCATTTTTGCCTGGGAAAACAAATGTAGAAGGCAGGATGGGGAAACCTTGGAGGCAACTGGACAATAACATTGATTGAACTAAGAATGGAAAAGAATTACAGTCCATTTTCTCAAGTAGAGATTATGAAGGATTTGATCAAAAAATGATTTATGGCGGCTTGAATACACTATAAGTTATGGTTCATCTTTCTTTTTAAAAAAGATGGCGACCTATGGCACATGTGGCAGAGGTGGCATGCAGCACCCTCTCCGATGGTATCCAATCTGTTGCCCCAGTTCAGCTTTGCCGCGCATCACATGGACCTCCTCTCAGGCTGCTAGTCTTCGGGTCTCTGACGCACATGTGCAGGGGGTGCGGGGTGTGGGTGGGAGCATATGTACATACACAGGTAGTGCATGTACAGGGCCCATGCATGCATTGCATTTTGGGGTTCGGCGCTCACATGTGCATTTGCACTCACATGTGTGCATTTTTGGCACTTAGTCCAGAAAATATTAGCCATCACTGATCTAGAAGAATTGGAAATGGGTTTGGACTTATTTTTTTCTGACATAGAAGAGGACAGACAAGACTCTTCCAGCCTTGTTTAAGTGGGAATTTGCCATGCACAATTGTCAAGTGCTCTAATTAAAAATGGCTGAAATTTTGTGGGATAATCAAAACTAATACAATCTCTACAGCCTCATCTGATCACATAACATGTCAGTTATTGAAAATAATGCTTTTTATGAGCTCAGTTCCACATGCACAGCAACACTGGTGCTTACAACACACCTGGTCTCTTGTATTGATAATCACTATATAAAATGATTGTCTTCCCGATTAATTAAAAACACCTAATAACAACATGTAAAGAAACTTCTCTCCATCTCTTTCACTTCCTGGAATGAAGTAAGCTCAAATTATTGTACTTAAAAAAACCCACAAGCATAATCAGTCTTTCTAGTGAATTTTTTCTATAGCTCTTTTCAATCAGTTAATCTGTCAATCCGTTAAAAAAGAACCCAGGATAGAACTGGTTCTGTCAAAAGGGCCGTAAACAGAGCAGAGTTTCCAGAAGATATACAAGTGGATCTCAGTAAGATTCCATGTAGGGTGTCTACTTGGAGCAAGGAAAGATGCTATTCTAATCGCCATTCCTTCTCTTCTACAGGAAATAGCATGGATTCTGGCATATTTTATCCGATTCTTTATTGCCTTCAACGCCATATTTGGATTTGGATTCAAGGGTGTTTTGGGATACCTCTTTCTTTTGAGGTAATGTTCATCATATGTGCTATTTTCTTTGTGTTTCACTATCCTTTCCCAGACCCTGACTATTCTAAAGATCAGTGATGGCGAACCTTTTTTGGCTCCCGTGCCATAAGGGGGGGAACGCAGGGGGGTCGTGCATGGGCGTGGTACACCCATAATGTAATGCAGGACCCCCCCTGTGCGCATGCATGCAAGAGAGGCACTCCCCCCACTTCCGGTTTGCTTGTAGGGTCCTTTTTAGTCCTCTGGAGACTTTTTGCCCTCCCCAGGTGCCTATAAAGCCTCTGGAGCCTGGGGAGGGCGAAAAATGGCTTTAGAAAAGGCTGAACTCGTGTGCCCTGACAAATGACTATGCGTGCCACCTGTGGCATGTGTGCCATAGGTCCGCCATCCCGGCTCTAGATTATCCTTTTCCTAACTTCCATATGTGTAGGCTTCAATTTACCATTGCCATTATAATAGCTATCTGGGATATAGCCAAGCCACTCCATTTGGGATCAGTTTCCAAGATATCTGCTCAACCTTCCAAATTTGTCCACTACCGCAGAAAGATTGGGGGGGGGGTCCTAATCTTTCATTTGAATCTGACTCATTGTCACTGGAGGAGTGTTAGAAATGTATTGATTTCCATAGAAAGGCATCATTAGGTCTAGTAAATGACTTGCGTTCTAAGCCTAACAAACAAACAACAAATTTGTCACACTATTCTACTTAAAGGCTTCTTTGTGTAGATATAGTTTCACTTTGCCTAATTTGCCTGACTTTGCCTCATTTCTGTCTCTCAGAGTTCTTGAGAGTATTATATTTATATGGATATCACAGACAAATCATCTTCCTATGCCCATTGATCATGATAAAAACATGGATTGGTTCTCTACACAGGTAAGAGAACTAAGAGATAAAATTGATGGCTTTATATGATTAAACTTTAGCTTGTCTGCGTAATTTTATTATATGACAATAATTCACAGATCCATAATAATCAATTATAATTTGCACATGTGAAAACTGAATTCCTTTTTGGATGTTATTTTAACCTATTATTATTTCTTTTACCATGCTTTTTCTATGATAGAAAAGTTTGAAGTGTGTTTAGAAATGCTATGCCTTTTCTTATAGATTATGATTGCCCTTGCTTTTGTTTGGACTTTATAAAAATGGAAATGAGATTCCATTCCTTTGGCCTCATTTTAAGATATAGCACTAACTGGAGAGAAGGCGGGGCTTAGCAGTGAGAAGACGGAGTTTCAGGCTATTCCTGAAATTCCTCTATTCCGAAGGATTTTTGGACGGGTTCTTTGGACCCTAGCTGTCCCGGAGACGACAGTGAAGGTGAGGAGAGACCCAGGACCTCAGAGACATTCGCAAAGTCTCGGGGGGGGGGAGGTATTAACTCCTCGTGCCAATTCCTTTCTGGATTAGCTGCATGCTAACTGAAACTGCAGGTTGCCCCTAAGAATGGCAGAAGTGATGTCATCTGGTAAGCTGATTTTATTATTCAGAGAGACTGTCCGCACTAAAAGCTTAAGCTAATTGAAACCAAAAAATAGAAGAATCTAGCGGCGAATTGGTCTTTTTTTAATGGATTTATGGCTGGTGGCTACTTTATTTCTTAAACGCTTCAAGGAACGCTTCGGCAGCCCTCCTCACTGACTCTTTTAAGTGGATCGTAAAGTCAACTTTCTACTAATTAGCCCTTCACGATCTGACATTTTTATTACCTGGCTGTGTTTTCGATCAGATAAGATTGCACAGTTTCCAGCGTGTCTTTACTTGCAATTTTTAACTGCGACACATCATGGCGTCTGAAAATACTTCTAAGGTCTCATTCAAGATTCTTTTTTCCGCATGTCGAGAGCTTTTTGACTCTTTTCAGAGATTGGAAAGAAAATTGGATCATCTGATTTTAAAATATGAAGGAAAAACTGAGATCGCTGAATGTTTGAATGTTCCTGAAATACAAATGGAAAATGTGAGAAATGGCGTCTGGTCTATCTCAGAAGAAGAAAGAAGGGGGGGAGCTTTAAAGAAGATTCATTTAAAGAGACAGAGTGTAGGAGAAATGGAAACTCCACCCTGGAGAATTAAAGTCAATTTGAAAAGTTTTACAAGCCCGGGACAACATTATTATTTCATCACTGACATTCAGAGCCAAAAGGTGCGAAGATATCTTTGTCTCGACTTGCTTATAAAAACATTTGGTAAATGTATCCAACGAATGGCAATTGGATTGAGAAAATTTTGCTATTGGAGGGACACAGGCTGACAGATGGAAGAATACAACTTAAAATTAGCTAAATCTGATTACTTTAATTTGTAATAGATATAGCTGAATAATAATTGAATTGATGGTAATGTATATAATGTGGAATTGGCTGATAGATTGAAGAATACAATTGAAATCTAGCTAACCTAATTGCTCTCTTTGTAACAGATATAGCTGAATAATAATTGATATTGATAGTAATGTATATAATGTGGAATCGACATGATAAATAAAATTGGATATGAGAAAACACTTTTGGATTATACATAAAGAGTATTAATTATAAATTATCACTATTATAAAAATACATACAATCAAATGTTAATCAATACTGGGAAAATGTTATGATATATGATATAACTAAATATTATGGATGCTCAGCTAAAATAGGATATGAGGATTTGATGTAAATAGAGGACTTTATAAGTAAGTAAATGAAATGTCAGCATGTGTTATGGATTAATTCTTTGGCATAGCTAAGGATGAAGGATGTTTAAATAACTATAGGTAATTAAAACTGGAGGTATAATGATGCTAATATGGTAAACATTTGAGTTAAGATATTTGAATTAATTGAGTTAATGGAAGAGAAGCACCAAAGCATGTTGTAACCAGTTGATATACTTCTTCTTGTTTATAATAGATACCTGTGTTTTGTTCTTTTTTCCTGCCTTGTCCTTTGTCGTTTTTGTCTTTTTTTTTTGTTCTATTTTTTTTTACCTTTTCTTTTTGATTTTTTCTTTTCCCACTGGTCTGGGCAGGTATTGTTCAAGATTATTACTTGTATTAATATTTTTAAATAATAATTACAGTCAAATGAAAATGGATATATAATAATGCTTAAGTTAATATGAGTTATGTTTGTTGACCGTGGAGGATCTGTAATCGATTGATACATTTTCTACAGATGTAAAGAAAGATGCTGTACTTGTTTCAATTAAAATTAAAAAAACATTTATTATATATATATAAAAGATAATAGCACTAACTGAAAGAGAAACTGGCCAGTGCAGGAATCAGTTCTCTCTTGTCCATTCCCAGCATCTGGTTTTCATCCAGATCAGAATATTCTTTTTAGAATAGGAGGCCTGTGAGTTCAAATCATATCAGACAACTTGGTTCAGTGTGAAATAAGTAAGGGGAAAGATTTGAAAGTAACTGTAGAAAAGAAATGTTTCACAAAATGAAAAATAAATATATTACTAGAATTATATTTATTTCTCCATTTTTCAAAACTGTACACTGGTGACTATCAGATGGGATAACAAATGAGTATTTAAATTCTACTATTAGGGTAATATAATTTAAGATTTCCAAAATTCAATATATTTGTCTAGAAATACTAGTTATATACCAATACATACAAACCAACCAACATGAATATAAAATAAATCATGGACAAATATAAATATATATATTGTGGACATTTGCTTGATCTTCCTTCATTCACGGTATGTCTGGACTAAAACCTTTCTCTCTTCTCCCAGCTTCAGTCAACGTGCAATGTGAATCAATCTTTTTTCAATGACTGGGTAACGGGGCACCTGAATTTTCAAATTGAGCACCAGTGAGTACTGATTTAGGGCAATGAGATTTTAAGCTATCAGTAAGAAACTGCTTCATAGTTTGAATAAGGCAAAAAGATAGTTAAGTATCACAAGTTCTTTGTCTTCCTTTCTGCCTATAGTCTTTTCCCTACATGCCTCGGCACAACTTTTGGAAGGTGGCTCCTTTGGTGAAATCCATGTGTGCTAAACATGGTATTGAATATCAGTCAAAACCTCTCTTCACTGGCTTTGCTGACATTGTGCAGTAAGTATCAGACTATCAGGCCAGAAGAGGAGTTGGGGATCTAGGAAACATTCAAGATACAAAGGTTAGCCAACAGATCAAATGAATCAAATCAAATGAAGGATCTGCAAGGCTTTGCTCTCAAGAGTCGAGGAAAGGAGAACATGCAATTATATAGATATACTTACATACATGTGAATATGTCAACTGAACAAAAGAGATCTGGTGTGCAAAGTATTAAACTGCTAATGAGAAGAAAGATTTTAGTTGTAGATCCTTTAAGAATAAAATAAGCCTAATAGTAGAAAGAGAGATGCTAGTCATTAAGCATGTGTTCTATCACATGGATCTTTTATAAAATTAGTTAGTATTAAATAATTAGTTATCAGTTAACATCAAACAGGCAATGGCAAACGATTTCCATATTGCTTGCATGAAAATTGCACAACCAGATGGCCTCCTAAAGATAGGCAGACTCTGCCGTCTCCCTATCATCATGACTATGAAATTTGGGTGCTTAGATAAAGTACTACTTTATATAGAGTTTATATAAGTCCATATAAAGCAGTGGTGAAATGCATTTTTTTTTACTACCAGTTCTGTTGGCATGGCTTGGTGGGCATGGCAGGGGAAAGATATTTCAAAATCTCCATTCCCACCCCACTGGGGTCAGTCAGAGGTTGTATTTTCTAGTTCTCTGAACTACTCAAAGTTTCCAAAATAGGACTTAACTCTCATGGCAATGAAGAGAAACTTACTTTCTGTTATTTTCAGTTCCTTGAAGGTTGCGGGTGAAATCTGGTTCAAAGCTATCATCTTGAACAGAAAACACAAACTCCTAAAATCTGCCTTCAACAAGGAAAGAAGGATGAAGAGACAAGATAGATCTGAGATGGATCTTGAGAGGCTCCAGGCATAGAAAACCTAGAGTAATTTGTGAATGAAACAGAATGCTGGAGAGCCTTTTGGCATCAGCTCAACTTTTGGCATGTTTCCTAATGAATATAAGCATTGCAAGCAACACCTTCCCCTCCTTTCCTGCTTCTGGGTCTTGGATGTATTATGAACAAAGTTTCTTAATACTTTTCATTGAATTGCTTTGTTTCTGCTTTTTACATTTGACCTCTGTTTTGCAATGGTTGTGAAAATAAACTTAATTGCTATTGCAGTGGATTCTGGATTATGATATGAGATTAAATTGCATCAGCAGATACAAAAAGCAGCTAAGAAATCAATCCATATTTCTTCTATTTTGTTTTCAACATTTGGAGATTCCATATTATTTACTTGATGTTCTCTCACCCAGGGCTTCCAATACTGGGAGAAATCTACTAATTCTTCCACATTCATTAATAAGAGAAATGAAAAGGTATCTTGCACCACCAAACAAATATACCCAAGATGACCATGCATGTTTATATTTCTGTCCTTTTCTTCATTCCAGGGGCTTCTTCTTGGAGTGGGAGGGTGACAGAGGTGGTATTCAGCAGGTTCTGACCAGTTCTGGAGAACCGGTAGCAGAAATTTGAGTAGTTCGGAGAACTGGTAAATACCACCTCTGACTGACCCCGACCCCATCTATTTCCTGCCTCCCAGGTCTCAGCTTCCCCACTCCAGGGGAAGGTTACTGCAAAATCCCCATTTCCTCCCCATCAGCTGCACTCGGGAGGCAGATAATAGATGGGGGTGGGGCCAGTCAGAGGTATTTACCAGTTCTCCAAAGTACTCAAAATTTCTGCTACCGGTTCTCCAGAACTGCTCAGAACCTGCTGAATACCACTTCTGATTAAGGACCACCTGGAGGTTTATTTGTCTCATCAGGGACATCTGAGTGTTACAAATTGGTGTGGAGCTTTATTGGAACTGTTGAAATGACTGTGTTATAGATTGGAGATAGATGATGTCATATCCCTCCCCTCTGTTGAGAGAGGGATGTTCAGTTTTGACATATATGGTCTCTTTGACCCCCTCTTTCAAACCAGAGTACATCTCTGTTCAAAATGTGGATTTTGCTGTCTTCAGAAGAGTGCCTTTGCCTTTTACATATTGTTGTCTCCAGTTTGGGTCTGAGCCTTGTGCCGAAGCCAACAATGGGTGCCAGACACGAGGTGCAGGTTTTCTGATTGCTTTTTATTGGAATACTCCAAGGAAAAGGGTTCCTGGTCAAAAGGCCAAGAACAAAGGATTAAGAAAGCTTTATACATTTTCACTAAAGGAGAAGGTGGGCAGGGTGAAATAACAAGAAATATCATCTATAAACATTTTAGCAATAATTCTACAATTTGTTCTATTGGTCTATGTGTGTCCCATTCCTAAGCCTTGGCTAATGAATGCCCCAGGAGTTATCTAATACATATTTCATTTGCTGCAGGTCATCTCCATTGCTAACTTTTGGCTGAGGTCTGCAAGTTGTCTAATCCTTGTTACTTTTTATCAGCTTTCTAGCTACCCATAATTGCTACAAGCTTTACATATGCATATTTCCTGTTGATAAGCATTTTTTGTTCTTACGAGACAGACAGACAGAACACCCCCCCCCCCCAATTACAGTCTTCCTGATTTACTTTCAAGTCTGTGCCATGACCTTGTTTTAGCAGCCAGCCCATGTTCCCCCTCTTTGAATCTGAAAATGATCTAATTTTCCAAGATTCACCCAACATCAATATCTGAGTACTGGGAGACCCCATAGTTGCTTATAGGTGGAAAGGCAAAACAGAAAGCATTGTAATGCACAACAGGTGATTATGAGAACAATCACTATGCCTGCCAGGGTCATTATTAGGTACTTAACCAGTGAAATCAGGCACAACCATCTTGTCAGTCAATGCCACTAGTCTTTCCATTCGTCCATTGGGGGCGGGGGAGTTGCAGCTATCTTTGTGATGTGTGTAGTTCAGCTGTGGAATTCCTCTGATTTGTCTAGAAGTGCACACAGCATTGTTGTCCAAGTAGTGCCCACACATTTCCTTATGATGCCAATATCATATATAGAGCCATTCTATTTTGAAGTGTCATTGTCCGAATAGTTTCTTGTTCTTTTGCTGCAGCAATAAAAAAACTCCCCATTCTCATTAGCTAGGATTTCCTCCCCTGCTTGTATATGATACAAAACATTATTGAAGGACCAGAGCCCATGGAACAAAATAAAGGGTTGGTATTCTTCAGGTACTTTCTGAATTGTTCAAGATTCCTATGGTTTCCAATCTTTCTTTCAGGTAAAGTGGGCATAATATAGGTGGGTGGGAAGAGCACAGATACATAACAAATCATATGGTCTCATCCTGACAGTTGTTAAGTCTATTTGTCTTAATATCTTAGCCTTCACAGACACAGACGCACCAATCAGCTAGTGGTAATAATTGGGTAACTCCTAATTCTAGTGTGGGTAGCTACAAATACCTTTTGGGGAAATTTTCTAATTGAGAAAACACCTATGGGAGATCGCAGTTCTCCTCTCACTCAACTATGATTCCGGAGGCTTTATTCCAGAACAATAACTTAAGTTCCAGTTCTGCTACTGAGGATGTCACAGGCTGCGCAGTCCAAGGATCAGGAAGGACAAATTGTGGATATTTCTTCATTTTGGAAGTAATGTATCCAAGATGCCAGGCCTTCCACTTTTAGTACTGTATGGGTGGTCTGAAGCACTTGAAACAGCCCCTTCCACTGCTGTTCCAAGGAGGTTGTTGGTCCCCACGTCTTTACAAGCATCCAGTCTGCAGGTTAAAATGCACTGGATGATCTAGTCTTGCAGATAACGGGAAAGAAAATTCATAGCCCAGTGAGTGGTCTTACATATTGGTACAAGGTCAGTTCTCCTACCAGTGGGATGGATCTCTCCTTTGCCATTAGGGAGGGATGTGGTCATCCAAAAAGGGCCTCAAAGAGGCTCAAGCCTATTCGCTTTCAAAGTGCAATGTGAAACCCTAACAACCTGAGTGGCAACATTTGCAGTGAGGACAGGTGAGCCTCCTGGTATAGCTTAGCTAGCTGTTGTTTTTGTAAATCATTACAATTTTTCCATAGGACTACTTGCCAGGGTAGGCTGAGTAAAACTTCCAAGTGATGTTTAACTGTTCACACAAACTTAGCTGTGAAATATGGGTCACAATCAAATGATATACTATTTGGCAGCCCAAACCTAGGAACAATTTCTTCCAGTAGGACGTTTACTACTTCATGCTCTTTATTAGTTCTGCAAGCAAAAGCCTCAGGCCATCCTGTGAAGGTATATTCTAGTCCCAAAACATACTTAAAACCTTGCTTTCTAGGTAATACAGTGAAATCTATTTCTCAAATTATCCCTGGGTAGTTGCCTTTAAGTTGGATTCATATGGGTGGGTGTCTGTCTACTTTTGGATTATTTCTGGCACAGATCAGAAAAGCTGCTACAACTTGAAATAGCAGAATAGAGACCCCTGCTTACTACACAGCATGTTATAAAATCTACCAGTGCTTTTGACCCCCAATGTGTGCCAGCATGTATTTCTTATAAAACAATCCTTAGAGGTGTATCTGGTAGAATAAACATGCTCTCTACCCTCCACCACCCATCATTCCCCTCCTTGCCTCCAATAAACTTGGCCCATGCCCTGTCTCCAGGTGTATAAGAGGGTGGGGAAGTGGGTATGGATGGAGACATCGGAATTAGGGAAGCTGTTCATTCTGAGTGTTGTAGGGCAGCTTCCTTAGCAGCCTATCTGCAGCCCGGTTCCCTTTCACGTAAACGGTGTCTTCCTTAGAATGCTCCTTGACATGTAAGACTGCTACTTCTTTTGGCTGCCAGACTGCTTCCAATAATTCTAAAATTTGTGGGCCATACTTAATAATTCACCCATTTCCATTTAATAATTCTCTTTCCTTCCATAAAGCTCCATGGGTGTGCAAGATTCCAAAGGCATATTTGCTATCTGTGTAAATATTTACTGTTAGTCTTACAGCCAGCTGTAAGGCTCTAGTTAAAGCTACCAGCTCAGCCAGTTTAGCAGAAGTGTTTACTGGTAGTGGTTTGGCTTCTATAACTTCCCACAATGTGACCACTGCATATCCTGCCTTTCTCAGACCTTCCATCATAAAGCTGCTACCATCTGTAAACCATTGACAGTCAGCATTTGGGAGAGGTTGATCACTAAGATCAGGTCTACTTGCATATACAGCTATCTTTGCAATAGTACGCAATCATGATGCAATTCAGTATCTACCTGGGGCAAGAGTGTGGCTGGATTGAGGGTATTGCATACCTCTAATTCAGGGATGGGTTTCAGCCGGTATACACCGGTATGCATGTACCCCTTCGTGAAATTTAGGCTGAAAGGCCTTTAGGTAAGCCAGTGTGGGGCCTTGGCGCAGCTCTGCAGCCCCTGCCTTGCTTCATCCTCCACCCCCCACCCCACATCACCTTGCTCTGTTCTTTGCAATGTGCAGCCTCTCAGTAACAAGAATTGCAGGCTATTCCCATGACTGCCTGATTCTCAACCAGCCATCTGCATGGTAGGAGGGAGCTTCCTGTCCACCTGAAAGAGAGGCTGGGTTGCATAAAGGGTTTCTCCCCCAAGACCCTCTCAAGTGCTGGGTTGCAGACTCCACTCCAGGCAGCCTCAATTGGGGCCAAGCTCTTGGCAACTGATTGAGATAAGACTGTTCTTGAAGGGGCGCAAGGGCTTCCTGCAAAAGCAGACATGATTCTTGCTGTCTTTTCTCCCCCCCCCTTGCCGGGCATGGCAGGGCTTCCTGCCCCTCACCCCCTTTATGGATGCAACTTGGGGGTGGCAGGTGGGGCAGGGTGGGGTGTGGGAGAAGTAAGACGCACATCTTGCCTGACTTATAGCTCAATTGCATTTCTCACCATTGATGGAACTGGAAGTCAAGTAAACTCACGTCTCACTTCTCCCCTCCCTTACCTGCCACCCCCAAGTTGTACCCCAAAATAGTAGTACCTCCCTGAAAATAAGGCCAAGTGCTTATTTTATTTCAGAGCACTCACATACCTTTCAGCCACTAAGTCTTACCTGTCCAGGGGCCCTCATCTCGTAGTCTTTGGTGTCTTCCAATTGAATCCAGGCGTGGGATCCCAGAACGAGCCTCTAGATTGTTGTCCCAATTTGGGTCTGAGCCTGGTGCCGAAGCCAATGATAGATGCCAGACACAAGGTGCAGGTTTTCTGATTGCTTTTTATTAGAGTACTCCAAGGAAAAAGGTTCCTGGTCAAAAGGCCAAGAACCAAGAACAAAGGATTAAGAAAGCTTTATACATTTTCACTAAAGGAGAAGGTGGTGAAGCAGGATAAAATGTGAATTAAAATATAAGAATGAGACGTGGCAAAAGGGACAAATAAAAAGCTTGCTTGTAAGAAGACAGGGAAATGTCATCAGCCTTCAACCACAGAAGTCCAGTAAATGTTCCAGCAAATGCTGTTATGTCAAAAGGCCAAAACCACAAGGTTCAGCTAAAGTTCGCATAGAGACACGTAGTCAGTACCTATGGCCCAAGACAAAAGGAGAAGTAAGACCCTATCTACTTATAAAGCTTTTTCCTCAAAGTAACCAATAAGAAATGAGTTAAGTGTTTCTGTGTTACGCCACTTTTCAGAATGTATAAGAATGTGTGCTTCGATAATGAAGGTTGTTCAGAACTTGCAATACTAGCCTTGGGATAGTTTTCTGAACCTGGCTGCCAATAAACTTCTCCTTGCATCCCGAGATGTCTAAGTCTGTCATTTTCTGCAACAATTCTGGCGACCACAACAGGACTTAGAGCGATATTTCGCTGAGGGCAGAACGGACCGACCGTTGCCCCATCAAAGTCATCTCGCCCCATCTTCAGGCGCCAATGGAGACCTTTCTCTGGAAGAGGGCAGACGACCGCCCTTGAGCATCCAGTGGACCCCGCCGATCCAAGAATCTGACTGGGATCAGGACAAGTCAATAAAATTACACTGGCTGAGAAAGAAGACGCCTGCAGGCAAGTATTGTGGGAATTGCAGACCCACTTGGTTAAGAGTGGAAGAGGGGGCCTGATCACCCCCTTGAGCCCAGGATAACATCCCTTCCTAATGGAACCGGCGTATCCTAATGAGGCTCTAGATTTGTGTGGGTGGTTAAGCCACTGCAGTTCCTGTTGGTGACCGTGAATCTCCAGGGCCGCAGGTCAGTGGAAAGTGTGTTAGAAATAGAACATGGGAGGGGAAGAAAGCATTCTTCGAACGCCTCTCCAATGCATGTTGAGAAACTTTAAGAGAGTTTTCAGTGGAGATTATGGAGATCCCAAACCCAATCCCGGGTATTTGAAAAGATTATGTGAGAATGAATGGCCAATATTTAATTAGGATGGAAACCTGAAGGCACTTTTAATCCAGACATCATTTAAAAAGTACATCAGATCATAACAGATGCTAAAACCAGCCAACCAGATCAGAAAGAACTAAGTTAGATACAGTTAAAGCTTGATTATTAGCGGGGAAATGTTATGATATAGGATATAGTTAAATAAAGGAGGAATAAGGATAACAAAGTACATATAGGTATGGGTATAACTTAAGGAAACTGGATGTAAATTGTAAACAGTGATTTGGAAAGGAGAATTAAAATTTTTTGTTATTAAATATTATGGATGTTTAGCTAGAATAGGACATAAGGATTCAGTGTCAATGGAGGATTTTAGAAATAGTAAATGAAATGCCAGTATGTGGTTATGTATTAAATCTTAGTATATTTTATGATGAAGGACATTTAAATAAATATAGCCAAATGAAAATGGAGATATGATGATGGTAATGTATAAATATCTGAGTTAAAATACTTGAGTTAATAGAATTATATTTTGACTGTGGAAGAGATGCACAAAAGTCTTTTTGTAACCAACTGATACACTTTCTACAGCATGTAAAGAAGGATGTTTGTTTTGAAAATTAAAAATAAAATAAAAATAAAAAATAAAGAAATAGAACATGGGTGGTGGAGGAAGCGTTCCTTGGATGCCTCTTCAATGCATGTTAAGAAATTTTAAGAAAGCTTTTAGTGGAGATAATGGAAATTGCACATAAGGTCTTTGAGAATAGAGACAAAGAGGAAGAAGGGAAGAGGAATGAGGCCCCATGGATTCCAGGGCAGAGGCTGAAGTCGGCTCTAAGAGAGGACAGAAGCTATAGACTTGGCCGCATAGATGAGTGGCCTGCAGACTGAAGGGGACCAGGGTTAAGTCAAGCGCCACCCCCCACAAACCCTTGGTCCGAATGAAGATGGGGGGCAATAGTGTACCTTTTTATTGAAGCCCTTGAAACGTTCCCTGACTGGAAGAAATATAGAACACCAGTTTCGCTATATGCCTGAGTGTCCAGTTCCTCTTTTGGATCATGACATCCTATGCAAGATGGGAGCTACCCTGTCCTTTGAGGAAGATAAGATGGCCCTGGTGATGAGGCACCCCCCCCTTGATGAAATTCTGTAAAAATGGTGGCCCAAGAGGTTTGAGTCCTTGATACCTGGCAGGGTTTGAAGTGCACCAGTTATGGGCAGAAGATAATCCTCCAGAACATGCATTTCACCATACACCATTTGTCATTAAAGTAAAGTCTCTGGCAGAGAAATTATCCTCACCCCCATTGTACAAGCAATTCAAGACCATATTACCAAAGACTTAAGAGCAGGTAATAAAAAAATATTAGAAAAGAGAAGACACGGAACCCCCAGAACAAAGAAAAGAAAAAAAGTTGTAAGGTGTGTACTCCTGGGTGGACAGGATACAACACTTTTAGAAAAACCTTGAGATATAGCCAGTTACCAGAATGGGTAACAAGCCTCAAGGATGAAAGAAAAAGAAAAAGAGAGTCTTAACGAAACATTTAGTTCCTGTGTTGTTTTAACTTGCGTGTTTGTCCTTGTTGATGTGTTTAAGTGTTTTGTTTTGTTTTTTAAAAAGAAAGAAAGAAAAAAAGGGAGAGAGTCTCTGACATCAGTGCCCTCCACCTGTGTATCTTTGACATCTAATGGTTGACACTGAAGAAGTAGAAGACCCAGGGAGACAAAAGGTTGAATCAGATATTGATTAGAAAGAACAGATGGTCCCATTAGATGGGGCCAGGAGGAAGAAACCAAAAAGGTTACCGAAGGGACAGATCAAGTGGACCACAAACCCGGTCCAAGGGAGCAGTTGAGATTAAAAAAAACAACTCAAATTGCCCCTAAGGGAATTTTTATTGCCAGGAGTTGAGGGGAGCTACGTAAGGTGTGGATATATGTTCCATTCTCAATGGCTGATTTATAATTGGATCAATCAGATTCCTGCTTATAGAGAAAATCCAGATGAGATGCATATCCTTTTTGCATCCATTTTTCTGAACTCATCAGTCTACTTGGGCAGACATACCAAATCTGATGGAAATTTTATTAACCCCAGAGAAAAGAAGGCTGGTGAAGGGAACCATGAATAAGCCTTTGCAGAAGGATCATGCAAAAGATCCGGACTGGACATGGTTACTGAAGGAGCCAGATTGGGAACCTTAGTCCATTTAGCTGCAAAACTCTTGGACCTTAGTTTTGTTAGGATTCAAACGAACAGTTAAGAACTTAGGGAAGGTCTATCAAATTCAACAGAAACAGGATGAAAATCGAGGGGAATTCTTAGAATGCATTTATCAAACCCTTAGGCAATATACCACATTGATCCTGAGGTTGAAGAAAATAAGAGAAGGGTCAACATGATCTTCATTGGTCACTCTGCAGATGAAATTAGGGTAAAAAAATTGCAGAAGACAAAAGGGGGCCCAGGAGAGGCATCTCTGAACTTGTGGAATGAGCATACAAAGCGTATATTAATTGGGCTCAAATTCAGAGAAAAAGGAACTTTAAAAGACAAGAGGAAACACATTATTTCCTCACCGAGGCTCTTAGACCAAAAGAGTGGGAGGGCAGGGGACCTGCCAGAAGAATGTATGAGGAGGAGTCAGTAGTTAGAAGTCCACACCCAGTCAGAGGAAGAGCTCTCCAGTTAGTAAAAAGGAAGATGGTTAATATCTACACAGACAGAAAATATGCATTTAGAGTTTTCATGCTCATGGAGCTATTTGGAAAGAAAATACTGATTTTGTCACTCGATACATGCTGGCAAAAGGCACATATGCCATTGTTAATCAGATTGCTGCAGCCTATCTCTGTTATGCACAAAACAGGCATTTGAGATTTTAAAGTAAGCATTGCCTCCAGCTTATGTTAAGGGACTTCCCAACCTTGAGAATTTTGTTCATCCCCCCCCCCTCCCGGAAGCACCAGTTCCCACTATCTCTTTGAAGGTCCATTCCTCAGGGATAAGCAAATGGATTCTAATCAAGAAGCTCTATTACAGCCCCTGACTGGTATGTTCCTGGCAGGAACTTTACAGGTATGGACTAATGAAAGGAACCTCTGAGCTCATGCCTTCTCCATGAATAGGGGGTGTGTAGGAGAAAATAGAGTCTTCTTCTTACGTGGGAAGCTGATTGGCTCTATTATATGAGCACTAACTGTTATCATATGATTTTAATTGTTAAGTGGAAATATTACAATGTGTTTTATTACAAATACTGGTGTAACACAGATTATACAACAGATACCTGTGTAGTAGAGTTTCCTTATTGTTAGCTGTTGCAAGAAACATTTCCTAGTTGTTGGAAGCTAATCAAGATCCAAGAACAACCCCATTTGACTTTCCCATAATTTTGTCATTGGAATATTGTGTCCAGTTCTGGGCAATTCAATTTAAAAAGGACAATGATAATTGAAGCAAGTGGAGTGAAGGGCTGGCAAATTGGGAAAGAATCAGGAAACCAAGCACTCTGGAGAATGTTTCAAAGAGCTGTGTATCTTCAGTGTAGATTCTTACAGAAGACGTGTTAGCCCTCTTAAATATTTGAAGGGCTGTCACACAGAAGAAAAGTGGACATGTGCTATGGTCCCAGAGAGCAGGACCAGAACTAAAATTATAAGGAAGGCAGGTTCAGGCAAGACATCAAGAAGAATTTTTCAGTCAGTAGAACAGGTTGACATGTGAAGTAATGAGTTATTCACTAGAACAGTTCTATGTAGACTTGATGTTCAGGAATGTTCAAGTGGATCCTGTGTTGAGCAGGGGGTTGCACTCAATGACTTTGTCCTTTCCAACCCAATAATCCTATGAATTCATACAAACACACACCACACACCACACACACACACACACACACAAATCCCTTTCTCCCCTCCAGAAAAGTGACATGAAGCAAAATAATGCTAATGCTCCTCATGTTTACCATTTTCTAAACCATCTTTTGGAGAAGCTGGGTGGATGAGTGAAAAATAAGCTTCTGAATGCATAAAGAATCCCCAAATTCAGTAGCAACTTTGCCTTGACATACCAGTTAACTAGGAAAAGGTCCTGTTCCTTTTTGGCTAGCCAAAATGTTTTAGCTCTCCCCTCCCCGAGTTTCTTGCGCCAATTGATTGTGTATACATATCTTGGCTGTCCTGGGCTTTTTCCTGCCAGATGGATTGGGGTTAAGGTGATTGATGAATGATGTACTTTTGTGAATTTATATACTAGGCCATAATCACAACAGGGCTAATGCAACAATGCCTGCAGTAGGCAAGAACTTTTCAGACATGGGATTTTAATATTTAGTGACATACAATAAAAGCAATAAGAGCCAGGTTTTTAAAGCTGTGTTTTTCAACTACACAATCAGAACTAAAACATACGAAGAACAGTTGCATGATTTGGGTTTGGCTGGTCTAGAGAAAAGAAGTAGTAGGGGGGACATTATAGGACAGCAGTATTCCAGTTTTGAGAGGCTGCCACAAAGAGAAGGGAATCAACTTATTTTCCAAAGCATCAGAGAGCAGGACAATAAATAATGGATGGGAACTAATCAAGGAGAGAAGCAACTGGAATTAAGGAGAAACTTCCTAATAGTGAGGACAATTAACCAGTGGAACAGCTTCCTGTCAGAAGAGTTGGGTGCTTCATCACTGGAGGTTTTTAAGAGAGACTGGACAGTCACTTGTCTGAAATGGTAGAGGGTGTCCTGCTTCAGCAGGGCGCTGTACTATGTAGATGACCTTCAAGGTCCCTTTCAGCTCTATTCTGATTGATTGATCATGGTACAGTGAGCATGAGAATAAAGGAGGATCTGTGCTAAGTTTTGCATCACTTAAAATTAAATGAAGCATTTGAACTATAATGTTCTGGTTAGTAGTGAGCTGTTATGTGGAGTGGAGGAGTTGGGGTGCCAGCCTGAATGCAGTGGAGCTCCCCCTCCCATTGTTGGCTTCCAAACTGTAGTTCTTAGTGTCCTGATAGTAATAGCACAGTTGACAAAAGAGTAGAAAGTAGAAGCTATAGATTAGGACTGGGCTGTGTTTCAGGATCAATTTTTAAAACATGCTTCAGAAATATAAGAGCCAGTCTTTTTCTGCAACATAGTTTGCTTTGATGAGGTGCTGCTTTTTGAAGAACTGCCTCTAAATTGAATTCAGAGCATGGGAGTATGATGTACAGCATTTTGGAGATATGGATCAGAACTATCATTAGAGTGTGGGCTATGTAGGAGGATTAAGCTTGCTGTTTGAAGGTAGCATCTCATCTGCACTGTTCAAAGGACACTTCATTGCCACATGTTTCATTATTATGGCACAATATTCAAAGTGGAACTTCATGGACTGATGTACCCATTTAAAGGAAAGATAATCCTATGAGGATGGAGATTATGATTGCAGGTTTACAAAAGCAATCATAGCAACTACACAGTGGTGGGATTCAGCTGGTTTGCACCCATTCGGGAGAACCGTTTGTTAACTTTCTGAGCAGTTCAGAGAACCAGTTGTTGGAAGAAATCTCCTTTTGGTTTTTCCCACTTTTACAGGCTAATCTTTTAAGGAAGGCAGGAAGGAAACATTCTGCTGTTGTTTCTAGCCTAATCCTTTATTACCCTGCTTACAGAAACTGCCTCTCCAGTTAAACCTTATTATAATGATGGCTAACTTTTTTGCCATCACATGCGAAAAGCAGTGGGAGCACAGGGGGGGTCGTGCACATGCAACCCCCCATGGATGTGTTCACGACCCTGCCCTACTGTGCTTTTGGCGCACGATGGCCCTGTTTTTCACCCTCCCCAGACTCCTGAGGCCCTTAGAAATGGCCTCACGTGCCACCTGTGGCACGTGTGTCATAGGTTCACCATCACAGCCTTATCACATTGTAATAGCTAAAGGTTCTTGGTAGTACACCCAGACTTTCAGTCATCTGAGCTTCTCCTGAGGTTTTTCTTTTCTTTGCTGGTACTTTGCTTTATTAGGGGCTTGACTTTCTTAAAGAAGAAGGGTTATTTTAAGCTTTTTACACTGCTTTAGTGGTTCCTGGCACTGTTCTTTTGGGGTGTACTACCAAGAGGCAGGATGCAAGCTTGGCACTGATTTTTTTTACTGCATTTCTGGGGGCATGTGATCTTTCCTTAAATCTGGATGATTTCCTTAGGTGAGTGAGACTAGCTGGTATCTTTAAATGGTGCAAATGGATCTAAGCATTGCTTCTTCTGGGTGTGAAAGGGTGCTTTGTCAGTTCACTGAACACAGGAGTCTCTTGCTTAGTGGGATTCTTCAGTCATCCAGGTCATGGCTGCCCCCAAAATGCTTTTTTCAAGAGGCAACTGGACTTTCTGGTTTCCAGAAAGTCCAGTTGCCTCTTGAAAAAACCTTTGGGACAGCAGCCTCTTGCATTGCTTTGGAGTGGCCAAGGCACATGATTGCTCATTGATAGTAAGTTTTTTTTAAAAAAAATAGGAGTAGGGGTGTGGATCCTCCAATTCATTTTAGTTTTCTCTCATGATAATAAGGCTTAGTGACGTGGCATCAGGCTTGTAGTTTATTTAAATATTTGTGGCATGTGCTAATTGTATTGTGATCCTGACAAGCTTGGGAGGCTTGAACCTAGATCCCCTATAATTTGTTAATTTGTCTTTTAGCTCATCATTTTGTAGCTCAAATATGCTCATCAATTTTGGAGAGCTTCAGTGACCTCTGCTAAATAGATTCACTTTATGAGCAAGAGCTGGCTCCTGATAGTTATCATTGCAGGTTAACTATTTTAATTCCTCAAGATGCTCTGGCAGCCTGCCTGATTTGTAACTCTGACTTGCAGATATTTCTAATCTAATGATTGACATTTAGGACAGCTTTTTGCAAGCAAAGAAGGTTTTTGTATTTTGTACAGGTAATTCTTGACTTACAACAGTTCATTTAGTGACCATTCAAAGTTACAATGGCACTGAAAAAAATGACTTATGACCATTTTCACACTTATGGCCATTGCAGCATCCCCACGGTCATGAAAGACCAGGCAAGGTGAAGTGCCCTTCAACGTGTGACATTGAGTTGGCCACACCCACCCAGTCGCATGACCATCCAGCCACGCCTACCCATCTGGTCATTAGGGCAGAGAACTGGTTGTTAAATTATTTGAATGCCATCATTGCAACTACAACAGCAGCAGGTATGTGAAATATATGTATACATGAAGAAACACTTGCTCAAGTCAGCCAAGACTTGTGTTTAGCCTGGGAACATGCAAATTAATCCAACCATTTTTTAATCATGTTCCTGCTTCTCTCCCATCTGCCCAATGACTTGGAGTGGAGTGGAAGTAGTCACCAAACTCCAGACAGCTTTTGCAGGCTAAAAGAAGAAGGCTCTGATAAGTCCTCTTAGGCATTTCCTTTCTCAGCATAAATATTCTGTCTATGTGGGGAAATTCAGGTATGTCAAAATCCATGAAATGAGTAGAAAAATCACCGTTTATAATAAGTATGGTGCAACATTTCTGGGCATTATTCCTTATGTAAATAGAGAGCATATTTTTAATGAAAAAGAGCGTCCTCCTTTGATCAGGGAAGTTGAAACAAAACAATTCAAAATTCAATTGGAGCAGACAAAGATCCACATACTGTCTATGTCCCAGTGGATTTATGTAGCTGTGGCAACACCGCTCCAAATGGCACTAGGAAACTGAGGTCAGAAATAGGGTCACGGAGATGAGGTTGGAGTAAATGAAGAGGCTAGCTAAATCCGGTTGCAGCTTGACACTCTTCACATAGAGTAGATTCCTGACTTCCCAATGGAAGAGGGTTGTGACTTCCCAGATGAGTCTGGAGCCCTGATATGCCCAAATGATCTTTCAGCCAGGTACTAAGCAGGTTGCAGCTTGTTGTGTGTATCTGAGATCAGGCAAAAGAAGCCAGGCCAGGCATCAGTTGTTGTTGCTTGGGGCTTTGACAGCTGCCAAAATATAGAACATTAGTGCCAATTCTGTTCTATTGAGCCAATTACTTTCTGGGAATAATTGTTTAATTTCACATTTAGGTTTATTTATTAGCTGTTGGGCATTGTATACTGGCTAGAAAACAAAAGGTGTGTTATGGTTGAATTTCCTATCATATAAGTATTTTTTTAATTAATCTGCCTATCCATAATTCTAATCAAGCTATTTTCTCAGGATCTGGGGCAGGATTACCTAGAATGAAAATCCAAAAATGATCTGAAAGAAAACGAATGAATATGTGATAGGAATGTCCACATGGGATGGTCCCAAAAAATGAAGAAGTGATCACAGGCATAGCTCTATCTAGTTTTTATGTAGGTCCTTTGAATGCGCTGTTGCGGACAACAAACTTCACTTTGTAGGACTTTCCTGGGGCGTGGCCTGTTGCCGAGGAGGGCTCCACCGAGCTCCTCAGAGATCTGGTCTGTATATCTAAATAAGATCATAGATAGCACCCCTTTTTGGCTAAGAAAGGGGCAGGGAGGATAGCTCCGTAGGCTAGGGTCTA